>NC_086114.1:61294452-61621498 GCF_963921235.1 Mobula hypostoma
AACACCACGGGATCTTCTATCCATCCTAGTAACCTGCATTAACACCACGTGCTCTTCTATCCATCCCAGGACCCTGCATTAACACCACGGTGTCTTCTATCCATCCTCTACAAGCATTAACACCACGGGCTCTTCTATCCATCCCAGTAACTGCATTAACACCACGGGTTCTTCAATGCATCCTAGTACCTGTCCTGCAACACCACAGTCTCGTCTAACAAGCCTAGCACCTGCATTAACACCACGGGCTCTTCACTCCATCCTTGTACCTGCATTAACAGCAGGGGTTCATCTATCCAACCTTGTACCTGATTTAATACGACGGGCTCTTCTATCCATCCTAGTATCCTGCAATAACACGACGGGCTCTTCTATCCATCCTCGTACCTGGCCTGTAACACAACGGGCTCTTCTATCCATCCTGGAACCTGCATTAACACCACGGACTCTTCTATCTATCCTAATATCCTGCATTAACACCACGATCTCTTCTATCCATCCTAGCACCCTGCATTAACACCACGGGTTCTTCTATCTATCCTAGTACCCTGCATTAACACCACGGGCTCTTCTATCCATCCTAGTACCTGCATTAACACCACGGGCTCCTCTATCCATCCTATTACCTGACCTGTAACACCACAGGCTCTTATATCAATCCTCGCACCGGCATTAAAACCACGTGCTCTTCTATCTATCCCAGTACCCGGCATTAACACCACAGGCTCTTCAATCCATCCTTGCACCTGCATTAACAGCAGGGGTTCTTCTATCCATCCTTGTACCTGATTTAATACGACGGGCACTTCTATCCATCCTAGCACCTGGCCTGTAAAACCACGGACTCTTCTATCCATCCTAGTACCTGCATTAACACCACGGGCTCTTCTACCGATCCTACTACCTGCATTAACACCACGGCTCTTCTATCCATCCTAGTACCTGGCCTGTAACACTACGGGCTCTTCTATCGATACTAGTAACTTGCATTAACACCACGGGCTCTTCCATCCATCCTAGTAACCTGCATTAATTCCACGGGGTCTTCTATCCATCCTGGCACCCTGCATTAACACCACGGGCTCTTCTATCCATCCTAGTACCCTGCATTAACACCACGGGCCCTTCCATCCATCCTACTACCTGCATTAACACCACAGGCTCTTCTATCCATTCTCGTACCTGGCCTGTAACACCACGGGCTCTTCTATCCATCCCAGTAACTGCATTAACACCACGGGTTCTTCTATGCATCCTAGTACCTGGCCTGCAACACCACAGGCTCGTCTAACAATCCTAGCACCTGCATTAACACCACGGGCTCTTCACTCCATCCTTGTACCTGCATTAACAGCAGGGGTTCTTCTATCCAACCTTGTACCTGATTTAATACGACGGGCTCTTCTATCAATCCTAGTACCTTGCAATAACACGACGGGCTCTTCTATCCATCCTCGTACCGGGCCTTTAACACAACGGGCTCTTCTATCCATCCAAGTACCTGCATGAACACAACGGGCTCTTCTATCCATCCTAGTACCTGCATTAACACCACGGGCTCTTCTATCCATCCTTGTACCCTGCATTAACACCACGGGCTCTTCTATCCATCCTAGTACCCTGCATTAACACCACGGGCTCTTCTATCCATCCTCGTACCTGGCCTGTAACACAGCGGGCTCTTCTATCCATCCTAGTACCTGCATTAACACCACGGGCTCATCTATCTATCCTGGTATCCTGCATTAACACCACGGGCTCTTATATCTATCCTAGTATCCTGCATTAACACCACGGACTCTTCTATCCATCCTACTACCTGCATTAACACCACGGGCTCTTCTATCGATCCTAGCACCCTGCATTAACACCACGGGCTCTTCTATCCATCCTAGTACCCTGCATTAACACCATGGGGTCTTCTATCCATCCTAGCACCCTGCATTGACACCACGGGCTCTTCTATCCATCCCAGTACCCTGCATTAACACCACGGGCTCTTCTCTACATCCTAGTACCGGCATTAAAACCACGGGCTCTTCTATCCATCCTAGTACCTGCATTAACACCACGTGCTCTTCTATCCATCCTAGAACCTGCATTAACACCACGGGCTCTTCTATCCATCCTAGTACCCTGCATTAACACCATGGGGTCTTCTATCCATCCCAGTAACTGCATTAACACCATGGGTTCTTCAATGCATCCTCGTACCTGGCCTGCAACACCACAGGCTCGTCTAACAATCCTAGCACCTGCATTAACACACGGGCTCTTCACTCCATCTTTGTACCTGCATTAACAGCAGGGGTTCTTCTATCCAACCTTGTACCTGATTTAATACGACGGGCTCTTCTATCCATCCTAGTACCCTGCATTAACACCACGGGCTCTTCTATCCATCCTCGTACCTGGCCTGTAACACAACGGGCTCTTCTATCCATCCTAATACCTGCATTAACACCACGACCTTTTCTATCCATCCCAGTTCCTGCATTAACACCACGGGCTCTTCTATCCATCCTAATACCTGCATTAACACCACGACCTTTTCTATCCATCCCAGTTCCTGCATTAACACCACGGGATCTTCTATCCATCGTAGCAACTGCATTAACACCAGGGGCTATTCTATCCATCCTAGTAACTGGCCTGTAACACAACGGGCTCTTCTATCCATCCAAGTACCTGCATGAACACCAGGGGCTCTTCTATCCATCCTAGTACCTGCATTAACACCACGGGCTCTTCTATCCATCCTAGTATCCTGCAATAACACGACGGGCTCTTCTATCCATCCTCGTACCTGGCCTGTAACACAACGGGCTCTTCTATCCATCCTGGAACCTGCATTAACACCACGGACTCTTCTATCTATCCTAATATCCTGCATTAACACCACGATCTCTTCTATCCATCCTAGCACCCTGCATTAACACCACGGGTTCTTCTATCTATCCTAGTACCCTGCATTAACACCACGGGCTCTTCTATCCATCCTAGTACCTGCATTAACACCACGGGCTCCTCTATCCATCCTATTACCTGACCTGTAACACCACAGGCTCTTCTATCAATCCTTGCACCGGCATTAAAACCACGTGCTCTTCTATCTATCCCAGTACCCGGCATTAACACCACAGGCTCTTCAATCCATCCTTGCACCTGCATTAACAGCAGGGGTTCTTCTATCCATCCTTGTACCTGATTTAATACGACGGGCACTTCTATCCATCCTAGCACCTGGCCTGTAAAACCACGGACTCTTCTATCCATCCTAGTACCTGCATTAACACCACGGGCTCTTCTACCGATCCTACTACCTGCATTAACACCACGGCTCTTCTATCCATCCTAGTACCTGGCCTGTAACACTACGGGCTCTTCTATCGATACTAGTAACTTGCATTAACACCACGGGCTCTTCCATCCATCCTAGTAACCTGCATTAATTCCACGGGGTCTTCTATCCATCCTGGCACCCTGCATTAACACCACGGACTCTTCTATCCATCCTAGTACCTGCATTAACACCACGGGCTCTTCTATCCATCCTACTACCTGCATTAACACCACAGGCTCTTCTATCCATCCTCGTACCTGGCCTGTAACACCACGGGCTCTTCTATCCATCCCAGTAACTGCATTAACACCACGGGTTCTTCTATGCATCCTAGTACCTGGCCTGCAACACCACAGGCTCGTCTAACAATCCTAGCACCTGCATTAACACCACGGGCTCTTCACTCCATCCTTGTACCTGCATTAACAGCAGGGGTTCTTCTATCCAACCTTGTACCTGATTTAATACGACGGGCTCTTCTATCAATCCTAGTACCTTGCAATAACACGACGGGCTCTTCTATCCATCCTCGTACCGGGCCTTTAACACAACGGGCTCTTCTATCCATCCAAGTACCTGCATGAACACAACGGGCTCTTCTATCCATCCTAGTACCTGCATTAACACCACGGGCTCTTCTATCCACCTCGTACCCTGCATTAACACCACGGGCTCTTCTATCCATCCTAGTAACCTGCATTAACACCACGGGCTGTTCTATCTATCCTAGTATCCTGCATTAACACCACGGGCTCTTCTATCCATCCCAGTACCCTGCATTAACACCACGCGCTCATCTATCTATCCTGGTATCCTGCATTAACACCACGGGCTCTTATATCTATCCTAGTATCCTGCATTAACACCACCGACTCTTCTATCCATCCTACTACCTGCATTAACACCACGGGCTCTTCTATCGATCCTAGCACCCTGCATTAACACCACGGGCTATTCTATCCATCCTAGTACCCTGCATTAACACCATGGGGTCTTCTATCCATCCTAGCACCCTGCATTGACACCACGGGCTCTTCTATCCATCCCAGTACCCTGCATTAACACCACGGGCTCTTCTCTACATCCTATTACCGGCATTAAAACCACGGTCTCTTCTATCCATCCTAGTACCTGCATTAACACCACGTGCTCTTCTATCCATCCCAGGACACTGCATTAACACCACGGTGTCTTCTATCCATCCTCTACAAGCATTAACACCACGGGCTCTTCTATCCATCCCAGTAACTGCATTAACACCATGGGTTCTTCAATGCATCCTCGTACCTGGCCTGCAACACCACAGGCTCGTCTAACAATCCTAGCACCTGCATTAACACCACGGGCTCTTCACTCCATCTTTGTACCTGCATTAACAGCAGGGGTTCTTCTATCCAACCTTGTACCTGATTTAATACGACGGGCTCTTCTATCCATCCTAGTACCTTGCAATAACACGACGGGCTCTTCTATCCATCCTCGTACCTGGCCTGTAACACAACGGGCTCTTCTATCCATCCTAATACCTGCATTAACACCACGACCTTTTCTATCCATCCCAGTTCCTGCATTAACACCACGGGCTCTTCTATCCATCCTAATACCTGCATTAACACCACGACCTTTTCTATCCATCCCAGTTCCTGCATTAACACCACGGGATCTTCTATCCATCGTAGCACCTGCATTAACACCAGGGGCTATTCTATCCATCCTAGTAACTGGCCTGTAACACAACGGGCTCTTCTATCCATCCAAGTACCTGCATGAACACCAGGGGCTCTTCTATCCATCCTAGTACCTGCATTAACACCACGAGCTCTTCTATCCATCCTAGTATCCTGCAATAACACGACGGGCTCTTCTATCCATCCTCGTACCTGGCCTGTAACACAACGGGCTCTTCTATCCATCCTGGAACCTGCATTAACACCACGGACTCTTCTATCTATCCTAATATCCTGCATTAACACCACGATCTCTTCTATCCATCCTAGCACCCTGCATTAACACCACGGGTTCTTCTATCTATCCTAGTACCCTGCATTAACACCACGGGCTCTTCTATCCATCCTAGTACCTGCATTAACACCACGGGCTCCTCTATCCATCCTATTACCTGACCTGTAACACCACAGGCTCTTCTATCAATCCTAGCACCGGCATTAAAACCACGTGCTCTTCTATCTATCCTAGTACCCGGCATTAACACCACGGGCTCTTCAATCCATCCTTGCACCTGCATTAACAGCAGGGGTTCTTCTATCCATCCTTGTACCTGATTTAATACGACGGGCACTTCTATCCATCCTAGCACCTGGCCTGTAAAACCACGGGCTCTTCTATCCATCCTAGTACCTGCATTAACACCACGGGCTCTTCTATCCATCCTACTACCTGCATTAACACCACGGGCTCTTCTATCCATCCTAGTACCTGGCCTGTAACACCACGGGCTCTTCTATCGATCCTAGTACCTTGCATTAACACCACGGGCTCTTCTATCCATCCTAGTACCCTGCATTAATTCCACGGGGTCTTCTATCCATCCTGGCACCCTGCATTAACACCACGGACTCTTCTATCCATCCTAGTACCTGCATTAACACCACGGGCTCTTCTATCGATCCTACTACCTGCATTAACACCACGGGCTCTTCTATCCATCCTCGTACCTGGCCTGTAACACCACGGGCTCTTCTATCCATCCCAGTACCTGCATTAACACCACGGGTTCTTCTATGCATCCTAGTACCTGGCCTGCAACACCACAGGCTCGTCTAACAATCCTAGCACCTGCATTAACACCACGGGCTCTTCACTCCATCCTTGTACCTGCATTAACAGCAGGGGTTCTTCTATCCAACCTTGTACCTGATTTAATACGACGGGCTCTTCTATCAATCCTAGTACCTTGCAATAACACGACGGGCTCTTCTATCCATCCTCGTACGTGGCCTGTAACACCACGGGCTCTTATATCCATCCAAGTACCTGCATTAACACCACGGGCTCTTCTATCCATCCTAGTAGCTGCATTAACACCACGGGCTCTTCTATCCATCCTCGTACCTGCATTAACACCACGGGCTCTTCTATCCATCCTAGTACCTGCATTAACACCACGGGCTGTTCTATCTATCCTAGTATCCTGCATTAACACCACGGGCTCTTCTATCCATCCCAGTACCCTGCATTAACACCACGCGCTCATCTATCTATCCTGGTATCCTGCATTAACACCACGGGCTCTTATATCTATCCTAGTATCCTGCATTAACACCACCGACTCTTCTATCCATCCTACTACCTGCATTAACACCACGGGCTCTTCTATCGATCCTAGCACCCTGCATTAACACCACGGGCTCTTCTATCCATCCTAGTACCCTGCATTAACACCACGGGGTCTTCTATCCATCCTAGCACCCTGCATTGACACCACGGGCTCTTCTATCCATCCCAGTACCCTGCATTAACACCACGGGCTCTTCTCTACATCCTATTACCGGCATTAAAACCACGGGCTCTTCTATCCATCCTAGTACCTGCATTAACACCACGTGCTCTTCTATCCATCCCAGGACCCTGCATTAACACCACGGTGTCTTCTATCCATCCTCTACAAGCATTAACACCACGGGCTCTTCTATCCATCCCAGTAACTGCATTAACACCACGGGTTCTTCAATGCATCCTCGTACCTGGCCTGCAACACCACAGGCTCGTCTAACAATCCTAGCACCTGCATTAACACCACGGGCTCTTCACTCCATCCTTGTACCTGCATTAACAGCAGGGGTTCTTCTATCCAACCTTGTACCTGATTTAATACGACGGGCTCTTCTATCCATCCTAGTACCTTGCAATAACACGACGGGCTCTTCTATCCATCCTCGTACCTGGCCTGTAACACAACGGGCTCTTCTATCCATCCTAATACCTGCATTAACACCACGACCTTTTCTATCCATCCCAGTTCCTGCATTAACACCACGGGCTCTTCTATCCATCCTAATACCTGCATTAACACCACGACCTTTTCTATCCATCCCAGTTCCTGCATTAACACCACGGGATCTTCTATCCATCGTAGCAACTGCATTAACACCAGGGGCTATTCTATCCATCCTAGTAACTGGCCTGTAACAAAACGGGCTCTTCTATCCATCCAAGTACCTGCATGAACACCAGGGGCTCTTCTATCCATCCTACTACCTGCATTAACAGCACGGCTCTTCTATCCATCCTAGTACCTGGCCTGTAACACTACGGGCTCTTCTATCGATCCCAGTACCTTGCATTAACACCACGGGCTCTTCTATCCATCCTAGTACCCTGCATTAATTCCACGGGGTCTTCTATCCATCCTGGCACCCTGCATTAACACCACGGGCTCTTCTATCCATCCTAGTACCCTGCATTAACACCACGGGCCCTTCTATCCATCCTACTACCTGCATTAACACCACGGGCTCTTCTATCCATCCCAGTACCTGCATTAACACCACGGGCTCTTCTATCCATCCGAATACCTGCATTAACACCACGACCTTTTCTATCCATCCCAGTTCCTGCATTAACACCACGGGATCTTCTATCCATCGTAGCAACTGCATTAACACCACGGGCTATTCTATCCATCCTAGTAACTGGCCTGTAACACCACGGGCTCTTCTATCCATCCAAGTACCTGCATGAACACCAGGGGCTCTTCTATCCATCCTAGTACCTGCATTAACACCACGGGCTCTTCTATCCATCCTAGTATCCTGCAATAACACGACGGGCTCTTCTATCCATCCTCGTACCTGGCCTGTAACACAACGGGCTCTTCTATCCATCCTGGAACCTGCATTAACACCACGGACTCTTCTATCTATCCTAATATCCTGCATTAACACCACGATCTCTTCTATACATCCCAGCACCCTGTATTAACACCACGGGTTCTTCTATCTATCCTAGTACCATGCATTAACACCACGGGCTCTTCTATCCATCCTAGTACCTGCATTAACACCACGGGCTCCTCTATCCATCCTATTACCTGACCTGTAACACCACAGGCTCTTCTATCAATCCTAGCACCGGCATTAAAACCACGTGCTCTTCTATCTATCCTAGTACCCGGCATTAACACCACGGGCTCTTCAATCCATCCTTGCACCTGCATTAACAGCAGGGGTTCTTCTATCCATCCTTGTACCTGATTTAATACGACGGGCACTTCTATCCATCCTGGCACCTGGCCTGTAAAACCACGGACTCTTCTATCCATCCTAGTACCTGCATTAACACCACGGGCTCTTCTATCGATCCTACTACCTGCATTAACACCACGGCTCTTCTATCCATCCTAGTACCTGGCCTGTAACACTACGGGCTCTTCTATCGATCCTAGTACCTTGCATTAACACCACGGGCTCTTCTATCCATCCTAGTACCCTGCATTAATTCCACGGGGTCTTCTATCCATCCTGGCACCCTGCATTAACACCACGGGCTCTTCTATCCATCCTAGTACCCTGCATTAACACCACGGGCCCTTCCATCCATCCTACTACCTGGCCTGTAACACCACGGGCTCTTCTATACATCCCAGTAACTGCATTAACACCACGGGTTCTTCTATGCATCCTAGTACCTGGCCTGCAACACCACAGGCTCGTCTAACAATCCTAGCACCTGCATTAACACCACGGGCTCTTCACTCCATCCTTGTACCTGCATTAACAGCAGGGGTTCTTCTATCCAACCTTGTACCTGATTTAATACGACGGGCTCTTCTATCCATCCTAGTACCTTGCAATAACACGACGGGCTCTTCTATCCATCCTCGTACCTGGCCTGTAACACAACGGGCTCTTCTATCCATCCTAATACCTGCATTAACACCACGACCTTTTCTATCCATCCCAGTTCCTGCATTAACAGCACGGGATCTTCTATCCATCGTAGCACCTGCATTAACACCAGGGGCTATTCTATCCATCCTAGTAACTGGCCTGTAACACAACGGGCTCTTCTATCCATCCAAGTACCTGCATGAACACCAGGGGCTCTTCTATCCATCCTCGTACCCTGCATTAACACCACGGGCTCTTCTATCCATCCTAGTACCTGCATTAACACCACGGGCTCCTCTATCCATCCTATTACCTGACCTGTAACACCACAGGCTCTTCTATCAATCCTAGCACCGGCATTAAAACCACGTGCTCTTCTATCTATCCTAATACCCGGCATTAACACCACGGGCTCTTTAATCCATCCTTGTACCTGCATTAACAGCAGGGGTTCTTCTATACATCCTTGTACCTGATTTAATACGACGGGCACTTCTATCCATCCTAGTACCTGGCCTGTAACACAACGGGCTCTTCTATACATCCTATTACCTGCATTAACACCACGGGCTCTTCTATCCATCGTAGTAGCTGCATTAACACCACGGGCTCTTCTATCCATCCTGGTACCTGAATTAACACCACGAGCTCTTCTATCCATCCTGGTACCTGCATTAACACCACGGGCTCTTCTATCCATCCTAGTACCTGCATTAACACCACGGGCTCTTCTATCCATCCTAGTATCCTGCATTAACACCACGGGCTCTTCTATCCATCCTAGTACCCTGCATTAACACCACGTGCTCTTCTATCCATCCTAGTACCCTACATTAACACCACGGGCTCTTCTATCCATCCTAGTACCCTACATTAACACCACGGGTCTTCTATCCATCCTAGTAACCTACATTAACACCATGGGCTCTTCTATCCATCCCAGGACCCTGCATTAACACCACGGTGTCTTCTATCCATCCTCTACAAGCATTAACACCACGGGCTCTTCTATCCATCCCAGTAACTGCATTAACACCACGGGTTCTTCAATGCATCCTAGTACCTGGCCTGCAACACCACAGGCTCGTCTAACAATCCTAGCACCTGCATTAACACCACGGGCTCTTCACTCCATCCTTGTACCTGCATTAACAGCAGGGGTTCTTCTATCCAACCTTGTACCTGATTTAATACGACGGGCTCTTCTATCCATCCTAGTATCCTGCAATAACACGACGGGCTCTTCTATCCATCCTCGTACCTGGCCTGTAACACAACGGGCTCTTCTATCCATCCTGGAACCTGCATTAACACCACGGACTCTTCTATCTATCCTAATATCCTGCATTAACACCACGATCTCTTCTATCCATCCTAGCACCCTGCATTAACACCACGGGTTCTTCTATCTATCCTAGTACCCTGCATTAACACCACGGGCTCTTCTATCCATCCTAGTACCTGCATTAACACCACGGGCTCCTCTATCCATCCTATTACCTGACCTGTAACACCACAGGCTCTTATATCAATCCTCGCACCGGCATTAAAACCACGTGCTCTTCTATCTATCCTAGTACCCGGCATTAACACCACGGGCTCTTCAATCCATCCTTGCACCTGCATTAACAGCAGGGGTTCTTCTATCCATCCTTGTACCTGATTTAATACGACGGGCACTTCTATCCATCCTAGCACCTGGCCTGTAAAACCACGGACTCTTCTATCCATCCTAGTACCTGCATTAACACCACGGGCTCTTCTATCGATCCTACTACCTGCATTAACACCACGGCTCTTCTATCCATCCTAGTACCTGGCCTGTAACACTACGGGCTCTTCTATCGATCCTAGTACCTTGCATTAACACCACGGGCTCTTCTATCCATCCTAGTACCCTGCATTAATTCCACGGGGTCTTCTATCCATCCTGGCACCCTGCATTAACACCACGGGCTCTTCTATCCATCCTAGTACCCTGCATTAACACCACGGGCCCTTCCATCCATCCTACTACCTGCATTAACACCACAGGCTCTTCTATCCATCCTCGTACCTGGCCTGTAACACCACGGGCTCTTCTATCCATCCCAGTAACTGCATTAACACCACGGGTTCTTCTATGCATCCTAGTACCTGGCCTGCAACACCACAGGCTCGTCTAACAATCCTAGCACCTGCATTAACACCACGGGCTCTTCACTCCATCCTTGTACCTGCATTAACAGCAGGGGTTCTTCTATCCAACCTTGTACCTGATTTAATACGACGGGCTCTTCTATCCATCCTAGTACCTTGCAATAACACGACGGGCTCTTCTATCCATCCTCGTACCGGGCCTTTAACACAACGGGCTCTTCTATCCATCCAAGTACCTGCATGAACACAACGGGCTCTTCTATCCATCCTAGTACCTGCATTAACACCACGGGCTCTTCTATCCACCTCGTACCCTGCCTTAACACCACGGGCTCTTCTATCCATGCTAGTAACCTGCATTAACACCACGGGCTGTTCTATCTATCCTAGTATCCTGCATTAACACCACGGGCTCTTCTATCCATCCCAGTACCCTGCATTAACACCACGGGCTCTTCTATCTATCCTGGTATCCTGCATTAACACCACGGGCTCTTATATCTATCCTAGTATCCTGCATTAACACCACGGACTCTTCTATCCATCCTACTACCTGCATTAACACCACGGGCTCTTCTATCTATCCTCGTATCCTGCATTAACACCACGGGCTATTCTATCCATCCTAGTACCCTGCATTAACACCATGGGGTCTTCTATCCATCCTAGCACCCTGCATTGACACCACGGGCTCTTCTATCCATCCCAGTACCCTGCATTAACACCACGGGCTCTTCTCTACATCCTATTACCGGCATTAAAACCACGGTCTCTTCTATCCATCCTAGTACCTGCATTAACACCACGTGCTCTTCTATCCATCCCAGTACCCTGCATTAACACCACGGGCTCTTCTATCCATCCTAGTACCCTGCATTAACACCACGGGCTCTTCTATCCATCCCAGTAACTGCATTAACACCACGGGTTCTTCAATGCATCCTAGTACCTGGCCTGCAACACCACAGGCTCGTCTAACAATCCTAGCACCTGCATTAACACCACGGGCTCTTCACTCCATCCTTGTACCTGCATTAACAGCAGGGGTTCTTCTATCCAACCTTGTACCTGATTTAATACGACGGGCTCTTCTATCCATCCTAGTATCCTGCATTAACACCACGGGCTCTTCTATCCATCCTCGTACCTGGCCTGTAACACAACGGGCTCTTCTATCCATCCTATTACCTGCATTAACACCACGGGCTCTTCTATCCATCCTAGTACCTGCATTAACACCACGGGCTCTTCTATCCATCCTGGTACCTGCATTAACACCACGGGCTCTTCTATCCATCCTAGTACCTGCATTAACACCACGGGCTCTTCTATCCATCCTAGTACCTGCATTAACACCACGGGCTCTTCTATCCATCCTAGTACCTGCATTAACACCACGGGCTCTTCTATCCATCCTAGTACCCTGCATTAACACCACGTGCTCTTCTATCCATCCTAGTACCCTACATTAACACCACGGGCTCTTCTATCCATCCTAGTACCTGCATTAACACCACGGGCTCTTCTATCCATCCTAGTACCTACATTAACACCACGGGCTCTTCTATCCATCCCAGTACCCTGCATTAACACCACGGTGTCTTCTATCCATCCTCTACAAGCATTAACACCACGGGCTCTTCTATCCATCCCAGTAACTGCATTAACACCACGGGCTCTTCTATCCATCCTAGTACCTGGCCTGCAACACGACAGGCTCGTCTAACAATCCTAGCACCTGCATTAACACCACGGGCTCTTCACTCCATCCTTGTACCTGCATTAACAGCAGGGGTTCTTCTATCCAACCTTGTACCTGATTTAATACGACGGGCTCTTCTATCCATCCTAGTATCCTGCAATAACACGACGGGCTCTTCTATCCATCCTCGTACCTGGCCTGTAACACAACGGGCTCTTCTATCCATCCTGGAACCTGCATTAACACCACGGACTCTTCTATCTATCCTAATATCCTGCATTAACACCACGATCTCTTCTATCCATCCTAGCACCCTGCATTAACACCACGGGCTCTTCTATCCATCCTAGTACCCTGCATTAACACCACGGGCTCTTCTATCCATCCTAGTACCTGCATTAACACCACGGGCTCCTCTATCCATCCTATTACCTGACCTGTAACACCACAGGCTCTTCTATCAATCCTAGCACCGGCATTAAAACCACGTGCTCTTCTATCTATCCTAGTACCCGGCATTAACACCACGGGCTCTTCAATCCATCCTTGCACCTGCATTAACACCACGGGCTCTTCTATCGATCCTAGCACCCTGCATTAACACCACGGGCTCTTCTATCCATCCTAGCACCTGGCCTGTAAAACCACGGACTCTTCTATCCATCCTAATACCTGCATTAACACCACGACCTTTTCTATCCATCCCAGTTCCTGCATTAACACCACGGGCTCTTCTATCCATCCTAGTACCTGGCCTGTAACACTACGGGCTCTTCTATCGATCCTCGTACCTTGCATTAACACCACGGGCTCTTCTATCCATCCTAGAACCTGCATTAACACCACGGGCTCTTCTATCCATCCTGGCACCCTGCATTAACACCACGGGCTCTTCTATCCATCCTAGTACCCTGCATTAACACCACGGGCTCTTCTATCCATCCTACTACCTGCATTAACACCACGGGCTCTTCTATCCATCCTAGTACCTGGCCTGTAACACCACGGGCTCTTCTATCCATCCTAGTACCTGCATTAACACCACGGGCTCTTCTATCCATCCTAGTACCTGCATTAACACCACGGGCTCTTCTATCCATCCTCGTACCCTGCATTAACACCACGGGCTCTTCTATCCATCCTAGTACCTGCATTAACACCACGGGCTCTTCTATCCATCCTAGTACCTGCATTAACACCACGGGCTCTTCTATCCATCCTAGTACCTGCATTAACACCACGGGCTCTTCTATCTATCCTGGTATCCTGCATTAACACCACGGGCTCTTATATCTATCCTAGTATCCTGCATTAACACCACGGACTCTTCTATCCATCCTACTACCTGCATTAACACCACGGGCTCTTCTATCCATCCTAGTATCCTGCATTAACACCACGGGCTCTTCTATCCATCCTAGTACCCTGCATTAACACCACGGGCTCTTCTATCCATCCTAGCACCCTGCATTAACACCACGGGCTCTTCTATCCATCCCAGTACCCTGCATTAACACCACGGGCTCTTCTATCCATCCTAGTACCGGCATTAACACCACGGGCTCTTCTATCCATCCTAGTACCTGCATTAACACCACGGGCTCTTCTATCCATCCCAGTACCCTGCATTAACACCACGGTGTCTTCTATCCATCCTCTACAAGCATTAACACCACGGGCTCTTCTATCCATCCCAGTAACTGCATTAACACCACGGGTTCTTCAATGCATCCTAGTACCTGGCCTGCAACACCACGGCTCGTCTAACCATCCTAGCACCTGCATTAACACCACGGGCTCTTCACTCCATCCTTGTACCTGCATTAACAGCAGGGGTTCTTCTATCCAACCTTGTACCTGATTAACACGACGGGCTCTTCTATCCATCCTAGTATCCTGCAATAACACGACGGGCTCTTCTATCCATCCTCGTACCTGGCCTGTAACACAACGGGCTCTTCTATCCATCCTGGAACCTGCATTAACACCACGGACTCTTCTATCTATCCTAATATCCTGCATTAACACCACGATCTCTTCTATCCATCCTAGCACCCTGCATTAACACCACGGGCTCTTCTATCCATCCTAGTACCCTGCATTAACACCACGGGCTCTTCTGTCCATCCTAGTACCTGCATTAACACCACGGGCTCCTCTATCCATCCTATTACCTGACCTGTAACACCACAGGCTCTTCTATCAATCCTAGCACCGGCATTAAAACCACGTGCTCTTCTATGTATCCTAGTACCCGGCATTAACACCACGGGCTCTTCAATCCATCCTTGCACCTGCATTAACAGCAGGGGTTCTTCTATCCATCCTTGTACCTGGCCTGTAAACCCACGGACTCTTCTATCCATCCTAGTACCTGCATTAACACCACGGGCTCTTCTATCCATCCTAGTACCTTGCATTAACACGACGGGCTCTTCTATCCATCCTCGTACCTGGCCTGTAACACAACGGGCTCTTCTATCGATCCTAGTACCTTGCATTAACACCACGGGCTCTTCTATCCATCCTAGTACCCTGCATTAACACCACGGGCTCTTCTATCCATCCTAGTACCCTGCATTAACACCACGGGCTCTTCTATCCATCCTAGTACCTGCATTAACACCACGGGCTCTTCTATCCATCCTAGTACCTGCATTAACACCACGGGCTCTTCTATCCATCCTAGTACCTGGCCTGTAACACCACGGGCTCTTCTATCGATCCTAGTACCTTGCATTAACACCACGGGCTCTTCTATCCATCCTAGTACCTGCATTAACACCACGGGCTCTTCTATCCATCCTCGTACCCTGCATTAACACCACGGGCTCTTCTATCCATCCTAGTACCCTGCATTAACACCACGGGCTCTTCTATCCATCCTAGTACCTGCATTAACACCACGGGTTCTTCTATCTATCCTAGTACCTCGCCTGCAACACCACGGGCTCTTCTATACATCCTAGAACCTGCATTAACACCACGGGTTCTTCTATCCTTCCTAGTACCTGACCTGTCACACCACAGGCTCTTCTATCAATCCTAGCACCTGCATTAACACCACGGGCTCTTCAATCCATCCTTGTACATGCATTAACAGCAGGGGTTCTTCTATCCAACCTTGTACCTGATTTAATACGACGGGCTCTTCTATCCATCCTAGTACATTGCAATAACACGACGGGCTCTTCTATCCATCCTCGTACCTGGCCTGTAACACAACGGGCTCTTCTATCCATCCTAATACCTGCATTAACACCACGACCTCTTCTATCCATCCCAGTACCTGCATTAACACCACGGGCTCTTCTATCCATCCTGGTACCTGCATTAACACCACGGGCTCTTCTATCCATCCCAGTTCCTGCATTAACACCACGGGATCTTCTATCCATCGTAGCACCTGCATTAACACCAGGGGCTATTCTATCCATCCTAGTAACTGGCCTGTAACACAACGGGCTCTTCTATCCATCCTCGTACCCTGCATTAACACCACGGGCTCTTCTATCCATCCTAGTACCTGCATTAACACCACGGGCTCTTCTATCCATCCGAGTACCTGCATTAACACCAAGGGCTCTTCTATACATCCTAGTATCTGCCCTGTAACGCTACGCGCTCTTCTATCCATCCTAGTACATGCATTAACACTACGGGCTCTTCTATCCATCCTAGTACCTGCATTAACACCACGGGCTCTTCTATCCATCCTGGTACCTGGCCTGTAACACCACGGGCTCTTCTATCCATCCTAGTACCTGCATTAACACCACGGGTCTTCTATCCATCCGAATACCTGCATTAACACCACGGGCTCTTCTATCCATCCTAGTACCTGCATTAACACCAAGGGCTCTTCTATCCATCCGTATACTTGGAATAACACCACGGGCACTTCTGTCCATCCCAGTACCTGCATAGGCACCACGGGCTCTTCTATCCATCCTAGTACCTGCATAGGCACCACGGGCTCTTCTATCCATCCTAGTACCTGCATTAACACCACGGGCTCTTCTATCCATCCTAGTACCTGCATTAACACCACGGGCTCTTCTATCCATCCTAGTACCTGCATTAACACCACGGGCTCTTCTATCCATCCTAGTACCTGGCCTGTAACACCACGGTCTCTTCTATCCATCCTAGTACCTGCATTAACACCACGGGCTCTTCTATCCATCCTAGTACCTGGCATTAACACCATGGTCTCTTCTATCCATCCTAGTACCTGCATTAACACCACGGGCTCTTCTATCCATCCTAGTATCTGGCCTGTTACGCCACGGTCTCTTCTATCCATCCTGGTACCTGCATTAACACCACGGGCTCTTCTATCCATCCTAGTACCTGGCCTGTAACACCACGGGCTCTTCTATCCATCCCAGTACCTGCATTAACACCACGGGCTCTTCTATCCATCCTAGTACCTGCATTAACACCACGGGCTCTTCTATCCATCCGAATACCTGCATTAACACCACGGGCTCTTCTATCCATCCTGGTACCTGCATTAACACCACGGGCTCTTCTATCCATCCTAGTACCTGCATTAACACCACGGGCTCTTCTGTCCATCCTAGTACCCTACATTAACACCATGGGCTCTTCTATCCATCCTAGTATCTGGCCTGTAACACCACGGGCTCTTGTATCCATCCTAGTACCCTACATTAACACCATGGGCTCTTCTATCCATCCTAGTATCTGGCCTGAAACACCACGGGCTCTTGTATCCATCCTAGTACCTGCATTAACACCACGCGCTCATCTATCCATCCTACTACCTGCATTAACACCACGGGCTCTTCTATCCATCCTCGTACCTGGCCTGTAACACCAAGTGCTCTTCTATCCATCCTACGACTTGCATTAACACCACGGTCTCTTCTATCCATCCTAGTACCTGCATTATCACCACGGGCTCTTCTATCCATCCTGGTACCTGGCCTGTAACACCACGGGCTCTTCTATCCATCCTAGTACCTGCATTAACACCACGGGCTCTTCTATCCATCCGAATACCTGCATTAACAACACGGGCTCTTCTTTCCATTCTGGTACCTGCATTAACACCACGGGCTCTTCTATCCATCAGTATACTTGGAATAACACCACGGGCTCTTCTGTCCATCCCAGTACCTGCATAGGCACCACGGGCTCTTCTATCCATCCTAGTACCTGCATTAACACCACGGGCTCTTCTATCCATCCTGGTACCCTGCATTAACACCACGGGCTCTTCTATCCATCCTAGTACCTGCATTAACACCACGGGCTCTTCTATCCATCCTAGTACCTGCATTAACACCACGGGCTCTTCTATCCATCCTAGTACCTGGCCTGTAACGCCACGGTCTCTTCTATCCATCCTAGTACCTGCATTAACACCACGGGCTCTTCTATCCATCCTAGTACCTGGCCTGTAACGCCACGGTCTCTTCTATCCATCCGAATACCTGCATTAACATCACGGGCTCTTCTATCCATCCTATTATATGCTTTAACACCACGGGCTCTTCTATACATCCCAGTACCCTGCATTAACACTACGGGCTCTTCTATCCTTCCCAGTACCTGGCATGTAACACCACGGCCTCTTCTATCCATCCATGTACCTGCATTAAAACCACGGGCTCTTCTATCCTTCCCAATACCTGCGTTAACACCACGGGCTCTTCTATCCAGCCTAGTACCTGCATTAACTTCACGGGCTCTTCTATCCATCCTAGTACCCTGCCTTAACACCACAGGCTCTTCTATCCATCCTAGTACCAGGCCTTAACACCACGGGCTCTTCTATCCATCCGAATACCTGCATTAACACCACGGTCTCTTCTATCCATCCTAGTACCTGCATTATCACCACGGGCTCTTCTATCCATCCTGGTACCTGGCCTGTAACACCACGGGCTCTTCTATCCATCCTAGTACCTGCATTAACACCACGGGCTCTTCTATCCATCCGAATACCTGCATTAACAACACGGGCTCTTCTATCCATCCTGGTACCTGCATTAACACCACGGGCTCTTCTATCCATCAGTATACTTGGAATAACACCACGGGCTCTTCTGTCCATCCTAGTACCTGCATTAACACCACGGGCTCTTCTATCCATCCTGATACACTGCCTTAACACCACGGGCTCTTCTATCCATCCTAGTACCTGCATTAACACCACGGGCTCTTCTGTCCATCCTAGTACCTGCATTAACACCACGGGCTCTTCTGTCCATCCTAGTACCTGGCCTGTAACGCCACGGTCTCTTCTATCCATCCTAGTACCTGCATTAACACCACGGGCTCTTCTATCCATCCTAGTACCTGGCCTGTAACGCCACGGTCTCTTCTATCCATGCTAGTACCTGCATTAACACCATGGGCTCTTCTATCCATCCTAGTATCTGGCCTGTGACGCCTCGGTCTCTTCTATCCATCCTGGTACCTGCAGTAACACAACGGGCTCTTCTATCCATCCTAGTACCTGGCCTGTAACACCACGGGCTCTTCTATCCATCCCAGTACCCTGCCTTAACACCACGGGCTCTTCTATCCATCCTAGTACCTGCATTAACACCACGGGCTCTTCTATCCATCCGAATACCTGCATTAACACTACGGGGTCTTCTGTCCATCCTAGTACCTGAATTAACACCACGGGCTCCTCTATCCATCCTAGTACGTGCATTAACACCACGGGCTCTTCTGTCCATCCTAGTACCCTGCATTAACACCATGGGCTCTTCTATCCATCCTAGTATCTGGCCTGTAACACCACGGGCTCTTCTATCCATCCTAGTACCTGCATTAACACCACGGGCTCTTCTATCCATCCTAGTATCTGGCCTGAAACACCACGGGCTCTTGTATCCATCCTAGTACCTGCATTAACACCACGCGCTCATCTATCCATCCTACTACCTGCATTAACACCACGGGCTCTTCTATCCATCCTCGTACCTCTCCTGTAACACCAAGTGCTCTTCTATCCATCCTACGACTTGCATTAACACCACGGTCTCTTCTATCCATCCTAGTACCTGCATTATCACCACGGGCTCTTCTATCCATCCTGGTACCTGGCCTGTAACACCACGGGCTCTTCTATCCATCCTAGTACCTGCATTAACACCACGGGCTCTTCTATCCATCCGAATACCTGCATTAACAACACGGGCTCTTCTTTCCATTCTGGTACCTGCATTAACACCACGGGCTCTTCTATCCATCAGTATACTTGGATTAACACCACGGGCTCTTCTGTCCATCCCAGTTCCTGCATAGGCACCACGGGCTCTTCTATCCATCCTAGTACCTGCATTGACACCACGGGCTCTTCTGTCCATCCTGGTACCCTGCCTTAACACCACGGGCTCTTCTATCCATCCTAGTACCTACATTAACACTACGGGCTCTTCTGTCCATCCTAGTACCTGCATTAACACCACGGGCTCTTCTATCCATCCTAGTACCTGGCCTGTAACGCCACGGTCTCTTCTATCCATCCTAGTACCTGCATTAACACCACGGGCTCTTCTATCCATCCTAGTACCTGGCCTGTAACGCCACGGTCTCTTCTATCCATCCTAGTACCTGCATTAACACCATGGGCTCTTCTATCCATCCTAGTATCTGGCCTGTAACGCCACGATCTCTTCTATCCATCCTGGTACCTGCAGTAACACCACGGGCTCTTCTATCCATCCTAGTACCTGGCCTGTAACACCACGGGCTCTTCTATCCATCCTAGTACCCTGCCTTAACACCACGGGCTCTTCTATCCATCCTAGTACCTGCATTAACACCACGGGCTCTTCTATCCATCCGAATACCTGCATTAACACCACGGGCTCTTCTATCCATCCTAGTACCTGCATTAACACCACGGGCTCTTCTATCCATCCTAGTACCTGCATTAACACCACGGGCTCTTCTGTCCATCCTAGTACCTGCATTAACACCACGGGCTCTTCTATCCATCCTAGTATCTGGCCTGTAACACCACGGGCTCTTCTATCCATCCTTGTACCCTACATTAACACCATGGTCTCTTCTATCCATCCTATTACCTGGTCCGTAACACCACCGGATCTTCTATCCATCCTAGTACCTGCATTAACACCACGGGCTCTTCTATCCATCCTACTACCTGCATTAACACCACGGGCTCTTCTATCCATCCTCGTACCTGGCCTGTAACACCAAGTGCTCTTCTATCCATCCTACGACTTGCATTAACACCACGGGCTCTTCTATCCATCCTAGTACCTGCATTAACACCACGGGCTCTTCTATCCATCCTGGTACCCTGCATTAACACCACGTGCTCTTCTATCCATCCTATTACCTGCATTAACACCACCGGCTTTTCTATCTATCCACGTACCTGCATTAACACCACGGGCTCTTCTATGCCTCCTAGTACCTGCATTAACACCGCGGGCTCTTCGATCCATCCTTGTACCCTGCATTAACACCACGGGCTCCTCTATCCATCCGAATACCTGCATTAACACCACGGGCTCTTCTATCCATCCTCGTACCTGACCTGTAACACCACGGGCTCTTCTATCCATCCTAGTACCTGCATTAACACCACGGGCTCTTCTATCCATCTGAATACCTGCATTAACACCACGGGCTCTTCTGTCCATCCTAGTACCCTGCATTAACACCACGGGCTCTTCTATCCATCCTAGTACCTGCATTAACACCACGGGCTCTTCTATCCATCCTAGTACCTGGCCTGTAACACCACGGGCTCTTCTATCCATCCTAGTACCTGCATTAACACCACGGGCTCTTCTATCCATCCTAGTACCTGGCCTGTAACGCCACGGTCTCTTCTATCCATCCTAGTACCTGCATTAACACCATGGGCTCTTCTATCCATCCTAGTATCTGGCCTTAACACCACGGTCTCTTCTATCCATCCTGGTACCTGCATTAACACCACGGGCTCTTCTATCCATCCTAGTACCTGGCCTTAACACCACGGGCTCTTCTATCCATCCTAGTACCCTGCATTAACACCACGGGCTCTTCTATCCATCCTAGTACCTGCATTAACACCACGGGCTCTTCTATCCATCCGAATACCTGCATTAACACTACGGGGTCTTCTGTCCATCCTAGTACCTGCATTAACACCACGGGCTCTTCTATCCATCCTAGTACCTGCATTAACACCACGGGCTCTTCTGTCCATCCTAGTACCCTACATTAACACCACGGGCTCTTCTATCCATCCTAGTATCTGGCCTGTAACACCACGGGCTCTTCTATCCATCCTAGTACCCTACATTAACACCATGGGCTCTTCTATCCATCCTAGTATCTGGCCTGAAACACCACGGGCTCTTGTATCCATCCTAGTACCTGCATTAACACCACGCGCTCATCTATCCATCCTACTACCTGCATTAACACCACGGGCTCTTCTATCCATCCTCGTACCTGTCCTGTAACACCAAGTGCTCTTCTATCCATCCTACGACTTGCATTAACACCACGGGCTCTTCTATCCATCCTAGTACCTGCATTAACACCACGGGCTCTTCTATCCATCCTGGTACCCTGCATTAACACCACGTGCTCTTCTATCCATCCTAGTACCTGCATTAACACCACCGGCTTTTCTATCTATCCACGTACCTGCATTAACACCACGGGCTCTTCTATGCCTCCTAGTACCTGCATTAACACCGCGGGCTCTTCTATCCATCCTTGTACCCTGCATTAACACCACGGGCTCTTCTATCCATCCGAATACCTGCATTAACACCACGGGCTCTTCTATCCATCCGAGTACCTGCATTAACACCACGGGCTCTTCTATCCATCCTGGTACCTGCATTAACACCACGGGCTCTTCTATCCATCCTAGTACCTGCATTAACACCACGGGCTCTTCTATCCATCCTAGTACCTGCATTAACACCACGGGCTCTTCTATCCATCCTAGTACCTGGCCTGTAACGCCACGGTCTCTTCTATCCATCCTAGTACCTGCATTAACACCATGGGCTCTTCTATCCATCCTAGTATCTGGCCTGTGACGCCTCGGTCTCTTCTATCCATCCTGGTACCTGCAGTAACACCACGGGCTCTTCTATCCATCCTAGTACCTGGCCTGTAACACCACGGGCTCTTCTATCCATCCTAGTACCTGCATTAACACCACGGGCTCTTCTATCCATCCTAGTACCTGCATTAACACCACGGGCTCTTCTATCCATCCGAATACCTGCATTAACACTACGGGGTCTTCTGTCCATCCTAGTACCTGCATTAACACCACGGGCTCTTCTATCCATCCTAGTACCTGCATTAACACCACGGGCTCTTCTATCCATCCGAGTACCTGCATTAACACCAGGGACGTTTCTATCCATCCTAGTATCTGGGCTGTAACACCACGGGCTCTTGTATCCATCCTAGTACCCTACATTAACACCATGGGCTCTTCTATCCATCCTAGTATCTGGCCTGAAACACCACGGGCTCTTGTATCCATCCTAGTACCTGCATTAACACCACGGGCTCTTCTATCCATCCTACTACCTGCATTAACACCACGGGCTCTTCTATCCATCCTAGTACCTGGCCTGTAACACCAAGTGCTCTTCTATCCATCCTACGACTTGCATTAACACCACGGGCTCTTCTATCCATCCTCGTACCTGCATTAAGACCACGGACTCTTCTATCCATCCTAGTACCCTGCATTAACACCACGTGCTCTTCTATCCAACCTATTACCTGCATTAACACCACCGGCTTTTCTATCTATCCACGTACCTGCATTAACACCACGGGCTTTTCTATGCCTCCTAGTACCTGCATTAACACCGCGGGCTCTTCGATCCATCCTGGTACCCTGCATTAACACCACGGGCTCTTCTATCCATCCGAATACCTGCATTAACACCACGGGCTCTTCTATCCATCCTAGTACCTGCATTAACACCACGGGCTCTTCTATCCATCCTAGTACCTGCATTAACACCACGGGCTCTTCTATCCATCCGAATACCTGCATTAACACCACGGGCTCTTCTATCCATCCTAGTACCTGCATTAACACCACGGGCTCTTCTGTACATCCCAGTACCCTGCATTAACACTACGGGCTCTTCTATCCATCCCAGTACCTGGCATGTAACACGACGGCCTCTTCTATCCATCCAAGTACCTGCATTAACACCACGGGCTCTTCTATCCATCCGAATACCTGCATTAACACCACGGGCTCTTCTATCCATCCTAGTACCTGCATTAACATCACGGGCTCTTCTATCCATCCTAGTACCCTGCCTTAACACCACAGGCTCTTCTATCCATCCTAGTATCTGGCCTGTAACACTACGCGCTCTTCTATCCATCCTAGTACGCTGCATTAACACCACGGTCTCTTCTATCCATCCTAGTACCTGCATTATCACCACGGGCTCTTCTATCCATCCTGGTACCTGGCCTGTAACACCACGGGCTCTTCTATCCATCCTAGTACCTGCATTAACACCACGGGCTCTTCTATCCATCCGAATACCTGCATTAACAACACGGGCTCTTCTTTCCATTCTGGTACCTGCATTAACACCACGGGCTCTTCTATCCATCAGTATACTTGGAATAACACCACGGGCTCTTCTGTCCATCCCAGTACCTGCATAGGCACCACGGGCTCTTCTATCCATCCTAGTACCTGCATTGACACCACGGGCTCTTCTGTCCATCCTGATACACTGCCTTAACACCACGGGCTCTTCTATCCATCCGAGTACCTGCATTAACACTACGGGCTCTTCTGTCCATCCTAGTACCTGCATTAACACCACGGGCTCTTCTGTCCATCCTAGTACCTGGCCTGTAACGCCACGGTCTCTTCTATCCATCCTAGTACCTGCATTAACACCACGGGCTCTTCTATCCATCCTAGTACCTGGCCTGTAACGCCACGGTCTCTTCTATCCATCCTAGTACCTGCATTAACACCATGGGCTCTTCTATCCATCCTAGTATCTGGCCTGTAACGCCACGGTCTCTTCTATCCATCCTGGTACCTGCATTAACACCACGGGCTCTTCTATCCATCCTAGTACCTGGCCTGTAACACCACGGGCTCTTCTATCCATCCCAGTACCCTGCATTAACACCACGGGCTCTTCTATCCATCCTAGTACCTGCATTAACACCACGGGCTCTTCTATCCATCCGAATACCTGCATTAACACCACGGGCTCTTCTATCCATCCTAGTACCTGCATTAACACCACGGGCTCTTCTATCCATCCTAGTACCTGCATTAACACCACGGGCTCTTCTATCCATCCTAGTATATGCATTAACACCATGGGCTCTTCTATCCATCCTAGTATCTGGCCTGTAACACCACGGGTTCTTCCATCCATCCTGGTAACTGCATTAACACCACGGACTCTTCTATCCATCCTAGTATCTGGCCTGAAACACCACGGGCTCTTGTATCCATCCTAGTACCTGCATTAACACCACGCGCTCATCTATCCATCCTACTACCTGCATTAACACCACGGGCTCTTCTATCCATCCTCGTACCTGGCCTGTAACACCAAGTGCTCTTCTATCCATCCTACGACTTGCATTAACACCACGGTCTCTTCTATCCATCCTAGTACCTGCATTATCACCACGGGCTCTTCTATCCATCCTGGTACCTGGCCTGTAACACCACGGGCTCTTCTATCCATCCTAGTACCTGCATTAACACCACGGGCTCTTCCATCCATCCGAATACCTGCATTAACAACACGGGCTCTTCTTTCCATTCTGGTACCTGCATTAACACCACGGGCTCTTCTATCCATCAGTATACTTGGAATAACACCACGGGCTCTTCTGTCCATCCCAGTACCTGCATAGGCACCACGGGCTCTTCTATCCATCCTAGTACCTGCATTACACCACGGGCTCTTCTGTCCATCCTGGTACACTGCCTTAACACCACGGGCTCTTCTATCCATCCGAGTACCTGCATTAACACTACGGGCTCTTCTGTCCATCCTAGTACCTGCATTAACACCACGGGCTCTTCTGTCCATCCTAGTACCTGGCCTGTAACGCCACGGTCTCTTCTATCCATCCTAGTACCTGCATTAACACCACGGGCTCTTCTATCCATCCTAGTACCTGGCCTGTAACGCCACGGTCTCTTCTATCCATCCTAGTACCTGCATTAACACCATGGGCTCTTCTATCCATCCTAGTATCTGGCCTGTGACGCCTCGGTCTCTTCTATCCATCCTGGTACCTGCAGTAACACAACGGGCTCTTCTATCCATCCTAGTACCTGGCCTGTAACACCACGGGCTCTTCTATCCATCCTAGTACCCTGCCTTAACACCACGGGCTCTTCTATCCATCCTAGTACCTGCATTAACACCACGGGCTCTTCTATCCATCCGAATACCTGCATTAACACTACGGGGTCTTCTGTCCATCCTAGTACCTGAATTAACACCACGGGCTCCTCTATCCATCCTAGTACGTGCATTAACACCACGGGCTCTTCTGTCCATCCTAGTACCCTACATTAACACCATGGGCTCTTCTATCCATCCTAGTATCTGGCCTGTAACACCACGGGCTCTTGTATCCATCCTAGTACCCTACATTAACACCATGGGCTCTTCTATCCATCCTAGTATCTGGCCTGAAACACCACGGGCTCTTGTATCCATCCTAGTACCTGCATTAACACCACGCGCTCATCTATCCATCCTACTACCTGCATTAACACCACGGGCTCTTCTATCCATCCTAGTACCTGGCCTGTAACACCAAGTGCTCTTCTATCCATCCTACGACTTGCATTAACACCACGGGCTCTTCTATCCATCCTAGTACCTACATTAACACCACGGGCTCTTCTATCCATCCTAGTACCCTGCATTAACACCACGTGCTCTTCTATCCATCCTATTACCTGCATTAACACCACCGGCTTTTCTATCTATCCACGTACCTGCATTAACACCACGGGCTTTTCTATGCCTCCTAGTACCTGCATTAACACCGCGGGCTCTTCGATCCATCCTTGTACCCTGCATTAACACCACGGGCTCCTCTATCCATCCGAATACCTGCATTAACACCACGGGCTCTTCTATCAATCCGAGTACCTGCATTAACACCACGGACGCTTCTATCCATCCTAGTACCTGCATTAACACCACGGGCTCTTCTATCCATCCGAATACCTGCATTAACATCACGGGCTCTTCTATCCATCCTATTATATGCTTTAACACCACGGGCTCTTCTATACATCCCAGTACCCTGCATTAACACTACGGGCTCTTCTATCCTTCCCAGTACCTGGCATGTAACACCACGGCCTCTTCTATCCATCCAAGTACCTGCATTAAAACCACGGGCTCTTCTATCCTTCCCAATACCTGCGTTAACACCACGGGCTCTTCTATCCAGCCTAGTACCTGCATTAACTTCACGGGCTCTTCTATCCATCCTAGTACCCTGCCTTAACACCACAGGCTCTTCTATCCATCCTAGTATCTGGCCTGTAACACTACGCGCTCTTCTATCCATCCTAGTACGCTGCATTAACACCACGGTCTCTTCTATCCATCCTAGTACCTGCATTATCACCACGGGCTCTTCTATCCATCCTGGTACCTGGCCTGTAACACCACGGGCTCTTCTGTCCATCCTAGTACCTGCATTAACACCACGGGCTCTTCTATCCATCCGAATACCTGCATTAACAACACGGGCTCTTCTTTCCATTCTGGTACCTGCATTAACACCACGGGCTCTTCTATCCATCAGTATACTTGGAATAACACCACGGGCTCTTCTGTCCATCCCAGTACCTGCATAGGCACCACGGGCTCTTCTATCCATCCTAGTACCTGCATTGACACCACGGGCTCTTCTGTCCATCCTGGTACACTGCCTTAACACCACGGGCTCTTCTATCCATCCTAGTACCTGCATTAACACTACGGGCTCTTCTGTCCATCCTAGTACCTGCATTAACACCACGGGCTCTTCTGTCCATCCTAGTACCTGGCCTGTAACGCCACGGTCTCTTCTATCCATCCTAGTACCTGCATTAACACCACGGGCTCTTCTATCCATCCTAGTACCTGGCCTGTAACGCCACGGTCTCTTCTATCCATCCTAGTACCTGCATTAACACCATGGGCTCTTCTATCCATCCTAGTATCTGGCCTGTGACGCCTCGGTCTCTTCTATCAATCCTGGTACCTGCAGTAACACCACGGGCTCTTCTATCCATCCTGGTACCTGGCCTGTAACACCACGGGCTCTTCTATCCATCCTAGTACCCTGCCTTAACACCACGGGCTCTTCTATCCATCCTAGTACCTGCATTAACACCACGGGCTCTTCTATCCATCCTAGTACCTGCATTAACACCATGGGCTCTACTATCCATCCCAGTACCTGCATTAACACCACGGGGTCTTCTATCCATGCTAGTACCCTGCCTTAACACCACGGTCTCTTCTATCCATCCTAGTACCTGCAGTAACACCACGGGCTCTTCTATCCATCCTTGTACCTGCATTAACACCATGGACTCTTCTATCCATCCCAGTACCTGCATTAACACCACCGGCTTTTCTATCTATCCACGTACCTGCATTAACACCACGGGCTCTTCTATGCCTCCTAGTAACTGCATTAACACCGCGGGCTCTTCGATCCATCCTGGTACCCTGCATTAACACCACGGGCTCGTCTATCCATCCGAATACCTGCATTAACACCACGGGCTCTTCTGTCCATCCTAGTACCCTACATTAACACCATGGGCTCTTCTATCCATCCTAGTATCTGGCCTGTAACACCACGGGCGCTTGTATCCATCCTAGTGCCCTACATTAACACCACGGGCTCTTGTATCCATCCTAGTACCTGCATTAACACCACGCGCTCATCTATCCATCCTACTACCTGCATTAACACCACGGGCTCTTCTATCCATCCTTGTACCTGGCCTGTAACACCAAGTGCTCTTCTATCCATCCTACGACTTGCATTAACACCACGGGCTCTTCTATCCATCCTAGTACCTACATTAACACCACGGGCTCTTCTATCCATCCTAGTACCCTGCATTAACACCACGTGCTCTTCTATCCATCCTATTACCTGCATTAACACCACCGGCTTTTCTATCTATCCACGTACCTGCATTAACACCACGGGCTTTTCTATGCCTCCTAGTACCTGCATTAACACCACGGGCTCTTCTATCCATCCGAATACCTGCATTAACACCACGGGCTCTTCTATCCATCCGAATACCTGCATTAACACCACGGGCTCTTCTATCCATCCGAGTACCTGCATTAACACCACGGACGCTTCTATCCATCCTAGTACCTGCATTAACACCACGGGCTCTTCTATCCATCCGAATACCTGCATTAACATCACGGGCTCTTCTATCCATCCTATTATATGCTTTAACACCACGGGCTCTTCTATACATCCCAGTACCCTGCATTAACACTACGGGCTCTTCTATCCATCCCAGTACCTGGCATGTAACACCACGGCCTCTTCTATCCATCCAAGTACCTGCATTAAAACCACGGGCTCTTCTATCCTTCCCAATACCTGCGTTAACACCACGGGCTCTTCTATCCAGCCTAGTACCTGCATTAACTTCACGGGCTCTTCTATCCATCCTAGTACCCTGCCTTAACACCACAGGCTCTTCTATCCATCCTAGTATATGCATTAACACTACGGGCTCTTCTGTCCATCCTGGTACCTGCATTAACACCACGGGCTCGTCTGTCCATGGTACTACCCTGCCTTAACACCACGGTCTCTTCTATGCATCCTTCTACCTGCATTAACACCACGGGCTGTTCTGTCCATCCTAGTACCCTGCATTAACACCATGGGCTCTTCTATACATCCTAGTATCTGGCCTGTAACACTACGCGCTCTTCTATCCATCCTAGTACCTGCATTAACACCACGGGCTCTTCTATCCATCCTAATGCCTGCATAAACACCATGGGCTCTTCTATCCATACCAGTACTTGGCCTGTAAGACCACGGGCTCTTCTATCCATCTTAGTACATGCATTAACACCACGGTCTCTTCTATCCGTCCTGGTACCTGCATTAACACCATGGGCTCTTCTATCCATCCTAGTACCTGCATTAACACCACGGGCTCTTCTATCCATCCTCGTACCTGCATTAACACCATGGGCTCTTCTATTCATCCCAGTACCTGCATTAACACCACGGGCTCTTCTATCCATGCTAGAACCCTGCCTTAACACAACGGTCTCTTCTATCCAGAATACCTGATTAACACCATGGGCTCTTCTATCCATCCTAGTACCTGCATTAACACCACGGGCTCTTCTATCCATCCTAGTACCTGCATTAACACCATTGGCTCTTCTATCCATCCCAGTACCTGCATTAACACCACGGGCTCTTCTATCCATGCTAGAACCCTGCCTTAACACCACGGTCTCTTCTATCCATGCTAGTACCTGCATTAATACTACGGGCTCTTCTGTCCATCTTAGTACCTGCATTAACACCACGGGCTCTTCTATCCATCCTGGTACCTGTCCTGTAACACCACGGGCTCTTCTTTCCATCCCAGTACCTGCATTAACACCACGGCGTCTTCTATCCATCTCAGTACCATGCATTAACACCACGGACTCGTCTATCCATCCTAGTACCTGGCCTGCAACACCACAGGCTCTTCTATCCATCCTAGTACCTGCATTAACACTACGGGCTCTTCTGTCCATCCTGGTACCTGCATTAACACCACGGGCTCTTCTGTCCATCCTACTACCTGGCCTGTAACACCACGGCTTCTTCTATCCATCCTAGTACTTGCATTAACACCACGGGCTCTTCTATCCATCCTAGTACCTGCATTAACACCACGGGCTCTTCTATCCATCCTAGTACCTGCATTAACACCATGGGCTCTTCTATCCATCCTAGTATCTGGCCTGTGACGCCTCGGTCTCTTCTATCCATCCTGGTACCTGCAGTAACACCACGGGCTCTTCTATCCATCTGAATACCTGCATTAACAACACGGGCTCTTCTGTCCATCCTACTACCCTGCCTTAACACCACGGGCTCTTCTATCTATCCTAGTACCTGCATTAACACCACGGGCTCTTCTATCCATCCTTGTACCTGCATTAACACCACGGGCTCTTCTATCCATCCGAATACCTGCATTACCAACACGGGCTCTTCTTTCCATTCCAGTACCTGCATTAACACCACGGGCTCTTCTATGCATCCGTATACTTGGATTAACACCACGGGATCTTCTGTCCATCCCAGTTCCTGCATTAGCACCACGGGCTCTTCTATCCATCCCAGTACCTGCATTGACACCACGGGCTCTTCTCTCCATGCTAGTACCCTGCCTTAACACCACGGTCTCTTCTATCCATCCTCGTACCTGCATTAACACCACGGGCTCTTCTATCCATCCGAATACCTGCATTAACACCACGGTCTCTTCTATCCACCCTAGTACCTGCATAATCACCACGGGCTCTTCTATCCATCCTTGTACCTGCATTAACACCACGGGCTCTTCTATCCATCCGAATACCTGCATTAACAACACGGGCTCTTCTTTCCATTCTAGTACCTGCATTAACACCACGGGCTCTTCTATGCATCCGTATACTTGGATTAACACCACGGGATCTTCTGTCCATCCCAGTTCCTGCATTAGCACCACGGGCTCTTCTATCCATCCCAGTACCTGCATTGACACTACGGGATCTTCTGTCCATCCTAGTACCTGCATTAACACCACGGGCTCTTCTGTCCATCCTAGTACCTGGCCTGTAACGCCACGGTCTCTTCTATCCATCCTAGTACCTGCATTAACACCACGGGCTCTTCTATCCATCCTAGTACCTGGCCTGTAACGCCACGGTCTCTTCTATCCATCCTAGTACCTGCATTAACACCATGGGCTCTTCTATCCATCCTAGTATCAGGCCTGTAACGCCACGGACTTTTCTATCCATCCTAGTACCTGCAGTAACACCACGGGCTCTTCTATCCATCCTCGTACCTGACCTGTAACACCACGGGCTCTTCTATCCATCCTAGTACCTGCATTAACACCGCGGGCTCTTCGATCCATCCTGGTACCCTGCATTAACACCACGGGCTCGTCTATCCATCCGAATACCTGCATTAACACCACGGGCTCTTCTGTCCATCCTAGTACCCTGCATTAACACCATGGGCTCTTCTATCCATCCTAGTATCTGGCCTGTAACACCACGGGCGCTTGTATCCATCCTAGTGCCCTACATTAACACCACGGGCTCTTGTATCCATCCTAGTACCTGCATTAGCACCACGCGCTCATCTATCCATCCTACTACCTGCATTAACACCACGGGCTCTTCTATCCATCCTTGTACCTGGCCTGTAACACCAAGTGCTCTTCTATCCATCCTAGTACCTGCATTAACACCACGGGCTCTTCTATCCATCCTAGTACCTGCATTAACACCACGGGCTCTTCTGTCCATCCTAGTACCCTGCATTAACACCACGTGCTCTTCTATCCATCCTATTACCTGCATTAACACCACCGGCTTTTCTATCTATCCACGTACCTGCATTAACACCACGGACTTTTCTATGCCTCCTGGTACCTGCATTAACACCGCGGGCTCTTCGATCCATCCTGGTACCCTGCATTAACACCACGGGCTCTTCTATCCATCCGAATACCTGCATTAACACCACGGGCTCTTCTATCCATCCGAGTACCTGCATTAACACCACGGGCTCTTCTATCCATCCTAGTACCTGCATTAACACCACGGGCTCTTCTATCCATCCGAATACCTGCATTAACACCACGGGCTCTTCTATCCATCCTAGTACCTGCATTAACACCACGGGCTCTTCTATCCATCCCAGTACCCTGCATTAACACCACGGGCTCTTCTATCCATCCCAGTACCTGCATTAACACCACGGGCTCTTCTATCCATCCAAGTACCTGCATTAACACCACGGGCTCTTCTATCCATCCCAATACCTGCATTAACACCACGGGCTCTTCTATCCATCCTAGTACCTGCATTAACATCACGGGCTCTTCTATCCATCCTAGCACCCTGCCTTAACACCACAGGCTCTTCTATCCATCCTAGTATATGCATTAACACTACGGGCTCTTCTGTCCATCCTGGTACCTGCATTAACACCACGGGCTCTTCTGTCCATGGTACTACCCTGCCTTAACACCACGGTCTCTTCTATCCATCCTTCTACCTGCATTAACACCACGGGCTCTTCTGTCCATCCTAGTACCCTGCATTAACACCATGGGCTCTTCTATCCATCCTAGTATCTGGCCTGTAACACCACGGGCTCTTCTATCCATCCTAGTACCTGCATTAACACCACGGGCTCTTCTATCCATCCTAGTACCTGCATTAACACCACGGGCTCTTCTATCCATCCCAGTACCTGCATTAACACCACGGGCTCTTCTATCCATCCTAGTACCCTGCCTTAACACCACGGTCTCTTCTATCCATTCTAGTACCTGCATTAATACTACGGGCTCTTCTGTCCATTTTAGTACCTGCATTAACACCACGGGCTCTTCTGTCCATCCTAGTACCCTGCATTAACACCCTGGGCTCTTCTATCCATCCTGGTACCTGTCCAGTAACACCACGGGCTCTTCTTTCCATCCCAGTACCTGCATTAACACCACGGGCTCTGTTATCCATCCTGGTACCCTACATTAGCACCACGGGTTCTTCTATCCATCCTGGTACCTGCATTAACACCACGGGCTTTTCTATCCATCCTTGTTCCTGGCCTGTAACACCACGGGTTCTTCTATCTATGCTAGTACCTGCATTAACTCCACGGGCTCTTCTCTCCTTCCTGGAAACTACATTCACACCACGGGCTCTTCTATCCATCCTGCACCTGCATGAACATCATGGTCTGTTCTATCCATCCTGGTACCTGTCCTGTAACACCACGGGCTCTGCTATCCATCCGATTAGCTGCATTAACACCTCGGGCTCTTCTATCCATCCTAGTACCTGCACTAACACCACGAGCTCTTCTATCCATCCTGGTACCCTGCCTTAACACCACAGGCTCTTCTATACATCCTATTACCTACATCAACACTACGTGCTCTTCTGTCCATCCTAGTACCTGCATTAACACTACGGGCTCTTCTGACCATCCTACTACCCTGCATTAACACCACGGTCTCTTCTATCCATCATTGCATCTGGCCAGTAACACCACGGGCTCTTCTATCCATCCTAGTACCTACATTAACACCACGGGCTCTTCTATCCATCTCAGTACCCTGCATTAACAACACGGGCACTTCTATCCATCCAAGTACCTGGCCAGTAACACCACGGACCCTTCTATCCATGCTAGTACCTCATTAACATCACGGGCTCCTCTATCCATCCAAGTACCTGCATTAACACCACGGGCTCTTCTATTTATCCTCGTACCTGGACTGTAACACCACGGGCTCTTCTATCCATCCCAGTACCTGCATTAACACCACGGGCTCTTCTATCCATTCTAGTACCCAGCATTAACACCACGGGCTCTTCTATCCATGCTAGTACCAGCATTAACACCACGGCCTCTTCTGTCCTTCCTGGTACCCAACATTAACACCACGGGCTCTTCTATCCATCCTAGTACCTGCGTTAAACACACGGGTTCTTCTATCCATCCTAGTACGTGGCCTGTAACACCACGGTCTCTTCTATCCATCCTAGTACCTGCATTAACACCACGGGCTCTTCTATCCATCCTAGTTCCTGGCCTGTAACACCACGGGCTCTTCTATCCATCCTAGTACCCTGCATTAACACCACGGGCATCTTCTACCCATCCTTGTACCTGCATTAACACCGCGGGCTCTTCTATCCATCCTAGTACCTGCATTAACACCACGGGCTCTTGTATCCATCCTGGTACCTGCATTAGCACCGCGGCCTCTTCAATCCATCCTAGTCCCTGCATTAACACCACGGTCTCTTCTAGACCTCCTAGTACCCTGCATTCACACCACGGGCTCTTCTAAACCTGCTAGTACCCTGCATTAACACCACGGGCTCTTCTAACCATCCTAGTACCTGCATTTACACAACGGGCTCTTCTGTCTATCCTCGTACCTGGCCTGTAACACCACGGGCTCTTCTATCCATCCTAGTACCTGCATTAACACCACGGGCTCTTCTATCCATCCTAGTACCTGCATTAACACCACGGGCTCTTCTATCCATCCGAATACCTGCATTAACACCACGGGCTCTTCTATCCATCCGAGTACCTGCATTAACACCACGGGCTCTTCTATCCATCCTAGTACCTGCATTAACACCACGGGCTCTTCTATCCATCCGAATACCTGCATTAACATCACGGGCTCTTCTATCCATCCTAGTACCTGCATTAACACCACGGGCTCTTCTATACATCCCAGTACCCTGCATTAACACTACGGGCTCTTCTATCCATCCCAGTACCTGGCATGTAACACCACGGCCTCTTCTATCCATCCAAGTACCTGCATTAAAACCACGGGCTCTTCTATCCATCCCAATACCTGCGTTAACACCACGGGCTCTTCTATCCATCCTAGTACCTGCATTAACTTCACGGGCTCTTCTATCCATCCTAGAACCCTGCCTTAACACCACAGGCTCTTCTATCCATCCTAGTATATGCATTAACACTACGGGCTCTTCTGTCCATCCTGGTACCTGCATTAACACCACGGGCTCGTCTGTCCATGGTACTACCCTGCCTTAACAGCACGGTCTCTTCTATCCATCCTTCTACCTGCATTAACACCACGGGCTCTTCTGTCCATCCTAGTACCCTGCATTAACACCATGGGCTCTTCTATACATCCTAGTATCTGGCCTGTAACACTACGCGCTCTTCTATCCATCCTAGTACCTGCATTAACACCACGAGCTCTTCTATCCATCCTGATACCTGCATTAACACCACGGGCTCTTCTATCCATCCCAGTACTTGGCCTGTAAGACCACGGGCTCTTCTATCCATCTTAGTACATGCATTAACACCACGGTCTCTTCTATCCATCCTAGTACCTGCATTAACACCATGGGCTCTTCTATCCATCCTAGTACCTGCATTAACACCACGGGCTCTTCTATCCATCCTCGTACCTGCATTAACACCACGGGCTCTTCTATCCATCCTAGTACCTGCATTAACACCACGGGCTCTTCTATCCATCCTAGTACCCTGCATTAACACCACGGGCTCTTCTATCCATCCTAGTACCTGCATTAACACCACGGGCTCTTCTATCCATCCTAGTACCTGCATTAACACCACGGGCTCTTCTATCCATCCTAGTACCTGCATTAACACCATTGGCTCTTCTATCCATCCCAGTACCTGCATTAACACCACGGGCTCTTCTATCCATGCTAGAACACTGCCTTAACACCACGGTCTCTTCTATCCATGCTAGTACCTGCATTAATACTACGGGCTCTTCTGTCCATCTTAGTACCTGCATTAACACCACGGGCTCTTCTATCCATCCTGGTACCTGTCCTGTAACACCACGGGCTCTTCTTTCCATCCCAGTACCTGCATTAACACCACGGCGTCTTCTATCCATCTCAGTACCATGCATTAACACCACGGACTCGTCTATCCATCCTAGTACCTGGCCTGCAACACCACAGGCTCTTCTATCCATCCTAGTACCTGCATTAACACTACGGGCTCTTCTGTCCATCCTGGTACCTGCATTAACACCACGGGCTCTTCTATCCATCCTAGTACCTGGCCTGTAACACCACGGGCTCTTCTATCCATCCTAGTACCTGCATTAACACCACGGGCTCTTCTATCCATCCTAGTACCTGCATTAACACCACGGGCTCTTCTATCCATCCTAGTACCTGCATTAACACCACGGGCTCTTCTATCCATCCTAGTACCTGGCCTGTAACACCACGGTCTCTTCTATCCATCCTAGGTACCTGCATTAACACCACGGGCTCTTCTATCCATCTGAGTACCTGCATTAACACTACGGGCTCTTCTGTCCATCCTACTACCCTGCCTTAACACCACGGGCTCTTCTATCCATCCTAGTACCTGCATTAACACCACGGGCTCTTCTATCCATCCTTGTACCTGCATTAACACCACGGGCTCTTCTATCCATCCGAATACCTGCATTAACAACACGGGCTCTTCTTTCCATTCCAGTACCTGCATTAACACCACGGGCTCTTCTATGCATCCGTATACTTGGATTAACACCACGGGATCTTCTGTCCATCCCAGTTCCTGCATTAGCACCACGGGCTCTTCTATCCATCCCAGTACCTGCATTGACACCACGGGCTCTTCTCTCCATGCTAGTACCCTGCCTTAACACCACGGTCTCTTCTATCCATCCTCGTACCTGCATTAACACCACGGGCTCTTCTATCCATCCGAATACCTGCATTAACACCACGGTCTCTTCTATCCATCCTAGTACCTGCATAATCACCACGGGCTCTTCTATCCATCCTTGTACCTGCATTAACACCACGGGCTCTTCTATCCATCCGAATACCTGCATTAACAACACGGGCTCTTCTTTACATTCTAGTACCTGCATTAACACCACGGGCTCTTCTATGCATCCGTATACTTGGATTAACACCACGGTCTCTTCTATCCACCCTAGTACCTGCATAATCACCACGGGCTCTTCTATCCATCCCAGTACCTGCATTAACACTACGGGCTCTTCTGTCCATCCTAGTACCTGCATTAACACCACGGGCTCTTCTGTCCATCCTAGTACCTGGCCTGTAACGCCACGGTCTCTTCTATCCATCCTAGTACCTGCATTAACACCACGGGCTCTTCTATCCATCCTAGTACCTGGCCTGTAACGCCACGGTCTCTTCTATCCATCCTAGTACCTGCATTAACACCATGGGCTCTTCTATCCATCCTAGTATCAGGCCTGTAACGCCACGGACTTTTCTATCCATCCTAGTACCTGCAGTAACACCACGGGCTCTTCTATCCATCCTCGTACCTGACCTGTAACACCACGGGCTCTTCTATCCATCCTAGTACCTGCATTAACACCACGGGCTCTTCTATCCATCTGAATACCTGCATTAACAACACGGGCTCTTCTATCCATCCTAGTACCCTGCCTTAAAACCACGGGCTCTTCTATCCATCCTAGTACCTGCATTAACACCACGGGCTCTTCTATCCATCCTAATGCCTGCATAAATACCATGGGCTCTTCTGTCCATTTTAGTACCTGCATTAACACCACGGGCACTTCTGTCCATCCTAGTACCCTGCATTAACACCATGGGCTCTTCTATCCATCCTGGTACCTGTCCAGTAACATCACGGGCTCTTCTTTCCATCCCAGTACCTGCATTAACACCACGGCGTCTTCTATCCATCTCAGTACCATGCATTAACACCACGGGCTCGTCTATCCATCCTAGTACCAGGCCTGTAACACCACAGGCTCTTCTATCCATCCTAGTACGTGCCCTGTAAGACCACGGGCTCTTCTATCCATGCTAATACCTGCATTAACACCACGGGCTCTGTTATCCATCCTGGTACCCTACATTAGCACCACGGGTTCTTCTATCCATCCTGGTACCTGCATTAACACCACGGGCTTTTCTATCCATCCTTGTTCCTGGCCTGTAACACCACGGGTTCTTCTATCTATGCTAGTACCTGCATTAACACCACGGGCTCTTCTATCCATCCTAGAACACTGCATTAACACCACGGGCTCTTCTATCCATCCTAGTACCTACATTAACACTACGGGCTCTTCTGTCCATCCTAGTACCTGCATTAACACCACGGGCTCTTCTATCCATCCTGGTACCTGTCCTGTAATACCACGGGCTCTTCTATCCATCCCAGTACCTGCATTAACACCACGGGCTCTTCTATCCATCTCAGTACCTGCATTAACACCACGGGCTCGTCTATCCATCCTAGTACCTGGCCCGCAACACCACAGGCTCTTCTATCCATCCTAGTACCTGCATTAACACTACGGGCTCTTCTGTCCATCCTAGTACCTGCATTAACACCACGGGCTCTTCTGTCCATCCTAGTACCTGGCCTGTAACACCACGGGCTCTTCTATCCATCCTAGTACCTGCATTAACACCACGGGCTCTTCTATCCATCCTAGTACCTGCATTAACACCACGGGCTCTTCTATCCATCCTAGTACCTGCATTAACACCACGGGCTCTTCTATCCATCCTAGTACCTGGCCTGTAACACCACGGGCTCTTCTATCCATCCTAGTACCTGCATTAACACCACGGGCTCTTCTATCCATCTGAATACCTGCATTAACACCACGGGCTCTTCTATCCATCCTAGTACCCTGCCTTAACACCACGGGCTCTTCTATCCATCCTAGTACCTGCATTAACACCACGGGCTCTTCTATCCATCCTTGTACCTGCATTAACACCACGGGCTCTTCTATCCATCCGAATACCTGCATTAACAACACGGGCTCTTCTTTCCATTCCAGTACCTGCATTAACACCACGGGCTCTTCTATGCATCCGTATACTTGGATTAACACCACGGGATCTTCTGTCCATCCCAGTTCCTGCATTAGCACCACGGGCTCTTCTATCCATCCCAGTACCTCCATTGACACCACGGGCTCTTCTCTCCATGCTAGTACCCTGCCTTAACACCACGGTCTCTTCTATCCATCCTCGTACCTGCATTAACACCACGGGCTCTTCTATCCATCCGAATACCTGCATTAACACCACGGTCTCTTCTATCCACCCTAGTACCTGCATAATCACCACGGGCTCTTCTATCCATCCTTGTACCTGCATTAACACCACGGGCTCTTCTATCCATCCGAATACCTGCATTAACAACACGGGCTCTTCTATCCATTCTAGTACCTGCATTAACACCACGGGCTCTTCTATGCATCCGTATACTTGGATTAACACCACGGGATCTTCTGTCCATCCCAGTTCCTGCATTAGCACCACGGGCTCTTCTATCCATCCCAGTACCTGCATTGACACTACGGGCTCTTCTGTCCATCCTAGTACCTGCATTAACACCACGGGCTCTTCTGTCCATCCTAGTACCTGGCCTGTAACGCCACGGTCTCTTCTATCCATCCTAGTACCTGCATTAACACCACGGGCTCTTCTATCCATCCTAGTACCTGGCCTGTAACGCCACGGTCTCTTCTATCCATCCTAGTACCTGCATTAACACCATGGGCTCTTCTATCCATCCTAGTATCAGGCCTGTAACGCCACGGACTTTTCTATCCATCCTAGTACCTGCAGTAACACCACGGGCTCTTCTATCCATCCTCGTACCTGACCTGTAACACCACGGGCTCTTCTATCCATCCTAGTACCTGCATTAACACCACGGGCTCTTCTATCCATCTGAATACCTGCATTAACACCACGGGCTCTTCTGTCCATCCTCGTACCCTGCATTAACACCACGGGCTCTTCTATCCATCCTAGTACCTGCATTAACACCACGGGCTCTTCTATCCATCCTAGTACCTGCATTAATACTACGGGCTCTTCTGTCCATTTTAGTACCTGCATTAACACCACGGGCTCTTCTGTCCATCCTAGTACCCTGCATTAACACCCTGGGCTCTTCTATCCATCCTGGTACCTGTCCAGTAACACCACGGGCTCTTCTTTCCATCCCAGTACCTGCATTAACACCACGGCGTCTTCTATCCATCTCAGTACCATACATTAACACCACGGGCTCGTCTATCCATCCTAGTACCAGGCCTGTAACACCACAGGCTCTTCTATCCATCCTAGTACGTGCCCTGTAAGACCACGGGCTCTTCTATCCATGCTAATACCTGCATTAACACCACGGGCTCTGTTATCCATCCTGGTACCCTACATTAGCACCACGGGTTCTTCTATCCATCCTGGTACCTGCATTAACACCACGGTTTTTCTGTCCATCCTTGTTCCTGGCCTGTAACACCACGGGTTCTTCTATCTATGCTAGTACCTGCATTAACACCACGGGCTCTTCTCTCCTTCCTGGAAACTACATTAACACCACGGGCTCTTCTATCCATCCTACACCTGCATGAACATCATGGTCTCTTCTATCCATCCTGGTACCTGTCCTGCAACACCACGGGCTCTGCTATCCATCCGATTACCTGCATTAACACCTCGGGCTCTTCTATCCATCCTAGTACCTGCACTAACACCACGAGCTTTTCTATCCATCCTGGTACCCTGCCTTAACACCACAGGCTCTTCTATACATCCTATTACCTACATCAACACTACGTGCTCTTCTGTCCATCCTAGTACCTGCATTAACACTACGGGCTCTTCTGACCATCCTACTACCCTGCATTAACACCACGGTCTCTTCTATCCATCATTGCATCTGGCCAGTAACACCACGGGCTCTTCTATCCATCCTAGTACCTACATTAACACCACGAGCTCTTCTATCCATCTCAGTACCCTGCATTAACAACACGGGCACTTCTATCCATCCAAGTACCTGGCCAGTAACACCACGGACCCTTCTATCCATGCTAGTACCTCATTAACATCACGGGCTCCTCTATCCATCCAAGTACCTGCATTAACACCACGGGCTCTTCTATCTATCCTCGTACCTGGACTGTAACACCACGGGCTCTTCTATCCATCCTAGTACCTGCATTAACACCACGGGCTCTTCTATCCATCCTCGTACCTGGCCTGTAACACCACGGGCTCTTCTATCCATCCTAGTACCTGCATTAACACCACGGGCTCTTCTATCCATCCTAGTACTTGGCCTGTAACACCACGGGCTCTTCTATCCATCCTAGTACCTGCATTAACACCACGGGCTCTTCTATCCATCCGAATACCTGCATTAACACCACGGGCTCTTCTATCCATCCTAGTACCTGGCCTTAACACCACGGTCTCTTCTATCCATCCTAGTACCTGCATTAACACCACGGGCTCTTCTATCCATCCTAGTACCTGCATTAACACCACGGGCTCTTCTATCCATCCTAGTACCTGCATTAACACCACGGGCTCTTCTATCCATCCCAGTACCTGCATTAACACCACGGGCTCTTCTATCCATCCTAGTACCCTGCCTTAACACCACGGGCTCTTCTATCCATGCTAGTACCTGCATTAATACTACGGGCTCTTCTATCCATCCTGGTACCTGTCCTGTAACACCACGGGCTCTTCTTTCCATCCCAGTACCTGCATTAACACCACGGCGTCTTCTATCCATCTCAGTACCATGCATTAACACCACGGACTCGTCTATCCATCCTAGTATCTGGCCTGTAACACCACAGGCTCTTCTATCCATCCTAGTACCTGCATTAACACTACGGGCTCTTCTGTCCATCCTAGTACCTGCATTAACACCACGGGCTCGTCTGTCCATCCTAGTACCTGGCCTGTAACACCACGGGCTCTTCTATCAATCCTGGTACCTACATTAACCCGACGGGCTCTTCTCTCCATCCTAGTACCTGCGTTAACGCCACGGGCTCTTCTATCCATCCTAGTACCTGCAGTAACACCACGGGCTCTTCTATCCATCCCAGTACTTGGCCTGTAAGACCACGGGCTCTTCTATCCATCTTAGTACATGCATTAACACCACGGTCTCTTCTATCCATCTGAATACCTGATTAACACCATGGGCTCTTCTATCCATCCTAGTACCTGCATTAACACCATGGGCTCTTCTATCCATCCCAGTACCTGCATTAACACCACGGGCTCTTCTATCCATGCTAGAACCCTGCCTTAACACCACGGTCTCTTCTATCCAGAATACCTGATTAACACCATGGGCTCTTCTATCCATCCTAGTACCTGCATTAACACCACGGGCTCTTCTATCCATCCCAGTACCTGCATTAACACCACGGGCTCTTCTATCCATGCTAGAACCCTGCCTTAACACCACGGTCTCTTCTATCCATCCTAGTACCTGCATTAACACTACGGGCTCTTCTGTCCATCCTAGTACCTGCATTAACACCACGGGCTCTTCTATCCATCCTGGTACCTGTCCTGTAACACCACGGGCTCTTCTTTCCATCCCAGTACCTGCATTAACACCACGGGCTCTTCTATCCATCTTAGTACCTGCATTAACACCACGGGCTCTTCTATCCATCCTAGTACCTGGCCTGTAACACCACGGTCTCTTCTATCCATCCTAGTACCTGCATTAACACCATGGGCTCTTCTATCCATCCTAGTATATGGCCTGTAACGCCACGGTCTCTTCTATCCATCCTGGTACCTGCATTAACACCATTGGCTGTTCTATCCATCCCAGTACCTGCATTAACACCACGGGCTCTTCTATCCATGCTAGAACCCTGACTTAAAACCACGGTCTCTTCTATCCATGCTAGTACCTGCATTAATACTACGGGCTTTTCTGTCCATCTTAGTACCTGCATTAACACCACGGGCTCTTCTGTCCATCCAAGTACCTGGCCTGTAACGCCACGGTCTCTTCTATCCATCCTAGCACCTGCATTAACACCATGGGCTCTTCTATCCATCCTAGTATCTGGCCTGTGACGCCTCGGTCACTTCTATCCATCCTGGTACCTGCGGTAACACCACGGGCTCTTCCATCCATCCTAGTACCTGGCCTGTAACACCGCGGGCTCTTCTATCCATCCTAGTACCTGCATTAACACCACGGGCTCTTTTATCCATCTGAATACCTGCATTAACAACACGGGCTCTTCTATCCATCCTAGTACCTGCATTAACACCACGGGCTCTTCTATCCATCCTTGTACCTGCATTAACACCACGGGCTCTTCTATCCATCCGAATACCTGCATTACCAACACGGGCTCTTCTTTCCATTCCAGTACCTGCATTAACACCACGGGCTCTTCTATGCATCCGTATACTTGGATTAACACCACGGGATCTTCTGTCCATCCCAGTTCCTGCATTAGCACCACGGGCTCTTCTATCCATCCCAGTACCTGCATTAACACCACGGGCTCTTCTCTCCATGCTAGTACCCTGCCTTAACACCACGGTCTCTTCTATCCATCCTCGTACCTGCATTAACACCACGGGCTCTTCTATCCATCCGAATACCTGCATTAACACCACGGTCTCTTCTATCCACCCTGGTACCTGCATAATCACCACGGGCTCTTCTATCCATCCTTATACCTGCATTAACACCACGGGCTCTTCTATCCATCCGAATACCTGCATTAACAACACGGGCTCTTCTTTCCATTCTAGTACCTGCATTAACACCACGGGCTCTTCTATGCATCCGTATACTTGGATTAACACCACGGGATCTTCTGTCCATCCCAGTTCCTGCATTAGCACCACGGGCTCTTCTATCCATCCCAGTACCTGCATTGACACTACGGGCTCTTCTGTCCATCCTAGTACCTGCATTAACACCACGGGCTCTTCTGTCCATCCTAGTACCTGGCCTGTAACGCCACGGTCTCTTCTATCCATCCTAGTACCTGCATTAACACCACGGGCTCTTCTATCCATCCTAGTACCTGGCCTGTAACGCCACGGTCTCTTCTATCCATCCTAGTACCTGCATTAACACCATGGGCTCTTCTATCCATCCTAGTATCAGGCCTGTAACGCCACGGACTTTTCTATCCATCCTAGTACCTGCATTAACACTACGGGCTCTTCTATCCATCTGAATACCTGCATTAACAACACGGGCTCTTCTGTCCATCCTAGAACCCTGCCTTAAAACCACGGGCTCTTCTATCCATCCTAGTACCTGCATTAACACCACGGGCTCTTCTATCCATCCTAATGCCTGCATAAACACCATGGGCTCTTCTATCCATCCCAGTACCTGCATTAACACCACGGGCTCTTCTATCCATGCTAGTAACCTGCCTTAACACCACGGTCTCTTCTATCCATTCTAGTACCTGCATTAATACTACGGGCTCTTCTGTCCATTTTAGTACCTGCATTAACACCACGGTCTCTTCTGTCCATCCTAGCACCCTGCATTAACACCCTGGGCTCTTCTATCCATCCTCGTACCTGACCTGTAACACCACGGGCTCTTCTATCCATCCTAGTACCTGCATTAACACCACGGGCTCTTCTATCCATCTGAATACCTGCATTAACAACACGGGCTCTTCTGTCCATCCTAGTACCCTGCCTTAAAACCACGGGCTCTTCTATCCATCCTAGTACCTGCATTAACACCACGGGCTCTTCTATCCATCCTAATGCCTGCATAAACACCATGGGCTCTTCTATCCATCCCAGTACCTGCATTAACACCACGGGCTCTTCTATCCATGCTAGTACCCTGCCTTAACACCACGGTCTCTTCTATCCATTCTAGTACCTGCATTAATACTACGGGCTCTTCTGTCCATTTTAGTACCTGCATTAACACCACGGGCTCTTCTGTCCATCCTAGTACCCTGCATTAACACCCTGGGCTCTTCTATCCATCCTGGTACCTGTCCAGTAACACCACGGGCTCTTCTTTCCATCCCAGTACCTGCATTAACACCACGGCGTCTTCTATCCATCTCAGTACCATACATTAACACCACGGGCTCGTCTATCCATCCTAGTACCAGGCCTGTAACACCACAGGCTCTTCTATCCATCCTAGTACGTGCCCTGTAAGACCACGGGCTCTTCTATCCATGCTAATACCTGCATTAACACCACGGGCTCTGTTATCCATCCTGGTACCCTACATTAGCACCACGGGTTCTTCTATCCATCCTGGTACCTGCATTAACACCACGGGCTTTTCTATCCATCCTTGTTCCTGGCCTGTAACACCACGGGTTCTTCTATCTATGCTAGTACCTGCATTAACACCACGGGCTCTTCTCTCCTTCCTGGAAACTACATTAACACCACGGGCTCTTCTATCCATCCTGCACCTGCATGAACATCATGGTCTCTTCTATCCATCCTGGTACCTGTCCTGCAACACCACGGGCTCTGCTATCCATCCTAGTACCTGCATTAACACCTCGGGCTCTTCTATCCATCCTAGTACCTGCACTAACACCACGAGCTCTTCTATCCATCCTGGTACCCTGCCTTAACACCACAGGCTCTTCTATACATCCTATTACCTACATCAACACTACGTGCTCTTCTGTCCATCCTAGTACCTGCATTAACACTACGGGCTCTTCTGACCATCCTACTACCCTGCATTAACACCACGGTCTCTTCTATCCATCATTGCATCTGGCCAGTAACACCACGGGCTCTTCTATCCATCCTAGTACCTGCATTAACACCACGGGCTCTTCTGTCCATCCTAGTACCTGGCCTGTAACGCCACGGTCTCTTCTATCCATCCTAGTACCTGCATTAACACCACGGGCTCTTCTATCCATCCTAGTACCTGGCCTGTAACGCCACGGTCTCTTCTATCCATCCTAGTACCTGGCCTGTAACACCACGGGCTCTTCTATCCATCCTAGTACCTGCATTAACACCACGGGCTCTTCTGTCCATCCTAGTACCTGCATTAACACCACGGGCTCTTCTGTCCATCCAAGTACCTGGCCTGAACGCCACGGTCTCTTCTATTAATCCGAGTACCTGCATTAACACCACGGGCTCTTCTATCCATCCTAGCACCTGGCCTGTAACGCCACGGTCTCTTCTATCCATCCTAGTACCTGCATTAACACCATGGGCTCTTCTATCCATCCTAGTATCTGGCCTGTGACGCCACGGTCTCTTCTATCCATCCTAGTACCTGCATTAACACCACGGGCTCTTTTATCCATCTGAATACCTGCATTAACAACACGGGCTCTTCTATCCATCCTGGTACCTGCATTAACACCACGGGCTCTTCTATCCATCCGAATACCTGCATTAACACCACGGGCTCTTCTATCCATCCGAATACCTGCATTACCAACACGGGCTCTTCTTTCCATTCTAGTACCTGCATTAACACCACGGGCTCTTCTATGCATCCGTATACTTGGATTAACACCACGGGATCTTCTGTCCATCCCAGTTCCTGCATTAGCACCACGGGCTCTTCTATCCATCCCAGTACCTGCATTGACACCACGGGCTCTTCTCTCCATGCTAGTACCCTGCCTTAACACCACGGTCTCTTCTATCCATCCTCGTACCTGCATTAACACCACGGGCTCTTCTATCCATCCGAATACCTGCATTAACACCACGGTCTCTTCTATCCACCCTGGTACCTGCATAATCACCACGGGCTCTTCTATCCATCCTTATACCTGCATTAACACCACGGGCTCTTCTATCCATCCGAATACCTGCAATAACAACACAGGCTCTTCTTTACATTCTAGTACCTGCATTAACACCACGGGCTCTTCTATGCATCCGTATACTTGGATTAACACCACGGGATCTTCTGTCCATCCCAGTTCCTGCATTAGCACCACGGGCTCTTCTATCCATCATTGCATCTGGCCAGTAACACCACGGGCTCTTCTATCCATCCTAGTACCTGCATTAACACCACGGGCTCTTCTATCCATCCTAGTACCTGGCCTGTAACGCCACGGTCTCTTCTATCCATCCTAGTACCTGCATTAACACCATGGGCTCTTCTATCCATCCTAGTATCAGGCCTGTAACGCCACGGACTTTTCTATCCATCCTAGTACCTGCATTAACACCACGGGCTCTTCTATCCATCTGAATACCTGCATTAACAACACGGGCTCTTCTGTCCATCCTAGTACCCTGCCTTAAAACCACGGGCTCTTCTATCCATCCTAGTACCTGCATTAACACCACGGGCTCTTCTATCCATCCTAGTACCTGCATTAACACCATGGGCTCTTCTATCCATCCCAGTACCTGCATTAACACCACGGGCTCTTCTATCCATGCTAGTACCCTGCCTTAACACCACGGTCTCTTCTATCCATTCTAGTACCTGCATTATACTACGGGCTCTTCTGTCCATCTTAGTACCTGCATTAACACCACGGGCTCTTCTGTCAATCCTAGTACCCTGCATTAACACCCTGGGCTCTTCTATCCATCCTCGTACCTGACCTGTAACACCACGGGCTCTTCTATCCATCCTAGTACCTGCATTAACACCACGGGCTCTTCTATCCATCCTGGTACCTGTCCAGTAACACCACGGGCTCTTCTTTCCATCCCAGTACCTGCATTAACACCACGGCGTCTTCTATCCATCTCAGTACCATACATTAACACCACGGGCTCGTCTATCCATCCTAGTACCAGGCCTGTAACACCACAGGCTCTTCTATCCATCCTAGTACGTGCCCTGTAAGACCACGGGCTCTTCTATCCATGCTAATACCTGCATTAACACCACGGGCTCTGTTATCCATCCTGGTACCCTACATTAGCACCACGAGTTCTTCTATCCACCCTGGTACCTGCATTAACACCACGGTTTTTCTGTCCATCCTTGTTCCTGGCCTGTAACACCACGGGTTCTTCTATCTATGCTAGTACCTGCATTAACACCACGGGCTCTTCTCTCCTTCCTGGAAACTACATTAACACCACGGGCTCTTCTATCCATCCTGCACCTGCATGAACATCATGGTCTCTTCTATCCATCCTGGTACCTGTCCTGCAACACCACGGGCTCTGCTATCCATCCGATTACCTGCATTAACACCTCGGGCTCTTCTATCCATCCTAGTACCTGCACTAACACCACGAGCTCTTCTATCCATCCTGGTACCCTGCCTTAACACCACAGGCTCTTCTATACATCCTATTACCTACATCAACACTACGTGCTCTTCTGTCCATCCTAGTACCTGCATTAACACTACGGGCTCTTCTGACCATCCTACTACCCTGCATTAACACCACGGTCTCTTCTATCCATCATTGCATCTGGCCAGTAACACCACGGGCTCTTCTATCCATCCTAGTACCTACATTAACACCACGGGCTCTTCTATCCATCTCAGTACCCTGCATTAACAACACGGGCACTTCTATCCATCCAAGTACCTGGCCAGTAACACCACGGACCCTTCTATCCATGCTAGTACCTCATTAACATCACGGGCTCCTCTATCCATCCAAGTACCTGCATTAACACCACGGGCTCTTCTATTTATCCTCGTACCTGGACTGTAACACCACGGGCTCTTCTAACCATCCTAGTACCTGCATTTACACAACGGGCTCTTCAATCTATCCTCGTACCTGGCCTGTAACACCACGGGCTCTTCTATCAATCCTGGTACCTACATTAACCCGACGGGCTCTTCTCTCCATCCTCGTACCTGCGTTAACGCCACGGGCTCTTCTATCCATCCTAGTGCCTGCAGTAACACCACGGGCTCTTCTATCCATCCCAGTACTTGGCCTGTAAGACCACGGGCTCTTCTATCCATCTTAGTACATGCATTAACACCACGGTCTCTTCTATCCATCTGAATACCTGATTAACACCATGGGCTCTTCTATCCATCCTAGTACCTGCATTAACACCACGGGCTCTTCTATCCATCCTAGTACCTGCATTAACACCACGGGCTCTTCTATCCATCCCAGTACCTGCATTAACACCACGGGCTCTTCTATCCATGCTAGTACCCTGCCTTAACACCACGGTCTCTTCTATCCATTCTAGTACCTGCATTAACACCACGGGCTCTTCTGTCCATCCTAGTACCTGCATTAACACCACGGGCTCTTCTATCCATCCTGGTACCTGTCCTGTAACACCACGGGCTCTTCTATCCATCCCAGTACCTGCATTAACACCACGGCGTCTTCTATCCATCTCAGTACCTGCATTAACACCACGGGCTCTTCTATCCATCCTAGTTCCTGGCCTGTAACACCACGGGCTCTTCTATCCATCCTAGTACCTGCATTAACACTACGGGCTCTTCTGTCCATCCTAGTACCTGCATTAACACAACGGGCTCTTCTGTCCATCCTAGTACCTGGCCTGTAACACCACGGGCTCTTCTATCAATCCTGGTACCTACATTAACCCGACGGGCTCTTCTCTCCATCCTAGTACCTGCGTTAACGCCACGGGCTCTTCTATCCATCCTAGTACCTGCAGTAACACCACGGGCTCTTCTATCCATCCCAGTACTTGGCCTGTAAGACCACGGGCTCTTCTATCCATCTTAGTACATGCATTAACACCACGGTCTCTTCTATCCATCTGAATACCTGATTAACACCATGGGCTCTTCTATCCATCCTAGTACCTGCATTAACACCACGGGCTCTTCTATCCATCCTAGTACCTGCATTAACACCATGGGCTCTTCTATCCATCCCAGTACCTGCATTAACACCACGGGCTCTTCTATCCATCCTAGTACCCTGCCTTAACACCACGGGCTCTTCTATCCATCCGAATACCTGATTAACACCATGGGCTCTTCTATCCATCCTAGTACCTGCATTAACACCACGGGCTCTTCTATCCATCCTAGTACCTGCATTAACACCATTGGCTCTTCTATCCATCCCAGTACCTGCATTAACACCACGGGCTCTTCTATCCATGCTAGAACCCTGCCTTAACACCACGGTCTCTTCTATCCATGCTAGTACCTGCATTAATACTACGGGCTCTTCTGTCCATCTTAGTACCTGCATTAACACCACGGGCTCTTCTATCCATCCTGGTACCTGTCCTGTAACACCACGGGCTCTTCTATCCATCCCAGTACCTGCATTAACACCACGGTCTCTTCTATCCATCCTAGTACCTGCATTAACACCACGGGCTCTTCTATCCATCCTAGTACCTGGCCTGTAACACCACAGGCTCTTCTATCCATCCTAGTACCTGCATTAACACTACGGGCTCTTCTGTCCATCCTAGTACCTGCATTAACACCACGGGCTCTTCTGTCCATCCTAGTACCTGGCCTGTAACGCCACGGTCTCTTCTATCCATCCTAGTACCTGCATTAACACCACGGGCTCTTCTATCCATCCTAGTACCTGGCCTGTAACGCCACGGTCTCTTCTATCCATCCTAGTACCTGCATTAACACCATGGGCTCTTCTATCCATCCTAGTATCTGGCCTGTGACGCCTCGGTCTCTTCTATCCATCCTGGTACCTGCAGTAACACCACGGGCTCTTCCATCCATCCTAGTACCTGGCCTGTAACACCGCGGGCTCTTCTATCCATCCTAGTACCTGCATTAACACCACGGGCTCTTTTATCCATCTGAATACCTGCATTAACAACACGGGCTCTTCTGTCCATCCTACTACCCTGCCTTAACACCACGGGCTCTTCTATCCATCCTAGTACCTGCATTAACACCACGGGCTCTTCTATCCATCCTTGTACCTGCATTAACACCACGGGCTCTTCTATCCATCCGAATACCTGCATTACCAACACGGGCTCTTCTTTCCATTCCAGTACCTGCATTAACACCACGGGCTCTTCTATGCATCCGTATACTTGGATTAACACCACGGGATCTTCTGTCCATCCCAGTTCCTGCATTAGCACCACGGGCTCTTCTATCCATCCCAGTACCTGCATTGACACCACGGGCTCTTCTCTCCATGCTAGTACCCTGCCTTAACACCACGGTCTCTTCTATCCATCCTCGTACCTGCATTAACACCACGGGCTCTTCTATCCATCCGAATACCTGCATTAACACCACGGTCTCTTCTATCCACCCTAGTACCTGCATAATCACCACGGGCTCTTCTATCCATCCTTGTACCTGCATTAACACCACGGGCTCTTCTATCCATCCGAATACCTGCATTAACAACACGGGCTCTTCTTTACATTCTAGTACCTGCATTAACACCACGGGCTCTTCTATGCATCCGTATACTTGGATTAACACCACGGGATCTTCTGTCCATCCCAGTTCCTGCATTAGCACCACGGGCTCTTCTATCCATCCCAGTACCTGCATTGACACTACGGGCTCTTCTGTCCATCCTAGTACCTGCATTAACACCACGGGCTCTTCTATCCATCCTAGTACCTGCATTAACACCACGGGCTCTTCTATCCATCCTAATGCCTGCATAAACACCATGGGCTCTTCTATCCATCCCAGTACCTGCATTAACACCACGGGCTCTTCTATCCATGCTAGTACCCTGCCTTAACACCACGGTCTCTTCTATCCATTCTAGTACCTGCATTAATACTACGGGCTCTTCTGTCCATTTTAGTACCTGCATTAACACCACGGGCTCTTCTGTCCATCCTAGTACCCTGCATTAACACCCTGGGCTCTTCTATCCATCCTGGTACCTGTCCAGTAACACCACGGGCTCTTCTTTCCATCCCAGTACCTGCATTAACACCACGGCGTCTTCTATCCATCTCAGTACCATACATTAACACCACGGGCTCGTCTATCCATCCTAGTACCAGGCCTGTAACACCACAGGCTCTTCTATCCATCCTAGTACGTGCCCTGTAAGACCACGGGCTCTTCTATCCATGCTAATACCTGCATTAACACCACGGGCTCTGTTATCCATCCTGGTACCCTACATTAGCACCACGGGTTCTTCTATCCATCCTGGTACCTGCATTAACACCACGGTTTTTCTGTCCATCCTTGTTCCTGGCCTGTAACACCACGGGTTCTTCTATCTATGCTAGTACCTGCATTAACACCACGGGCTCTTCTCTCCTTCCTGGAAACTACATTAACACCACGGGCTCTTCTATCCATCCTGCACCTGCATGAACATCATGGTCTCTTCTATCCATCCTGGTACCTGTCCTGCAACACCACGGGCTCTGCTATCCATCCGATTACCTGCATTAACACCTCGGGCTCTTCTATCCATCCTAGTACCTGCACTAACACCACGAGCTCTTCTATCCATCCTGGTACCCTGCCTTAACACCACGGGCTCTTCTATACATCCTATTACCTACATCAACACCACGAGCTCTTCTGTCCATCCTAGTACCTGCATTAACACTACGGGCTCTTCTGACCATCCTACTACCCTGCATTAACACCACGGTCTCTTCTATCCATCATTGCATCTGGCCAGTAACACCACGGGCTCTTCTATCCATCCTAGTACCTACATTAACACCACGAGCTCTTCTATCCATCTCAGTACCCTGCATTAACAACACGGGCACTTCTATCCATCCAAGTACCTGGCCAGTAACACCACGGACCCTTCTATCCATGCTAGTACCTCATTAACATCACGGGCTCCTCTATCCATCCAAGTACCTGCATTAACACCACGGGCTCTTCTATTTATCCTCGTACCTGGACTGTAACACCACGGGCTCTTCTAACCATCCTAGTACCTGCATTTACACAACGGGCTCTTCAATCTATCCTCGTACCTGGCCTGTAACACCACGGGCTCTTCTATCAATCCTGGTACCTACATTAACCCGACGGGCTCTTCTCTCCATCCTAGTACCTGCGTTAACGCCACGGGCTCTTCTATCCATCCTAGTGCCTGCAGTAACACCACGGGCTCATCTATCCATCCCAGTACTTGGCCTGTAAGACCACGGGCTCTTCTATCCATCTTAGTACATGCATTAACACCACGGGCTCTTCTATCCATCTGAATACCTGCATTAACAACACGGGCTTTTCTATCCATCCTAGTACCTGCATTAACACCACGGGCTCTTCTATCCATCCTAGTACCTGCATTAACACCATGGGCTCTTCTATCCATCGCAGTACCTGCATTAACACCACGGGCTCTTCTATCCATGCTGGAACCCTGCCTTAACACCACGGTCTCTTCTATCCATGCTAGTACCTGCATTAATACTAAGGGCTCTTCAGTGCCTCCTGTACCTGCATTAACACCACGGGCTCTTCTATCCATCCTGGTACCTGTCCTGTAACACCACGGGCTCTTCTATCCATCCTAGTACCTGCATTAACACCACGGGCTCTTCTATCCATCCCAGTACCTGCATTAACACCACGGGCTCTTCTATCCATCCTAGTACCTGGCCTGTAACACCACAGGCTCTTCTATCCATCCTAGTACCTGCATTAACACTACGGGCTCTTCTGTCCATCCTAGTACCTGCATTAACACCACGGGCTCTTCTGTCCATCCTAGTACCTGGCCTGTAACACCACGGGCTCTTCTATCAATCCTGGTACCTACATTAACCCGACGGGCTCTTCTCTCCATCCTAGTACCTGCAGTAACACCACGGGCTCTTCTATCCATCCCAGTAATTGGCCTGTAAGACCACGGGCTGTTCTATCCATCTTAGTACATGCATTAACACCACGGTCTCTTCTATCCATCTGAATACCTGATTAACACCATGGGCTCTTCTATCCATCCTAGTACCTGCATTAACACCACGGGCTCTTCTATCCATCCTAGTACCTGCATTAACACCATGGGCTCTTCTATCCATCCCAGTACCTGCATTAACACCACGGGCTCTTCTATCCATGCTAGAACCTGCATTAACACCGCGGGCTCTTCTATTCATCCGACTACCTGCATTAACACCACGGGCTCTTCTATCCATCCTAGTACCTGCATTAACACCACGGGCTCTTCTATCCATCCTAGTACCTGCATTAACACCATTGGCTGTTCTATCCATCCCAGTACCTGCATTAACACCACGGGCTCTTCTATCCATGCTAGAACCCTGACTTAACACCACGGTCTCTTCTATCCATGCTAGTACCTGCATTAATACTACGGGCTCTTCTGTCCATCCTAGTACCTGCATTAACACCACGGGCTCTTCTATCCATCCTGGTACCTGTCCTGTAACACCACGGGCTCTTCTATCCATCCCACTACCTGCATTAACACCACGGGCTCTTCTATCCATCCCAGTACCTGCATTAACACCACGGGCTCTTCTATCCATCCTAGTACCTGGCCTGTAACACCACAGGCTCTTCTATCCATCCTAGTACCTGCATTAACACTACGGGCTCTTCTGTCCATCCTAGTACCTGCATTAACACCACGGGCTCTTCTGTCCATCCTAGTACCTGGCCTGTAACGCCACGGTCTCTTCTATCCATCCTAGTACCTGCATTAACACCACGGGCTCTTCTATCCATCCTAGTACCTGGCCTGTAACGCCACGGTCTCTTCTATCCATCCTAGTACCTGCATTAACACCATGGGCTCTTCTATCCATCCTAGTATCTGGCCTGTAACGCCACGGTCTCTTCTATCCATCCTGGTACCTGCAGTAACACCACGGGCTCTTCTATCCATCCTAGTACCTGACCTGTAACACCACGGGCTCTTCTATCCATCCTAGTACCTGCATTAACACCACGGGCTCTTCTATCCATCCGAATACCTGCATTAACACCACGGGCTCTTCTATCCATCCTAGTACCTGCATTAACACCACGGGCTCTTCTATCCATCCTTGTACCTGCATTAACACCACGGGCTCTTCTATCCATCCGAATACCTGCATTAACAACACGGGCTCTTCTATCCATTCTAGTACCTGCATTAACACCACGGGCTCTTCTATCCATCCGTATACTTGGATTAACACCACGGGCTCTTCTGTCCATCCCAGTTCCTGCATTAGCACCACGGGCTCTTCTATCCATCCCAGTACCTGCATTAACACCACGGGCTCTTCTGTCCATCCTAGTACCTGCATTAACACCACGGGCTCTTCTATCCATCCTAGTACCTGCATTAACACCACGGGCTCTTCTATCCATCCTAGTACCTGCATTAACACCACGGGCTCTTCTATCCATCCCAGTACCTGCATTAACACCACGGGCTCTTCTATCCATCCTAGTACCTGCATTAACACCACGGGCTCTTCTATCCATCCTAGTACCTGCATTAACACCACGGGCTCTTCTGTCCATCCTAGTACCCTGCATTAACACCCTGGGCTCTTCTATCCATCCTGGTACCTGTCCAGTAACACCACGGGCTCTTCTTTCCATCCCAGTACCTGCATTAACACCACGGCGTCTTCTATCCATCTCAGTACCATACATTAACACCACGGGCTCGTCTATCCATCCTAGTACCAGGCCTGTAACACCACAGGCTCTTCTATCCATCCTAGTACGTGCCCTGTAAGACCACGGGCTCTTCTATCCATGCTAATACCTGCATTAACACCACGGGCTCTGTTATCCATCCTGGTACCCTACATTAGCACCACGGGTTCTTCTATCCATCCTGGTACCTGCATTAACACCACGGTTTTTCTGTCCATCCTTGTTCCTGGCCTGTAACACCACGGGTTCTTCTATCTATGCTAGTACCTGCATTAACACCACGGGCTCTTCTCTCCTTCCTGGAAACTACATTAACACCACGGGCTCTTCTATCCATCCTGCACCTGCATGAACATCATGGTCTCTTCTATCCATCCTGGTACCTGTCCTGCAACACCACGGGCTCTGCTATCCATCCGATTACCTGCATTAACACCTCGGGCTCTTCTATCCATCCTAGTACCTGCACTAACACCACGAGCTCTTCTATCCATCCTGGTACCCTGCCTTAACACCACAGGCTCTTCTATACATTCTATTACCTACATCAACACTACGTGCTCTTCTGTCCATCCCAGTACCTGCATTAACACCACGGGCTCATCTGTCCATCCTACTACCCTGCATTAACACCACGGTCTCTTCTATCCATCGTTGCATCTGGCCAGTAACACCACGGGTTCTTCTATCCATCCTAGTACCTACATTAACACCACGAGCTCTTCTATCCATCTCAGTACCCTGCATTAACAACACGGGCACTTCTATCCATCCAAGTACCTGCATTAACACCACGGGCTCTTCTATCCATCCTAGTACCTGCATTAACACCACGGGCTCTTCTATCTATCCTCGTACCTGGACTGTAACACCACGGGCTCTTCTATCCATCCCAGTACCGGCATTAACACCACGGGCTCTTCTATCTATCCTCGTACCTGGACTGTAACACCACGGGCTCTTCTATCCATCCTGGTACCTGCATTAACACCACGGGCTCTTCTATCCATCCTAGTACCTGCATTAACACCACGGGCTCTTCTATCCATCCTAGTACCTGCAGTAACACCACGGGCTCTTCTATCCATCCCAGTACTTGGCCTGTAACACCACGGGCTCTTCTATCCATCCTAGTACCTGCATTAACACCACGGTCTCTTCTATCCATCTGAATACCTGCATTAACACCACGGGCTCTTCTATCCATCCTAGTACCTGCATTAACACCACGGGCTCTTCTATCCATCCTAGTACCTGCATTAACACCATGGGCTCTTCTATCCATCCCAGTACCTGCATTAACACCACGGGCTCTTCTATCCATGCTGGTACCCTGCCTTAACACCACGGTCTCTTCTATCCATTCTAGTATCTGCATTAACACTACGGGCTCTTCTGTCCATCCTAGTACCTGCATTAACACCACGGACTCTTCTATCCATCCTGGTACCTGTCCTGTAACACCACGGGCTCTTCTTTCCATCCCAGTACCTGCATTAACACCACGGCGTCTTCTATCCATCTCAGTACCATGCATTAACACCACGGACTCGTCTATCCATCCTAGTACCTGGCCTGTAACACCCAGGCTCTTCTATCCATCCTAGTACCTGCATTAACACCACGGGCTCTTCTATCCATCCTAGTACCTGCATTAACACCACGGGCTCTTCTATCCATCCTAGTACCTGGCCTGTAACACCACGGGCTCTTCTATCCATCCTGGTACCTGCATTAACACCACGGGCTCTTCTATCCATCCTAGTACCTGCATTAACACCACGGGCTCTTCTATCCATCCCAGTAATTGGCCTGTAAGACCACGGGCTCTTCTATCCATCTTAGTACATGCATTAACACCACGGTCTCTTCTATCCATCTGAATACCTGATTAACACCACGGGCTCTTCTATCCATCCTAGTACCTGCAATAACACCATGGGCTCTTCTATCCATCCCAGTACCTGCATTAACACCATGGGCTCTTCTATCCATCCTAGTACCTGCCTTAACACCACGGTCTCTTCTATCCAGAATACCTGATTAACACCATGGGCTCTTCTATCCATCCTAGTACCTGCATTAACACCACGGGCTCTTCTATCCATCCTAGTACCTGCATTAACACCATTGGCTCTTCTATCCATCCCAGTACCTGCATTAACACCACGGGCTCTTCTATCCATGCTAGAACCCTGCCTTAACACCACGGTCTCTTCTATCCATGCTAGTACCTGCATTAATACTACGGGCTCTTCTGTCCATCTTAGTACCTGCATTAACACCACGGGCTCTTCTATCCATCCTGGTACCTGTCCTGTAACACCACGGGCTCTTCTTTCCATCCCAGTACCTGCATTAACACCACGGCGTCTTCTATCCATCTCAGTACCATGCATTAACACCACGGACTCGTCTATCCATCCTAGTACCTGGCCTGTAACACCACAGGCTCTTCTATCCATCCTAGTACCTGCATTAACACTACGGGCTCTTCTGTCCATCCTAGTACCTGCATTAACACCACGGGCTCTTCTGTCCATCCTAGTACCTGGCCTGTAACGCCACGGTCTCTTCTATCCATCCTAGTACCTGCATTAACACCACGGGCTCTTCTATCCATCCTAGTACCTGGCCTGTAACGCCACGGTCTCTTCTATCCATCCTAGTACCTGCATTAACACCATGGGCTCTTCTATCCATCCTAGTATCTGGCCTGTGACGCCTCGGTCTCTTCTATCCATCCTGGTACCTGCAGTAACACCACGGGCTCTTCTATCCATCCTAGTACCTGGCCTGTAACACCACGGGCTCTTCTATCCATCCTAGTACCTGCATTAACACCACGGGCTCTTCTATCCATCTGAATACCTGCATTAACAACACGGGCTCTTCTGTCCATCCTAGTACCCTGCCTTAACACCACGGGCTCTTCTATCCATCCTAGTACCTGCATTAACACCACGGGCTCTTCTATCCATCCTTGTACCTGCATTAACACCACGGGCTCTTCTATCCATCCGAATACCTGCATTAACAACACGGGCTCTTCTTTCCATTCCAGTACCTGCATTAACACCACGGGCTCTTCTATGCATCCGTATACTTGGATTAACACCACGGGATCTTCTGTCCATCCCAGTTCCTGCATTAGCACCACGGGCTCTTCTATCCATCCCAGTACCTGCATTGACACCACGGGCTCTTCTCTCCATGCTAGTACCCTGCCTTAACACCACGGTCTCTTCTATCCATCCTCGTACCTGCATTAACACCACGGGCTCTTCTATCCATCCGAATACCTGCATTAACACCACGGTCTCTTCTATCCACCCTAGTACCTGCATAATCACCACGGGCTCTTCTATCCATCCTTGTACCTGCATTAACACCACGGGCTCTTCTATCCATCCGAATACCTGCATTAACAACACGGGCTCTTCTTTACATTCTAGTACCTGCATTAACACCACGGGCTCTTCTATGCATCCGTATACTTGGATTAACACCACGGGATCTTCTGTCCATCCCAGTTCCTGCATTAACAACACGGGCTCTTCTTTACATTCTAGTACCTGCATTAACACTACGGGCTCTTCTGTCCATCCTAGTACCTGCATTAACACCACGGGCTCTTCTGTCCATCCGAGTACCTGGCCTGTAACGCCACGGTCTCTTCTATCCATCCTAGTACCTGCATTAACACCACGGGCTCTTCTATCCATCCTAGTACCTGGCCTGTAACGCCACGGTCTCTTCTATCCATCCTAGTACCTGCAGTAACACCACGGGCTCTTCTATCCATCCTCGTACCTGACCTGTAACACCACGGACTTTTCTATCCATCCTAGTACCTGCATTAACACCACGGGCTCTTCTATCCATCTGAATACCTGCATTAACAACACGGGCTCTTCTGTCCATCCTAGTACCCTGCCTTAACACCACGGGCTCTTCTATCCATCCTAGTACCTGCATTAACACCACGGGCTCTTCTATCCATCCTAGTACCTGCATTAACACCATGGGCTCTTCTATCCATCCCAGTACCTGCATTAACACCACGGGCTCTTCTATCCATGCTAGTACCCTGCCTTAACACCACGGTCTCTTCTATCCATTCTAGTACCTGCATTATACTACGGGCTCTTCTGTCCATCTTAGTACCTGCATTAACACCACGGGCTCTTCTGTCCATCCTAGTACCCTGCATTAACACCCTGGGCTCTTCTATCCATCCTGGTACCTGTCCAGTAACACCACGGGCTCTTCTTTCCATCCCAGTACCTGCATTAACACCACGGCGTCTTCTATCCATCTCAGTACCATACATTAACACCACGGGCTCGTCTATCCATCCTAGTACCAGGCCTGTAACACCACAGGCTCTTCTATCCATCCTAGTACGTGCCCTGTAAGACCACGGGCTCTTCTATCCATGCTAATACCTGCATTAACACCACGGGCTCTGTTATCCATCCTGGTACCCTACATTAGCACCACGGGTTCTTCTATCCATCCTGGTACCTGCATTAACACCACGGGCTTTTCTATCCATCCTTGTTCCTGGCCTGTAACACCACGGGTTCTTCTATCTATGCCAGTACCTGCATTAACACCACGGGCTCTTCTCTCCTTCCTGGAAACTATATTAACACCACGGGCTCTTCTATCCATCCTGCACCTGCATGAACATCATGGTCTCTTCTATCCATCCTGGTACCTGTCCTGTAACACCACGGGCTCTGCTATCCATCCTAGTACCTGCATTAACACCTCGGGCTCTTCTATCCATCCTAGTACCTGCACTAACACCACGAGCTCTTCTATCCATCCTGGTACCCTGCCTTAACACCACAGGCTCTTCTATACATCCTATTACCTACATCAACACTACGTGCTCTTCTGTCCATCCTAGTACCTGCATTAACACTACGGGCTCTTCTGACCATCCTACTACCCTGCATTAACACCACGGTCTCTTCTATCCATCATTGCATCTGGCCAGTAACACCACGGGCTCTTCTATCCATCCTAGTACCTACATTAACACCACGGGCTCTTCTATCCATCTCAGTACCCTGCATTAACAACACGGGCACTTCTATCCATCCAAGTACCTGGCCAGTAACACCACGGACTCTTCTATCCATGCTAGTACCTCATTAACATCACGGGCTCCTCTATCCATCCAAGTACCTGCATTAACACCACGGGCTCTTCTATCTATCCTCGTACCTGGACTGTAACACCACGGGCTCTTCTATCCATCCCAGTACCTGCATTAACACCACGGGCTCTTCTATCCATTCTAGTACCCAGCATTAACACCACGGGCTCTTCTATCCATGCTAGTACCAGCATTAACACCACGGGCTCTTCTGTCCTTCCTGGTACCCTACATTAACACCACGGGCTCTTCTATCCATCCTAGTACCTGCGTTAACCACACGGGTTCTTCTATCCATCCTAGTACCTGGCATTAACACCACGGGCTCTTCTATCCATCCTAGTACCTGCATTAACACCACGGGCTCTTCTATCCATCCTAGTACCTGCATTAACACCACGGGCTCTTCTATCCATCCTAGTACCTGCATTAACACCACGGTCTCTTCTATCCATCCTAGTACCTGCATTAACACCACGGGCTCTTCTATCCATCCTAGTTCCTGGCCTGTAACACCACGGGCTCTTCTATCCATCCTAGTACCCTGCATTAACACCACGGGCATCTTCTACCCATCCTTGTACCTGCATTAACACCGCGGGCTCTTCTATCCATCCTAGTACCTGCATTAACACCACGGGCTCTTCTATCCATCCTAGTACCCTGCATTAACACCACGGGCATCTTCTACCCATCCTTGTACCTGCATTAACACCACGGGCTCTTCTATCCATCCTAGTACCTGCATTAACACCACGGGCTCTTGTATCCATCCTGGTAGCTGCATTAGCACCGCGGCCTCTTCAATCCATCCTAGTCCCTGCATTAACACCACGGTCTCTTCTAGACCTCCTAGTACCCTGCATTCACACCACGGGCTCTTCTAAACCTGCTAGTACCCTGCATTAACACCATGGGCTCTTCTATCCATCCTAGTACCTGCATTAACACCACGGGCTCTTCTATCCATCCTAGTACCTGCATTAACACCATTGGCTCTTCTATCCATCCCAGTACCTGCATTAACACCACGGGCTCTTCTATCCATGCTAGAACCCTGCCTTAACACCACGGTCTCTTCTATCCATGCTAGTACCTGCATTAATACTACGGGCTCTTCTGTCCATCTTAGTACCTGCATTAACACCACGGGCTCTTCTATCCATCCTGGTACCTGTCCTGTAACACCACGGGCTCTTCTTTCCATCCCAGTACCTGCATTAACACCACGGCGTCTTCTATCCATCTCAGTACCATGCATTAACACCACGGACTCGTCTATCCATCCTAGTACCTGGCCTGTAACACCACAGTCTCTTCTATCCATCCTAGTACCTGCAGTAACACCACGGGCTCTTCTATCCATCCCAGTACCTGGCCTGTAAGACCACGGGCTCTTCTATCCATCTTAGTACATGCTTTAACACCACGGTCTCTTCTATCCATCTGAATACCTGATTAACACCATGGGCTCTTCTATCCATCCTGGTACCTGCATTAACACCACGGGCTCTTCTATCCACCCTAGTACCTGCATTAACACCATGGGATCTTCTATCCATCCCAGTACCTGCATTAACACCACGGGCTCTTCTATCCATCCTCGTACCTGCATTAACACCACGGGCTCTTCTATCCATCCTAGTACCCTGCATTAACACCACGGGCTCTTCTATCCATCCTAGTACCTGCATTAACACCACGGGCTCTTCTATCCATCCTAGTACCTGCATTAACATCATGGGCTCTTCTATCCATCCTAGTACCCTGCCTTAACACCACAGGCTCTTCTATCCATCCTAGTATATGCATTAACACTACGGGCTCTTCTGTCCATCCTAGTACCTGCATTAACACCACGGGCTCTTCTATCCATCCTACTACCTGGCCTGTAACGCCACGGTCTCTTCTATCCATCCTAGTACCTGCATTAACACCATGGGCTCTTCTATCCATCCTAGTACCTGCATTAACACCACGGGCTCTTCTATCCATCCTAGTACCTGCATTAACACCACGGGCTCTTCTATCCATCCTAGTACCTGGCCTGTAACACCACGGGCTCTTCTATCCATCCTAGTACCTGCATTAACACCACGGGCTCTTCTATCCATCTGAATACCTGCATTAACAACACGGGCTCTTCTGTCCATCCTACTACCCTGCCTTAACACCACGGGCTCTTGTATCCATCCTAGTACCTGCATTAACACCACGGGCTCTTCTATCCATCCTTGTACCTGCATTAACACCACGGGCTCTTCTATCCATCCGAATACCTGCATTAACACCACGGGCTCTTCTATCCATCCTAGTACCTGCATTAACACCACGGGCTCTTCTATGCATCCGTATACTTGGATTAACACCACGGGATCTTCTGTCCATCCCAGTTCCTGCATTAGCACCACGGGCTCTTCTATCCATCCCAGTACCTGCATTGACACCACGGGCTCTTCTCTCCATGCTAGTACCCTGCCTTAACACCACGGTCTCTTCTATCCATCCTCGTACCTGCATTAACACCACGGGCTCTTCTATCCATCCGAATACCTGCATTAACACCACGGTCTCTTCTATCCATCCTAGTACCTGCATTAACACCACGGGCTCTTCTATCCATCCTAGTACCTGCATTAACACCACGGGCTCTTCTATCCATCCCAGTACCTGCATTAACACCACGGGCTCTTCTATCCATCCTAGTACCTGCATTAACACCACGGGCTCTTCTATCCATCCTAGTACCTGCATTAACACCACGGGCTCTTCTATCCATCCTTGTACCTGCATTAACACCACGGGCTCTTCTATCCATCCTAGTACCTGCGTTAACCACACGGGTTCTTCTATCCATCCTAGTACGTGGCCTGTAACACCACGGTCTCTTCTATCCATCCTAGTACCTGCATTAACACCACGGGCTCTTCTATCCATCCTAGTACCTGGCCTGTAACACCACGGGCTCTTCTATCCATCCTAGTACCTGCATTAACACCACGGGCTCTTCTATCCATCCTTGTACCTGCATTAACACCACGGGCTCTTCTATCCATCCTAGTACCTGCATTAACACCACGGGCTCTTCTATCCATCCTAGTACCCTGCATTAACACCACGGGCTCTTCTATCCATGCTAGTACCCTGCATTAACACCACGGGCTCTTCTATCCATCCTAGTACCTGCATTAACACCACGGGCTCTTCTATCCATCCTAGTACCTGCATTAACACCACGGGCTCTTCTATCCATCCCAGTACCTGCATTAACACCACGGGCTCTTCTATCCATCCTAGTACCTGGCCTGTAACACCACGGTCTCTTCTATCCATCCTAGTACCTGCATTAACACCACGGGCTCTTCTATCCATCCTAGTACCTGCATTAACACCACGGGCTCTTCTATCCATCCTAGTACCTGCATTAACACCACGGGCTCTTCTATCCACCCTCGTACCTGCATTAACACCATGGGATCTTCTATCCATCCTGGTACCTGCATTAACACCACGTGGCTCTTCTCTCCTTCCTAGTACATGCATTAACACCACGGGCTCTTCTATCCATCCGTATACCTGCATTAACACCACGGGCTCTTCTATCCATCCTAGTACCTGCATTAACACCACGGGCTCTTCTATCCATCCTAGTACCTGCATTAACACCTCGGGCTCTTCTATCCATCCTAGTACCTACATTAACACTACGGGCATTCTGTCCATCCTAGTACCTGCATTAACACCACGGGCTCTTCTATCCATCCTAGTACCTGCATTAACACCACGGGCTCTTCTATCCATCCTAGTACCTGCATTAACACCACGGGCTCTTCTATCCATCCTAGTACCTGCATTAACACCACGGGCTCTTCTATCCATCCTAGTACCTGCATTAACATCACGGGCTCTTCTATCCATCCTAGTACCCTGCCTTAACACCACGGTCTCTTCTATCCATCCTAGTACCTGCATTAACACTACGGGCTCTTCTGTCCATCTTAGTACCTGCATTAACACCACGGGCTCTTCTATCCATCCTGGTACCTGTCCTGTAACACCACGGGCTCTTCTTTCCATCCCAGTACCTGCATTAACACCACGGCGTCTTCTATCCATCTCAGTACCATGCATTAACACCACGGACTCGTCTATCCATCCTAGTACCTGGCCTGTAACACCACAGTCTCTTCTATCCATCCTAGTACCTGCAGTAACACCACGGGCTCTTCTATCCATCCCAGTACCTGGCCTGTAACACCACGGGCTCTTCTATCCATCCTAGTACCTGCATTAACACCACGGGCTCTTCTATCCATCCGAGTACCTGCATTAACACCACGGGCTCTTCTATCCATCCTGGTACCTGCATTAACACCACGGGCTCTTCTATCCATCCTTGTACCTGCATTAACACCATGGGATCTTCTATCCATCCCAGTACCTGCATTAACACCACGGGCTCTTCTATCTATCCCAGTACCTGCATTGACACCACGGGCTCTTCTCTCCATGCTAGTACCCTGCCTTAACACCACGGTCTCTTCTATCCATCCTCGTACCTGCATTAACACCACGGGCTCTTCTATGCATCCTAGTACCTGCATTAAAACCACGGGCTCTTCTATGCATCCTACTACCTGGCCTGTAACACCACGGCTTCTTCTATCCATCCTAGTACTTGCATTAACACCACGGGCTCTTCTATCCATCCTGGTACCTGCATTAACACCACGTGGCTCTTCTCTCCTTCCTAGTACATGCATTAACACCACGGGCTCTTCTATCCATCCGTATACCTGCGTTAACACCATGGGCTCTTCCATCCATCCTAGTCCTGCATTAACACCACGGGCTCTTCTATCCATCCTAGTACCCTGCCTTAACACCTCAGGCTCTTCTATCCATCCTAGTACATGCATTAACACTACGAGCTCTTCTGTCCATCCTAGTACCTGCATTAACACCACGGGCACCTCTATCCATGGTAGTAACCTGCATTAACACCACGGGCTCTTCTATCCATCCTAGTACCTGCATTAACACCGCGGGCTCTTCTATCCATCCGAATACCTGCATTAACACCACGGGCTCTTCTATCCATCCTAGTACCTGCATTAACATCACGGGCTCTTCTACCCATCCTAGCACCCTGCCTTAACACCACCGGCTCTTCTATCCATCCTAGTATATGCATTAACACTACGGGGTCTTCTGTCCATCCTAGTACCTGAATTAACACCACGGGCTCCTCTATCCATCCTAGTACATGCATTAACACCACGAGCTCTTCTGTCCATCCTAGTACCCTACATTAACACCATGGGCTCTTCTATCCATCCTAGTATCTGGCCTGTAACACCACGGGCTCTTGTACCCATCCTAGTACCTGCATTAACACCACGGGCTCTTCTATCTATCCTCGTACGTGGCCTGTAACACCACGGGCTCATATATCCATCCTACTACCTGCATTCACACCACGGGCTCTTCTATCCATCCTAGTACCTGGCCTGTAACACCAAGGGCTCTTCTATCCATCCTACGAATTGCATTAACACCACGGGCTCTTCTATCCATCCTCGTACCTGCATTAACACCATGGACTCTTCTATCCATCCTAGTACCTGCATTAACACCACCGGCTTTTCTATCTATCCACGTACCTGCATTAACACCACGGGCTCTTCTATGCCTCCTAGTACCTGCATTAACACCGCGGGCTCTTCGATCCATCCTGGTACCCTGCATTAACACCACGGGCTCTTCTATCCATCCGAATACCTGCATTAACACCACGGGCTCTTCTATCCATCCGAGTACCTGCATTAACACCACGGACGCTTCTATCCATCCTAGTACCTGCATTAACACCACGGGCTCTTCTATCCATCCTGGTACCTGCATTAACACCACGGGCTCTTCTATCCATCCTAGTACCTGCATTAACACCACGGGCTCTTCTATCCATCCTAGTACCTGCATTAACACCACGGGCTCTTCTATCCATCCTAGTACCTGCATTAACACCACGGGCTCTTCTATCCATCCTTGTACCTGCATTAACACCACGGGCTCTTCTATCCATCCGAATACTTGGATTAACACCACGGGATCTTCTGTCCATCCCAGTTCCTGCATTAACACCACGGGCTCTTCTATCCATCCCAGTACCTGCATTAACACCACGGGCTCTTCTATCCATCCTAGTACCTGCATTAACACCACGGGCTCTTCTATCCATCCGAATACCTGCATTAACACCACGGTCTCTTCTATCCATCCTAGTACCTGCATTATCACCACGGGCTCTTCTATCCATCCTTGTACCTGCATTAACACCACGGGCTCTTCTATCCATCCGAATACCTGCATTAACAACACGGGCTCTTCTATACATTCTAGTACCTGCATTAACACCACGGGCTCTTCTATCCATCCGTACCTGCATTAACACCACGGGCTCTTCTATCCATCCTAGTACCTGCATTATCACCACGGGCTCTTCTATCCATCCCAGTACCTGCATTAACACTACGGGCTCTTCTGTCCATCCTAGTACCTGCATTAACACCACGGGCTCTTCTGTCCATCCTAGTACCTGGCCTGTAACGCCACGGTCTCTTCTATCCATCCTAGTACCTGCATTAACACCACGGGCTCTTCTATCCATCCTAGTACCTGGCCTGTAACGCCACGGTCTCTTCTATCCATCCTAGTACCTGCATTAACACCATGGGCTCTTCTATCCATCCTAGTATCAGGCCTGTAACGCCACGGACTTTTCTATCCATCCTAGTACCTGCAGTAACACCACGGGCTCTTCTATCCATCCTCGTACCTGACCTGTAACACCACGGGCTCTTCTATCCATCCTAGTACCTGCATTAACACCACGGGCTCTTCTATCCATCCTAGTACCTGCATTAACACCACGGGCTCTTCTATCCATCCTGGTACCCTGCATTAACACCACGGGCTCTTCTATCCATCCTAGTACCTGCATTAACACCACGGGCTCTTCTATCCATCCTTGTACCTGGCCTGTAACACCACGGGCTCTTCTATCCATCCTAGTACCTGCATTAACACCACGGGCTCTTCTATCCATCCTAGTACCTGCATTAACACCACGGGCTCTTCTATCCATCCTAGTACCTGCATTAACACCACGGGCTCTTCTATCCATCCCAGTACCTGCATTAACACCACGGGCTCTTCTATCCATCCCAGTACCTGCATTAACACCACGGGGTCTTCTATCCATGCTAGTACCCTGCCTTAACACCACGGTCTCTTCTATCCATCCTAGTACCTGCAGTAACACCACGGGCTCTTCTATCCATCCGAATACCTGCATTAACACCACGGGCTCTTCTATCCATCCGAGTACCTGCATAATCACCACGGGCTCTTCTATCCATCCTTGTACCTGCATTAACACCACGGGCTCTTCTATCCATCCGAATACCTGCATTAACAACACGGGCTCTTCTTTCCATTCTAGTACCTGCATTAACACCACGGGCTCTTCTATCCATCCGTATACTTGGATTAACACCACGGGCTCTTCTGTCCATCCTAGTACCTGCATTAACACCACGGGCTCTTCTATCCATCCTAGTACCTGCATTAACACTACGGGCTCTTCTGTCCATCCTAGTACCTGCATTAACACCACGGGCTCTTCTGTCCATCCTAGTACCTGGCCTGTAACGCCACGGTCTCTTCTATCCATCCAAGTACCTGCATTAACACCACGGGCTCTTCTATCCATCCTAGTACCTGGCCTGTAACGCCACGGTCTCTTCTATCCATCCTAGTACCTGCATTAACACCATGGGCTCTTCTATCCATCCTAGTATATGGCCTGTAACGCCACGGTCTCTTCTATCCATCCTAGTACCTGCATTAACACCACGGGCTCTTCTATCCATCCTAGTACCTGACCTGTAACACCACGGGCTCTTCTATCCATCCTAGTACCTGCATTAACACCACGGGCTCTTCTATCCATCTTAGTACCTGCATTAACACCACGGGCTCTTCTGTCCATCCTAGTACCCTGCATTAACACCACGGGCTCTTCTATCCATCCTAGTACCTGCATTAACACCACGGGCTCTTCTTTCCATCCCTGTACCTGCATTAACACCACGGCGTCTTCTATCCATCTCAGTACCATACATTAACACCACGGGCTCGTCTATCCATCCTAGTACCAGGCCTGTAACACCACAGGCTCTTCTATCCATCCTAGTACGTGCCCTGCAAGACCACGGGCTCTTCTATCCATGCTAATACCTGCATTAACACCACGGGCTCTGTTATCCATCCTGGTACCCTACATTAGCACCACGGGTTCTTCTATCCATCCTGGTACCTGCATTAACAACACGGGCTTTTCTATCCATCCTTGTTCCTGGCCTGTAACACCACGGGTTCTTCTATCTATGCTGGTACCTGCATTAAGACCACGGGTTCTTCTCTCCTTCCTAGAAACTACATTAACACCACGGGCTCTTCTATCCATCCTGCACCTGCATGAACATCATGGTCTCTTCTATCCATCCTGGTACCTGTCCTGCAACACCACGGGCTCTGCTATCCATCCGATTACCTGCATTAACACCTCGGGCTCTTCTATCCATCCTAGTACCTGCACTAACACCACGAGCTCTTCTATCAATCCTGGTACCCTGCCTTAACACCACAGGCTCTTCTATACATCCTATTACCTACATCAACACTACGTGCTCTTCTGTCCATCCTAGTACCTGCATTAACACTACGGGCTCTTCTGACCATCCTACTACCCTGCATTAACACCACGGTCTCTTCTATCCATCATTGCATCTGGCCAGTAACACCACGGGCTCTTCTATCCATCCTAGTACCTACATTAACACCACGGGCTCTTCTATCCATCTCAGTACCCTGCATTAACAACACGGGCACTTCTATCCATCCAAGTACCTGGCCAGTAACACCACGGACCCTTCTATCCATGCTAGTACCTCATTAACATCACGGGCTCCTCTATCCATCCAAGTACCTGCATTAACACCACGGGCTCTTCTATTTATCCTCGTACCTGGACTGTAACACCACGGGCTCTTCTATCCATCCCAGTACCTGCATTAACACCACGGGCTCTTCTATCCATTCTAGTACCCAGCATTAACACCACGGGCTCTTCTATCCATGCTAGTACCAGCATTAACACCACGGCCTCTTCTGTCCTTCCTGGTACCCAACATTAACACCACGGGCTCTTCTATCCATCCTAGTACCTGCGTTAAACACACGGGTTCTTCTATCCATCCTAGTACGTGGCCTGTAACACCACGGTCTCTTCTATCCATCCTAGTACCTGCATTAACACCACGGGCTCTTCTATCCATCCTAGTTCCTGGCCTGTAACACCACGGGCTCTTCTATCCATCCTAGTACCCTGCATTAACACCACGGGCTCTTCTATCCATCCTTGTACCTGCATTAACACCACGGGCTCTTCTATCCATCCTAGTACCTGCATTAACACCACGGGCTCTTCTATCCATCCTGGTACCTGCATTAACACCACGGGCTCTTCTATCCATCCTAGTACCCTGCATTAACACCACGGGCTCTTCTATCCATCCTAGTACCGGCATTAACACCACGGGCTCTTCTATCCATCCTAGTACCCTGCATTAACACCACGGGCTCTTCTATGCCTCCTAGTACCTGCATTAACACCGCGGGCTCTTCTATCTATCCTCGTACCTGGACTGTAACACCACGGGCTCTTCTATCCATCCTCGTACCTGCATTAACACCACGGGCTCTTCTATCCATCCTAGTACCTGCATTAACACCACGGGCTCTTCTATCCATCCTAGTACCTGCATTAACACCACGGGCTCTTCTATCCATCCTAGTATCTGGCCTGTAACACCACGGGCTCTTCTATCCATCCTAGTACCTGCATTAACACCACGGGCTCTTCTATCCATCCTAGTACCTGCATTAACACCACGGGCTCTTCTATCCATCCTAGTACCTGCATTAACACCACGGGCTCTTCTATCCATCCTAGTACCTGCATTAACACCATGGGCTCTTCTATCCATCCCAGTACCTGCATTAACACCACGGGCTCTTCTATCCATGCTAGTACCCTGCCTTAACACCACGGTCTCTTCTATCCAGAATACCTGATTAACACCACGGGCTCTTCTATCCATCCTAGTACCTGCATTAACACCACGGGCTCTTCTATCCATCCCAGTACCTGCATTAACACCACGGGCTCTTCTATCCATCCTAGTACCCTGCCTTAACACCACGGTCTCTTCTATCCATCCTAGTACCTGCATTAACACCACGGGCTCTTCTATCCATCCTTCTACCTGCATTAACACCACGGGCTCTTCTGTCCATCCTAGTACCCTGCATTAACACCACGGGCTCTTCTATCTATCCTCGTACGTGGCCTGTAACACCACGGGCTCTTCTATCCATCCTAGTACCTGCATTAACACCACGGGCTCTTCTATCCATCCTAGTACCTGCATTAACACCACGGGCTCTTCTATCCATCCTAGTACCTGCATTAACACCACGGGCTCTTCTATCCATCCTTGTACCTGGCCTGTAACACCACGGGCTCTTCTATCCATCCTAGTACCTGCATTAACACCACGGGCTCTTCTCTCCTTCCTGGAAACTACATTAACACCACGGGCTCTTCTGTCCATCCGATTACCTGCATTAACACCTCGGGCTCTTCTATCCATCCTAGTACCTGCACTAACACCACGAGCTCTTCTATCCATCCTGGTACCCTGCCTTAACACCACAGGCTCTTCTATACATCCTATTACCTACATCAACACTACGTGCTCTTCTGTCCATCCTAGTACCTGCATTAACACTACGGGCTCTTCTGACCATCCTACTACCCTGCATTAACACCACGGTCTCTTCTATCCATCATTGCATCTGGCCAGTAACACCACGGGCTCTTCTATCCATCCTAGTACCTACATTAACACCACGGGCTCTTCTATCCATCTCAGTACCCTGCATTAACAACACGGGCACTTCTATCCATCCAAGTACCTGCATTAACACCACGGGCTCTTCTATCCATCCTAGTACCTGCATTAACACCACGGGCTCCTCTATCCATCCAAGTACCTGCATTAACACCACGGGCTCTTCTATTTATCCTCGTACCTGGACTGTAACACCACGGGCTCTTCTATCCATCCCAGTACCTGCATTAACACCACGGGCTCTTCTATCCATTCTGGTACCCAGCATTAACACCACGGGCTCTTCTATCCATGCTAGTACCAGCATTAACACCACGGCCTCTTCTGTCCTTCCTGGTACCCAACATTAACACCACGGGCTCTTCTATCCATCCTAGTACCTGCGTTAAACACACGGGTTCTTCTATCCATCCTAGTACGTGGCCTGTAACACCACGGTCTCTTCTATCCATCCTAGTACCTGCATTAACACCACGGGCTCTTCTATCCATCCTAGTTCCTGGCCTGTAACACCACGGGCTCTTCTATCCATCCTAGTACCCTGCATTAACACCACGGGCATCTTCTACCCATCCTTGTACCTGCATTAACACCGCGGGCTCTTCTATCCATCCTAGTACCTGCATTAACACCACGGGCTCTTGTATCCATCCTGGTACCTGCATTAGCACCGCGGCCTCTTCAATCCATCCTAGTCCCTGCATTAACACCACGGTCTCTTCTAACCATCCTAGTACCTGCATTTACACAACGGGCTCTTCAATCCCTCCTAGTACCCTGCATTAACACCACGGTCTCTTCTAACCATCCTAGTACCTGCATTTACACAACGGGCTCTTCTCTCCATCCTAGTACCTGCGTTAACGCCACGGGCTCTTCTATCCATCCTAGTACCTGCAGTAACACCACGGGCTCTTCTATCCATCCCAGTACTTGGCCTGTAAGACCACGGGCTCTTCTATCCATCTTAGTACATGCATTAACACCACGGTCTCTTCTATCCATCTGAATACCTGATTAACACCATGGGCTCTTCTATCCATCCTAGTACCTGCATTAACACCACGGGCTCTTCTATCCATCCTAGTACCTGCATTAACACCACGGGCTCTTCTATCCATCCCAGTACCTGCATTAACACCACGGGCTCTTCTATCCATCCTAGTACCTGCATTAACACCACGGTCTCTTCTATCCAGCCAAGTACCTGCATTAACACCACGGGCTCTTCTATCCATCCTAGTACCTGCATTAACACCACGGGCTCTTCTATCCATCCTAGTACCTGCATTAACACCATGGGCTCTTCTATCCATCCCAGTACCTGCATTAACACCACGGGCTCTTCTATCCATGCTAGAACCCTGCCTTAACACCACGGTCTCTTCTATCCATCCTAGTACCTGCATTAACACTACGGGCTCTTCTGTCCATCCTAGTACCTGCATTAACACCACGGGCTCTTCTATCCATCCTGGTACCTGTCCTGTAACACCACGGGCTCTTCTTTCCATCCCAGTACCTGCATTAACACCACGGGCTCTTCTATCCATCCTAGTACCTGCATTAACACCACGGGCTCTTCTATCCATCCTAGTACCTGGCCTGTAACGCCACGGTCTCTTCTATCCATCCTAGTACCTGCATTAACACCATGGGCTCTTCTATCCATCCTAGTATCTGGCCTGTAACGCCACGGTCTCTTCTATCCATCCTAGTACCTGCAGTAACACCACGGGCTCTTCTATCCATCCTAGTACCTGACCTGTAACACCACGGGCTCTTCTATCCATCCTAGTACCTGCATTAACACCACGGGCTCTTCTATCCATCTGAATACCTGCATTAACAACACGGGCTCTTCTGTCCATCCTAGTACCCTGCCTTAAAACCACGGGCTCTTCTATCCATCCTAGTACCTGCATTAACACCACGGGCTCTTCTATCCATCCTTGTACCTGCATTAACACCACGGGCTCTTCTATCCATCCCAGTACCTGCATTAACACCACGGGCTCTTCTATCCATCCTAGTACCTGCATTAACACCACGGGCTCTTCTATCCATCCTAGTACCTGCATTAACACCACGGGCTCTTCTATCCATCCTAGTACCTGCATTAACACCACGGGCTCTTCTATCCATCCTAGTACCTGCATTAACACCACGGGCTCTTCTATCCATCCTAGTACCCTGCATTAACACCACGGGCTCTTCTATCCATCCTAGTACCTGCATTAACACCACGGGCTCTTCTATCCATCCGAATACCTGCATTAACACCACGGGCTCTTCTATCCATCCTAGTACCTGGCCTGTAACACCACGGGCTCTTCTATCCATCCCAGTACCTGCATTAACACTACGGGCTCTTCTGTCCATCCTGGTACCTGCATTAACACCACGGGCTCTTCTGTCCATCCTAGTACCTGGCCTGTAACACCACGGTCTCTTCTATCCATCCTAGTACCTGCATTAACACCACGGGCTCTTCTATCCATCCTAGTACAGGCCTGTAACACCACGGGCTCTTCTATCCATCCTAGTACCTGCATTAACACCACGGGCTCTTCTATCCATCCTCGTACCTGACCTGTAACACCACGGGCTCTTCTATCCATCCTAGTACCTGCATTAACACCACGGGCTCTTCTATCCATCCTTGTACCTGCATTAACACCGCGGGCTCTTCTATCCATCCTGGTACCTGCATTAAAACCACGGGCTCTTGTATCCATCCTGGTACCTGCATTAGCACCGCGGCCTCTTCAATCCATCCTAGTCCCTGCATTAACACCACGGTCTCTTCTATCCATCCTCGTACCCTGCATTAACACCACGGGCTCTTCTATCCATCCTAGTACCCTGCATTAACACCACGGGCTCTTCTATCCATCCTAGTACCTGCATTAACACCACGGGCTCTTCTATCCATCCTAGTACCTGCATTAACACCACGGGCTCTTCTATCCATCCTAGTACCTGCATTAACACCACGGGCTCTTCTATCCATCCTAGTACCTGGCCTGTAACACCACGGGCTCTTCTATCCATCCTAGTACCTGCATTTACACCACGGGCTCTTCTATCCATCCGAATACCTGCATTAACACCACGGGCTCTTCTATCCATCCTAGTACCTGCATTAACACCACGGGCTCTTCTATCCATCCTCGTACCTGCATTAACACCACGGGCTCTTCTATCCATCCCAGTACCTGCATTAACACCACGGGCTCTTCTATCCATGCTAGTACCCTGCATTAACACCACGGGCTCTTCTATCCATCCGAATACCTGCATTAACACCACGGGCTCTTCTATCCATCCTAGTACCTGCATTAACACCACGGGCTCTTCTATCCATCCTAGTACCTGCATTAACACCACGGGCTCTTCTATCCATCCCAGTACCTGCATTAACACCACGGGCTCTTCTATCCATCCTAGTACCCTGCCTTAACACCACGGGCTCTTCTATCCATCCTAGTACCTACATTAACACTACGGGCTCTTCTGTCCATCCTAGCACCTGCATTAACATCATGGTCTCTTCTATCCATCCTGGTACCTGTCCTGTAACACCACGGGCTCTTCTATCCATCCTAGTACCTGCATTAACACCACGGGCTCTTCTATCCATCCTAGTACCTGCATTAACACCACGGGCTCTTCTATCCATCCTAGTATCTGGCCTGTAACGCCACGGTCTCTTCTATCCATCCTAGTACCTGCATTAACACCACGGGCTCTTCTATCCATCCTAGTATCTGGCCTGTAACGCCACGGTCTCTTCTATCCATCCTAGTACCTGCAGTAACACCACGGGCTCTTCTATCCATCCTAGTCCCTGACCTGTAACACCACGGGCTCTTCTATCCATCCTAGTACCTGCATTAACACCACGGGCTCTTCTATCCATCTGAATACCTGCATTAACAACACGGGCTCTTCTGTCCATCCTACTACCCTGCCTTAACACCACGGGCTCTTCTATCCATCCTAGTACCTGCATTAACACCACGGGCTCTTCTATCCATCCTTGTACCTGCATTAACACCACGGGCTCTTCTATCCATCCGAATACCTGCATTAACAACACGGGCTCTTCTTTCCATTCCAGTACCTGCATTAACACCACGGGCTCTTCTATCCATCCGTAGTACCCTGCATTAACACCACGGGCTCTTCTGTCCATCCCAGTACCTGCATTAACACCACGGGCTCTTCTATCCATCGTAGTACCTGCATTGACACCACGGGCTCTTCTCTCCATCCTAGTACCCTGCCTTAACACCACGGTCTCTTCTATCCATCCTCGTACCTGCATTAACACCACGGGCTCTTCTATCCATCCGAATACCTGCATTAACACCACGGTCTCTTCTATCCACCCTAGTACCTGCATAATCACCACGGGCTCTTCTATCCATCCTAGTACCTGCATTAACACCACGGGCTCTTCTATCCATCCTAGTACCTGCATTAACACCACGGGCTCTTCTATCCATCCTAGTACCTGGCCTGTAACGCCACGGTCTCTTCTATCCATCCTAGTACCTGCATTAACACCACGGGCTCTTCTATCCATCCTAGTATCAGGCCTGTAACGCCACGGACTTTTCTATCCATCCTAGTACCTGCAGTAACACCACGGGCTCTTCTATCCATCCTCGTACCTGACCTGTAACACCACGGGCTCTTCTATCCATCCTAGTACCTGCATTAACACCACGGGCTCTTCTATCCATCTGAATACCTGCATTAACAACACGGGCTCTTCTGTCCATCCTAGTACCCTGCCTTAAAACCACGGGCTCTTCTATCCATCCTAGTACCTGCATTAACACCACGGGCTCTTCTATCCATCCTAGTACCTGGCCTGTAACGCCACGGTCTCTTCTATCCATCCTAGTACCTGCATTAACACCATGGGCTCTTCTATCCATCCTAGTATCAGGCCTGTAACGCCACGGACTTTTCTATCCATCCTAGTACCTGCAGTAACACCACGGGCTCTTCTATCCATCCTCGTACCTGACCTTTAACACCACGGGCTCTTCTATCCATCCTAGTACCTGCATTAACACCACGGGCTCTTCTATCCATCTGAATACCTGCATTAACAACACGGGCTCTTCTGTCCATCCTAGTACCCTGCCTTAAAACCACGGGCTCTTCTATCCATCCTAGTACCTGCATTAACACCACGGGCTCTTCTATCCATCCTAGTACCTGCATTAACATCATGGGCTCTTCTATCCATCCTAGTACCCTGCCTTAACACCACGGTCTCTTCTATCCATTCTAGTACCTGCATTAATACTACGGGCTCTTCTGTCCATCCAAGTACCCTGCATTAACACCCTGGGCTCTTCTATCCATCCTGGTACCTGTCCTGTAACACCACGGGCTCTTCTTTCCATCCCAGTACCTGCATTAACACCACGGCGTCTTCTATCCATCTCAGTACCATACATTAACACCACGGGCTCGTCTATCCATCCTAGTACCAGGCCTGTAACACCACAGGCTCTTCTATCCATCCTAGTACGTGCCCTGTAAGACCACGGGCTCTTCTATCCATGCTAATACCTGCATTAACACCACGGGCTCTGTTTTCCATCCTGGTACCCTACATTAGCACGACGGGTTCTTCTATCCATCCTGGTACCTGCATTAACACCACAGGCTTTTCTATCCATCCTTGTTCCTGGCCTGTAACACCACGGGTTCTTCTATCTATGCTAGTACCTGCATTAACACCACGGGCTCTTCTCTCCTTCCTGGAAACTACATTAACACTACGGTCTCTTCTATCCATCCTGCAGCTGCATGAACATCATGGTCTCTTCTATCCATCCTGGTACCTGCACTAACACCACGAGCTCTTCTATCCATCCTGGTACCCTGCCTTAACACCACAGGCTCTTCTATACATCCTATTACCTACATCAACACTACGTGCTCTTCTGTCCATCCTAGTACCTGCATTAACACTACGGGCTCTTCTGACCATCCTACTACCCTGCATTAACACCACGGTCTCTTCTATCCATCATTGCATCTGGCCAGTAACACCACGGGCTCTTCTATCCATCCTAGTACCTACATTAACACCACGGGCTCTTCTATCCATCTCAGTACCCTGCATTAACAACACGGGCACTTCTATCCATCCAAGTACCTGGCCAGTAACACCACGGACCCTTCTATCCATGCTAGTACCTCATTAACATCACGGGCTCCTCTATCCATCCAAGTACCTGCATTAACACCACGGGCTCTTCTATCCATCCTAGTACCTGGACTGTAACACCACGGGCTCTTCTATCCATCCCAGTACCTGCATTAACACCACGGGCTCTTCTATCCATCCCAGTACCCAGCATTAACACCACGGGCTCTTCTATCCATGCTAGTACCAGCATTAACACCACGGGCTCTTCTGTCCATCCTGGTACCCAACATTAACACCACGGGCTCTTCTATCCATCCTAGTACCTGCGTTAAACACCACGGGTTCTTCTATCCATCCTAGTACGTGGCCTGTAACACCACGGTCTCTTCTATCCATCCTAGTACCTGCATTAACACCACGGGCTCTTCTATCCATCCTAGTACCTGGCCTGTAACACCACGGGCTCTTCTATCCATCCTAGTACCCTGCATTAACACCACGGGCTCTTCTATCCATCCTTGTACCTGCATTAACACCACGGGCTCTTCTATCCATCCTCGTACCTGCATTAACACCACGGGCTCTTCTATCCATCCTGGTACCTGCATTAACACCACGGGCTCTTCAATCCATCCTAGTACCTGCATTAACACCACGGGCTCTTCTAGACCTCCAAGTACCCTGCATTCACACCACGGGCTCTTCTAAACCTGCTAGTACCCTGCATTAACACCACGGGCTCTTCTATCCATCCTAGTACCTGCATTAACACCACGGGCTCTTCTATCCATCCTCGTACCTGGCCTGTAACACCACGGGCTCTTCTATCCATCCTAGTACCTGCATTAACACCACGGGCTCTTCTATCCATCCTAGTACCTGCATTAACACCACGGGCTCTTCTATCCATCCTAGTACCTGCATTAACACCACGGGCTCTTCTATCCATCCTAGTACCTGGCCTGTAACACCACGGGCTCTTCTATCCATCCTAGTACCTGCATTAACACCACGGGCTCTTCTATCCATCCTAGTACCTGCATTAACACCACGGGCTCTTCTATCCATCCTAGTACCTGCATTAACACCACGGGCTCTTCTATCCATCCTAGTACCTGCATTAACACCATGGGCTCTTCTATCCATCCTCGGACCTGACCTGTAACACCACGGGCTCTTCTATCCATCCTAATGCCTGCATAAACACCATGGGCTCTTCTATCCATCCCAGTACCTGCATTAACACCACGGGCTCTTCTATCCATGCTAGTACCCTGCCTTAACACCACGGTCTCTTCTATCCATTCTAGTACCTGCATTAATACTACGGGCTCTTCTGTCCATTTTAGTACCTGCATTAACACCACGGGCTCTTCTGTCCATCCTAGTACCCTGCATTAACACCCTGGGCTCTTCTATCCATCCTGGTACCTGTCCTGTAACACCACGGGCTCTTCTTTCCATCCCAGTACCTGCATTAACACCACGGGCTCTGTTATCCATCCTGGTACCCTACATTAGCACCACGGGTTCTTCTATCCATCCTGGTACCTGCATTAACACCACGGGCTTTTCTATCCATCCTTGTTCCTGGCCTGTAACACCACGGGTTCTTCTATCTATGCTATTACCTGCATTAACACCACGGGCTCTTCTCTCCTTCCTGGAAACTACATTAACACCACGGGCTCTTCTATCCATCCTGCACCTGCATGAACATCATGGTCTCTTCTATCCATCCTGGTACCTGTCCTGCAACACCACGGGCTCTGCTATCCATCCGATTACCTGCATTAACACCTCGGGCTCTTCTATCCATCCTAGTACCTGCACTAACACCACGAGCTCCTCTATCCATCCTGGTACCCTGCCTTAACACCACAGGCTCTTCTATACATCCTATTACCTACATCAACACTACGTGCTCTTCTGTCCATCCTAGTACCTGCATTAACACTACGGGCTCTTCTGACCATCCTACTACCCTGCATTAACACCACGGTCTCTTCTATCCATCATTGCATCTGGCCGGTAACACCACGGGCTCTTCTATCCATCCTAGTACCTACATTAACACCACGGGCTCTTCTATCCATCTCAGCAACCTGCATTAACAACACGGGCACTTCTATCCATCCAAGTACCTGGCCAGTAACACCACGGACCCTTCTATCCATGCTCGTACCTCATTAACATCACGGGCTCCTCTATCCATCCAAGTACCTGCATTAACACCACGGGCTCTTCTATTTATCCTCGTACCTGGACTGTAACACCACGGGCTCTTCTATCCATCCCAGTACCTGCATTAACACCACGGGCTCTTCTATCCATTCTGGTACCCAGCATTAACACCACGGGCTCTTCTATCCATGCTAGTACCAGCATTAACACCACGGCCTCTTCTGTCCTTCCTGGTACCCAACATTAACACCACGGGCTCTTCTATCCATCCTAGTACCTGCGTTAAACACACGGGTTCTTCTATCCATCCTAGTACGTGGCCTGTAACACCACGGTCTCTTCTATCCATCCTAGTACCTGCATTAACACCACGGGCTCTTCTATGCATCCTAGTTCCTGGCCTGTAACACCACGGGCTCTTCTATCCATCCTAGTACCCTGCATTAACACCACGGGCATCTTCTACCCATCCTTGTACCTGCATTAACACCGCGGGCTCTTCTATCCATCCTGGTACCTGCATTAAAACCACGGGCTCTTGTATCCATCCTGGTACCTGCATTAGCACCGCGGCCTCTTCAATCCATCCTAGTCCCTGCATTAACACCACGGTCTCTTCTAGACCTCCTAGTACCCTACATTCACACCACGGGCTCTTCTAAACCTGCTAGTACCCTGCATTAACACCACGGTCTCTTCTAACCATCCTAGTACCTGCATTTACACAACGGGCTCTTCTCTCCATCCTAGTACCTGCGTTAACGCCACGGGCTCTTCTATCCATCCTAGTACCTGCAGTAACACCATGGGCTCTTCTATCCATCCCAGTACTTGGCCTGTAAGACCACGGGCTCTTCTATCCATCTTAGTACATGCATTCACACCACGGTCTCTTCTATCCATCTGAATACCTGATTAACACCATGGGCTCTTCTATCCATCCTAGTACCTGCATTAACACCACGGGCTCTTCTATCCATCCTAGTACCTGCATTAACACCATGGGCTCTTCTATCCATCCCAGTACCTGCATTAACACCACGGGCTCTTCTATCCATGCTAGAACCCTGCCCTAACACCACGGTCTCTTCTATCCAGAATACCTTATTAACACCATGGGCTCTTCTATCAATCCTCGTACCTGCATTGACACCACGGGCTCTTCTATCCATCCTAGTACCTGCATTAACACCACGGGCTCTTCTATCCATCCGAGTACCTGCATTAACACCACGGGCTCTTCTATCCATCCTAGTACCCTGCCTTAACACCACGGTCTCTTCTATCCATCCTTCTACCTGCATTAACACCACGGGCTCTTCTGTCCATCCTAGTACCTGCATTAACACCACGGGCTCTTCTATCCATCCTGGTACCTGTCCTGTAACACCACGGGCTCTTCTATCCATCCCAGTACCTGCATTAACACCACGGGCTCTTCTATCCATCCTAGTACCTGCATTAACACCACGGGCTCTTCTATCCATCCTAGTACCTGGCCTGTAACACCACGGTCTCTTCTATCCATCCTAGTACCTGCATTAACACCATGGGCTCTTCTATCCATCCTAGTATCTGGCCTGTAACGCCACGGTCTCTTCTATCCATCCAAGTACCTGCAGTAACACCACGGGCTCTTCTATCCATCCTAGTCCCTGACCTGTAACACCACGGGCTCTTCTATCCATCCTAGTACCTGCATTAACACCACGGGCTCTTCTATCCATCTGAATACCTGCATTAACACCACGGGCTCTTCTATCCATCCTAGTACCTGCATTAACACCACGGGCTCTTCTATCCATCCTTGTACCTGCATTAACACCACGGGCTCTTCTATCCATCCGAATACCTGCATTAACAACACGGGCTCTTCTTTCCATTCCAGTACCTGCATTAACACCACGGGCTCTTCTATGCATCCGTATACTTGGATTAACACCACGGGATCTTCTGTCCATCCCAGTTCCTGCATTAGCACCACGGGCTCTTCTATCCATCCCAGTACCTGCATTAACACCACGGGCTCTTCTATCCATCCTAGTACCCTGCCTTAACACCACGGTCTCTTCTATCCATCCTAGTACCTGCATTAACACCACGGGCTCTTCTATCCATCCTCGTACCTGCATTAACACCACGGGCTCTTCTATCCATCCTAGTACCTGCATTAACACCACGGGCTCTTCTATCCATCCTAGTACCTGCATTAACACCACGGGCTCTTCTATCCATCCTAGTACCTGGCCTGTAACACCACGGGCTCTTCTATCCATCCTAGTACCTGCATTAACACCACGGGCTCTTCTATCCATCCTTGTACCTGCATTAACACCGCGGGCTCTTCTATCCATCCGAGTACCTGCATTAACACCACGGGCTCTTGTATCCATCCTGGTACCTGCATTAGCACCGCGGCCTCTTCAATCCATCCTAGTCCCTGCATTAACACAACGGTCGCTTCTAGACCTCCAAGTACCCTGCATTCACACCACGGGCTCTTCTAAACCTGCTAGTACCCTGCATTAACACCACGGGCTCTTCTAACCATCCTAGTACCTGCATTAACACAACGGGCTCTTCTATCTATCCTCGTACCTGGCCTGTAACACCACGGGCTCTTCTATCCATCCTAGTACCTGCATTAACACCACGGGCTCTTCTATCCATCCTAGTACCTGCATTAACACCACGGGCTCTTCTATCCATCCTAGTACCTGCATTAACACCACGGGCTCTTCTATCCATCCTAGTACCTGGCCTGTAACACCACGGGCTCTTCTATCCATCCTAGTACTTGCATTAACACCACGGGCTCTTCTATCCATCCTAGTACCTGCATTAACACCACGGGCTCTTCTATCCATCCTAGTACCTGCATTAACACCACGGGCTCTTCTATCCATCCTAGTACCTGCATTAACACCACGGGCTCTTCTATCCATCCCAGTACCTGCATTAACACCACGGGCTCTTCTATCCATCCTACTACCCTGCCTTAACACCACAGGCTCTTCTATCCATCCGAATGCCTGCATTAACGCCAAGGGCTCTTCTATCCATCCTAGTACCTGCATTAACACCACGGGCTCTTCTATCCATCCTCGTACCTGCATTAACACCACGGGCTCTTCTATCCATCCTAATGCCTGCATAAACACCATGGGCTCTTCTATCCATCCCAGTAGCTGCATTAACACCACGGGCTCTTCTATCCATGCTAGTACCCTGCCTTAACACCACGGTCTCTTCTATCCATTCTAGTACCTGCATTAATACTACGGGCTCTTCTGTCCATTTTAGTACCTGCATTAACACCACGGGCTCTTCTGTCCATCCTAGTACCCTGCATTAACACCACGGGCTCTTCTATCTATCCTCGTACGTGGCCTGTAACACCACGGGCTCTTATATCCATCCAAGTACCTGCATTAACACCACGGGCTCTGTTATCCATCCTGGTACCCTACATTAGCACCACGGGCTCTTCTATCCATCCTGAATACCTGCATTAACAACACGGGCTTTTCTATCCATCCTTGTTCCTGGCCTGTAACACCACGGGTTCTTCTATCTATGCTGGTACCTGCATTAAGACCACGGGTTCTTCTCTCCTTCCTAGAAACTACATTAACACCACGGGCTATTCTATCCATCCTGCACCTGCATGAACATCATGGTCTCTTCTATCCATCCTGGTACCTGTCCTGCAACACCACGGGCTCTGCTATCCATCCGATTACCTGCATTAACACCTCGGGCTCTTCTATCCATCCTAGTACCTGCACTAACACCACGAGCTCCTCTATCCATCCTGGTACCCTGCCTTAACACCTCAGGCTCTTCTATACATTCTATTACCTACATCAACACTACGTGCTCTTCTGTCCATCCCAGTACCTGCATTAACACCACGGGCTCATCTGTCCATCCTACTACCCTGCATTAACACCACGGTCTCTTCTATCCATCATTGCATCTGGCCAGTAACACCACGGGTTCTTCTATCCATCCTAGTACCTACATTAACACCACGGGCTCTTCTATCCATCTCAGTACCCTGCATTAACAACACGGGCACTTCTATCCATCCAAGTACCTGGCCAGTAACACCACGGACCCTTCTATCCATGCTAGTACCTCATTAACATCACGGGCTCCTCTATCCATCCAAGTACCTGCATTAACACCACGGGCTCTTCTATCTATCCTCGTACCTGGACTGTAACACCACGGGCTCTTCTATCCATCCCAGTACCTGCATTAACACCACGGGCTCTTCTATCCATCCTCGTACCCAGCATTAACACCACGGGCTCTTCTATCCATGCTAGTACCAGCATTAACACCACGGGCTCTTCTGTCCTTCCTGGTACCCTACATTAACACCACGGGCTCTTCTATCCATCCTAGTACCTGCGTTAACCACACGGGTTCTTCTATCCATCCTAGTACGTGGCCTGTAACACCACGGTCTCTTCTATCCATCCTAGTACCTGCATTAACACCACGGGCTCTTCTATCCATCCTAGTACCTGGCCTGTAACACCACGGGCTCTTCTATCCATCCTAGTACCCTGCATTAACACCACGGGCATCTTCTACCCATCCTTGTACCTGCATTAACACCGCGGGCTCTTCTATCCATCCTGGTACCTGCATTAAAACCACGGGCTCTTGTATCCATCCTGGTACCTGCATTAGCACCGCGGCCTCTTCAATCCATCCTCGTCCCTGCATTAACACCACGGTCTCTTCTAGACCTCCTAGTACCCTACATTCACACCACGGGCTCTTCTAAACCTGCTAGTACCCTGCATTAACACCACGGTCTCTTCTAACCATCCTAGTACCTGCATTTACACAACGGGCTCTTCTCTCCATCCTAGTACCTGCGTTAACGCCACGGGCTCTTCTATCCATCCTAGTACCTGCAGTAACACCATGGGCTCTTCTATCCATCCCAGTACTTGGCCTGTAAGACCACGGGCTCTTCTATCCATCTTAGTACATGCATTCACACCACGGTCTCTTCTATCCATCTGAATACCTGATTAACACCATGGGCTCTTCTATCCATCCTAGTACCTGCATTAACACCACGGGCTCTTCTATCCATCCTAGTACCTGCATTAACACCATGGGCTCTTCTATCCATCCCAGTACCTGCATTAACACCACGGGCTCTTCTATCCATGCTAGAACCCTGCCCTAACACCACGGTCTCTTCTATCCAGAATACCTTATTAACACCATGGGCTCTTCTATCAATCCTCGTACCTGCATTGACACCACGGGCTCTTCTATCCATCCTAGTACCTGCATTAACACCATTGGCTCTTCTATCCATCCCAGTACCTGCATTAACACCACGGGCTCTTCTATCCATCCTAGTACCCAGCCTTAACAGCACGGTCTCTTCTATCCATCCTAGTACCTGCATTAACACCACGGGCTCTTCTGTCCATCCTAGTACCTGCATTAACACCACGGGCTCTTCTATCCATCCTGGTACCTGTCCTGTAACACCACGGGCTCATCTTTCCATCCCAGTACCTGCATTAACACCACGGTCTCTTCTATCCATCCTAGTACCTGCATTAACACCACGGGCTCTTCTATCCATCCTAGTACCTGGCCTGTAACGCCACGGTCTCTTCTATCCATCCTAGTACCTGCATTAACACCATGGGCTCTTCTATCCATCCTAGTATCTGGCCTGTGACGCCTCGGTCTCTTCTATCCATCCTGGTACCTGCATTAACACCACGGGCTCTTCCATCCATCCTAGTACCTGGCCTGTAACACCGCGGGCTCTTCTATCCATCCTAGTACCTGCATTAACACCACGGGCTCTTTTATCCATCTGAATACCTGCATTAACAACACGGGCTCTTCTGTCCATCCTACTACCCTGCCTTAACACCACGGGCTCTTCTATCCATCCTAGTACCTGCATTAACACCACGGGCTCTTCTATCCATCCTTGTACCTGCATTAACACCACGGGCTCTTCTATCCATCCGAATACCTGCATTACCAACACGGGCTCTTCTTTCCATTCCAGTACCTGCATTAACACCACGGGCTCTTCTATCCATCCGTAGTACTGCATTAACACCACGGGCTCTTCTGTCCATCCGAGTACCTGCATTACCACCACGGGCTCTTCTATCCATCCCAGTACCTGCATTAACACCACGGGCTCTTCTCTCCATGCTAGTACCCTGCCTTAACACCACGGTCTCTTCTATCCATCCTCGTACCTGCATTAACACCACGGGCTCTTCTATCCATCCGAATACCTGCATTAACACCACGGGCTCTTCTATCCATCCTAGTACCTGCATTAACACCACGGGCTCTTCTATCCATCCTAGTACCTGCATTAACACCACGGGCTCTTCTATCCATCCTAGTACCTGGCCTGTAACACCACGGGCTCTTCTATCCATCCTAGTACCTGCATTAACACCACGGGCTCTTCTATCCATCCTAGTACCTGCATTAACACCACGGGCTCTTCTATCCATCCTAGTACCTGCATTAACACCACGGGCTCTTCTATCCATCCTGGTACCTGCATTAACACCACGGGCTCTTCTATCCATCCTAGTACCTGCATTAACACCACGGGCTCTTCTATCCATCCTAGTACCCTGCATTAAAACCACGGGGTCTTCTAGACATCCTAGTACCCTGCATTAACACCACGGGCTCTTCTATCCCTCCTAGTACCTGCATTAACACCACGGGCTCTTCTATCTATCCTCGTACCTGGCCTGTAACACCACGGGCTCTTCTATCCATCCTAGTACCTGCATTAACACCACGGGCTCTTCTATCCATCCTAGTACCTGCATTAACACCACGGGCTCTTCTATCCATCCTAGTACCTGCATTATCACCACGTGCTCTTCTATCCATCCTAGTACCTGGCCTGTAACACCACGGGCTCTTCTATCCATCCTAGTACCTGCATTAACACCACGGGCTCTTCTATCCATCCTAGTACCGGCATTAACACCACGGGCTCTTCTATCCATCCTAGTACCTGCATTAACACCACGGGCTCTTCTATCCATCCTAGTACCTGCATTAACACCACGGGCTCTTCTATCCATCCCAGTACCTGCATTAACACCACGGGCTCTTCTATCCATCCTAGTACCCTGCCTTAACACCACGGGCTCTTCTATCCATCCTAGTACCTGCATTAACACCACGGGCTCTTCTATCCATCCTAGTACCTGCATTAACACCACGGGCTCTTCTATCCATCCTAGTACCTGCATTAACACCACGGGCTCTTCTATCCATCCTGGTACCTGCATTAACACCACGGGCTCTTCTATCCATCCTAGTACCTGCATTAACATCACGGGCTCTTCTATCCATCCTGGTACCCTGCCTTAACACCACAGGCTCTTCTATCCATCCTAGTACCTACATTAACACTACGGGCTCTTCTGTCCATCCTGGTACCTGCATTAACACCACGGGCTCTTCTGTCCATCCTAGTACCCTGCATTAACACCACGGGCTCTTCTATCCATCCTAGTACCTGACCTGTAACACCACGGGCTCTTCTATCCATCCTAGTACCTGCATTAACACCACGGGCTCTGTTATCCATCCTGGTACCCTACATTAGCACCACGGGCTCTTCTATCCATCCTGGTACCTGCATTAACACCACGGGCTTTTCTATCCATCCTTGTTCCTGGCCTGTAACACCACGGGTTCTTCTATCTATGCTGGTACCTGCATTAACACCACGGGCTCTTCTCTCCTTCCTAGAAACTACATTAACACCACGGGCTCTTCTATCCATCCTAGTACCTCCATTAACATCATGGTCTCTTCTATCCATCCTGGTACCTGTCCTGTAACACCACGGGCTCTGCTATCCATCCTAGTACCTGCATTAACACCTCGGGCTCTTCTATCCATCCTAGTACCTGCACTAACACCACGAGCTCTTCTATCCATCCTGGTACCCTGCCTTAACACCACAGGCTCTTCTATACATCCTATTACCTACATCAACACTACGTGCTCTTCTGTCCATCCCAGTACCTGCATTAACACCACGGGCTCATCTGTCCATCCTACTACCCTGCATTAACACCACGGTCTCTTCTATCCATCGTTGCATCTGGCCAGTAACACCACGGGTTCTTCTATCCATCCTAGTACCTACATTACACCACGGGCTCTTCTATCCATCTCAGTACCCTGCATTAACACCACGGGCTCTTCTATCTATCCTCGTACCTGGACTGTAACACCACGGGCTCTTCTATCCATCCTAGTACCTGCATTAACACCACGGGCTCTTCTATCCATCCGAGTACCTGCATTAACACCACGGGCTCTTCTGTCCATCCTCGTACCTGGACTGTAACACCACGGGCTCTTCTATCCATCCCAGTACCTGCATTAACACCACGGGCTCTTCTATCCATCCCAGTACCCAGCATTAACACCACGGGCTCTTCTATCCATGCTAGTAACAGCATTAACACCACGGGCTCTTCTGTCCTTCCTGGTACCCTACATTAACACCACGGGCTCTTCTATCCATCCTAGTACCTGCGTTAACCACACGGGTTCTTCTATCCATCCTAGTACGTGGCCTGTAACACCACGGTCTCTTCTATCCATCCTAGTACCTGCATTAACACCACGGGCTCTTCTATCCATCCTAGTACCTGCATTAACATCACGGGCTCTTCTATCCATCCTAGTACCCTGCATTAACACCACGGGCTCTTCTATCCATCCTAGTACCTGCATTAACACCACGGGCTCTTCTATCCATCCTAGTACCTGCATTAACACCACGGGCTCTTCTATCCATCCTGGTACCTGCATTAACACCACGGGCTCTTCTATCCATCCTAGTCCCTGCATTAACACCACGGTCTCTTCTAGACCTCCTAGTACCCTACATTCACACCACGGGCTCTTCTAAACCTGCTAGTACCCTGCATTAACACCACGGGCTCTTCTATCCATCCTAGTACCTGCATTAACACCACGGGCTCTTCTATCCATCCTAGTACCTGCATTAACACCACGGGCTCTTCTATCCATCCTAGTACCTGCATTAACACCACGGGCTCTTCTATCCATCCCAGTACCTGGCCTGTAACACCACGGGCTCTTCTATCCATCCTAGTACCTGCATTAACACCACGGGCTCTTCTATCCATCTGAATACCTGCATTAACACCACGGGCTCTTCTATCCATCCTAGTACCTGCATTAACACCATGGGCTCTTCTATCCATCCCAGTACCTGCATTAACACCACGGGCTCTTCTATCCATGCTAGAACCCTGCCCTAACACCACGGTCTCTTTTATCCAGAATACCTTATTAACACCATGGGCTCTTCTATCAATCCTCGTACCTGCATTGACACCACGGGCTCTTCTATCCATCCTAGTACCTGCATTAACACCACGGGCTCCTCTATCCATCCTAGTACCTGCATTAACATCACGGGCTCTTCTATCCATGCTAGAACCCTGCCTTAACACCACGGTCTCTTCTATCCATGCTAGTACCTGCATTAATACTACGGGCTCTTCTGTCCATCTTAGTACCTGCATTAACACCACGGGCTCTTCTATCCATCCTGGTACCTGTCCTGTAACACCACGGGCTCATCTTTCCATCCCAGTACCTGCATTAACACCACGGTCTCTTCTATCCATCCTAGTACCTGCATTAACACCACGGGCTCTTCTATCCATCCTAGTACCTGGCCTGTAACACCACGGGCTCTTCTATCCATCCTAGTACCTGCATTAACACCACGGGCTCTTCTATCCATCCTAGTATCTGGCCTGTAACGCCACGGTCTCTTCTATCCATCCTGGTACCTGCATTAACACCACGGGCTCTTCTATCCATCCTAGTACCTGGCCTGTAACACCACGGGCTCTTCTATCCATCCTAGTACCTGCATTAACACCACGGGCTCTTCTATCCATCTGAATACCTGCATTAACACCACGGGCTCTTCTATCCATCCTAGTACCTGCATTAACACCACGGGCTCTTCTATCCATCCTAGTACCTGCATTAACACCACGGGCTCTTCTATCCATCCGAATACCTGCATTAACACCACGGGCTCTTCTTTCCATTCCAGTACCTGCATTAACACCACCGGCTCTTCTATGCATCCGTATACTTGGATTAACACCACGGGATCTTCTATCCATCCCAGTACCTGCATTAACACCACGGGCTCTTCTATCCATCCCAGTACCTGCATTAACACCACGGGCTCTTCTATCCATCCTAGTACCCTGCCTTAACACCACGGGCTCTTCTATCCATCCTCGTACCTGCATTAACACCACGGGCTCTTCTATCCATCCGACTACCTGCATTAACACCACGGGCTCTTCTATCCATCCTGGTACCTGCATTAACACCACGGGCTCTTCTATCCATCCTAGTACCTGCATTAACACCACGGGCTCTTCTATCCATCCGAATACCTGCATTAACACCACGGGCTCTTCTATCCATCCTAGTACCTGCATTAACACCACGGGCTCTTCTATCCATCCGAATACCTGCATTAACACCATGGGCTCTTCTGTCCATCCCAGTTCCTGCATTAACACCACGGGCTCTTCTATCCATCCCAGTACCTGCATTAACACCACGGGCTCTTCTATCCATCCTAGTACCTGCATTAACACCACGGGCTCTTCTATCCATCCTAGTATCTGGCCTGTAACACCACGGTCTCTTCTATCCATCCAAGTACCTGCATTAACACCACGGGCTCTTCTATCCATCCTAGTATCAGGCCTGTAACGCCACGGTCTCTTCTATCCATCCTAGTACCTGCATTAACACCATGGGCTCTTCTATCCATCCTAGTATCAGGCCTGTAACGCCACGGACTTTTCTATCCATCCTAGTACCTGCAGTAACACCACGGGCTCTTCTATCCATCCTCGTACCTGCATTAACATCGCGGGGTCTTCTATCCATCCGAGTACCTGCATTTACACCACGGGCTCTTCTATCCATCTGAATACCTGCATTAACACCACGGGCTCTTCCATCCATCCTAGTCCCCTGCATTAACACCACGGGCTCTTCTATCCATCCTAGTACCTGCATTATCACCACGTGCTCTTCTATCCATCCTAGTACCTGGCCTGTAACACCACGGGCTCTTCTATCCATCCTCGTACTTGCATTAAGACCATGGGCTCTTCTATCCATCCTAGTATCAGGCCTGTAACGCCACGGACTTTTCTATCCATCCTAGTACCTGCAGTAACACCACGGGCTCTTCTATCCATCCTCGTACCTGACCTGTAACACCACGGGCTCTTCTATCCATCCTAGTACCTGCATTAACACCACGGGCTCTTCTATCCATCTGAATACCTGCATTAACACCACGGGCTCTTCCATCCATCCTAGTACCCTGCATTAACACCACGGGCTCTTCTATCCATCCTAGTACCTGCATTAACACCACGGGCTCTTCTATCCATCCTAGTACCTGCATTAACACCATGGGCTCTTCTATCCATCCCAGTACCTGCATTAACACCACGGGCTCTTCTATCCATCCTAGTACCCTGCCTTAACACCACGGGCTCTTCTATCCATCCTAGTACCTGCATTAACACCACGTGCTCTTCTGTCCATCCTCGTACCCTGCATTAACACCACGGGCTCTTCTATCCATCCTGGTACCTGTCCTGTAACACCACGGGCTCTTCTTTCCATCCCAGTACCTGCATTAACACCACGGCGTCTTCTATCCATCTCAGTACAATACATTAACACCACGGGCTCGTCTATCCATCCTAGTACCTGGCCTGTAACACCACAGGCTCTTCTATCCATCCTAGTACTTGCCCTGTAAGACCACGGGACCTTATACCCATCCAAGTACCTGCATTAACAACACGGGCTCTTCTTTACATTCTAGTACCTGCATTAACACCACGGGCTCTTCTATGCATCCGTATACTTGGATTAACACCACGGGACCTTCTGTCCATCCCAGTTCCTGCATTAGCACCACGGGCTCTTCTATCCATCCCAGTACCTGCAATGACACTACGGGCTCTTCTGTCCATCCTAGTACCTGCATTAACACCACGGGCTCTTCTATCCATCCTAGTACCTGGCCTGTAACACCACGGTCTCTTCTATCCATCCTAGTACCTGCATTAACACCACGGGCTCTTCTATCCATCCTAGTACCTGGCCTGTAACACCACGGGCTCTTCTATCCATCCTAGTACCTGCATTAACACCACGGGCTCTTCTATCCATCCTCGTACCTGCATTAACACCACGGGCTCTTCTATCCATCCTAGTACCTGCATTAACACGACGGGCTCTTCTATCCATCCTAGTACCGGCATTAACACCACGGGCTCTTCTATCCATCCTAGTACCCTGCATTAACACCACGGGCTCTTCTATCCATCCTAGTACCTGCATTAACACCACGGGCTCTTCTATCCATCCTAGTACCTGGCCTGTAACGCCACGGTCTCTTCTATCCATCCTAGTACCTGCATTAACACCATGGGCTCTTCTATCCATCCTAGTATCAGCCCTGTAACGCCACGGACTTTTCTATCCATCCTAGTACCTGCAGTAACACCACGGGCTCTTCTATCCATCCTCGTACCTGACCTGTAACACCACGGGCTCTTCTATCCATCCTAGTACCTGCATTAACACCACGGGCTCTTCTATCCATCTGAATACCTGCATTAACACCACGGGCTCTTCTATCCATCCTAGTACCCTGCATTAACACCACGGGCTCTTCTATCCATCCTAGTACCTGCATTAACACCACGGGCTCTTCTATCCATCCTAGTACCTGCATTAACACCACGGGCTCTTCTATCCATCCCAGTACCTGCATTAACACCACGGGCTCTTCTATCCATCCTAGTACCCTGCCTTAACACCACGGTCTCTTCTATCCATCCTAGTACCTGCATTAACACTACGGGCTCTTCTGTCCATCCTAGTACCTGCATTAACACCACGGGCTCTTCTGTCCATCCTAGTACCCTGCATTAACACCACGGGCTCTTCTATCCATCCTGGTCCCTGTCCAGTAACACCACGGGCTCTTCTTTCCATCCCAGTACCTGCATTAACACCACGGCGTCTTCTATCCATCTCAGTACCATACATTAACACCACGGGCTCGTCTATCCATCCTAGTACCAGGCCTGTAACACCACAGGCTCTTCTATCCATCCTAGTACGTGCCCTGTAAGACCACGGGCTCTTCTATCCATCCTAATACCTGCATTAACACCACGGGCTCTTCTATCCATCCTGGTACCCTGCATTAACACCACGGGCTCTTCTATCCATCCTAGTACCTGCATTAACACCACGGGCTCTTCTATCCATCCTAGTAGCTGCACTAACACCACGAGCTCTTCTATCCATCCTGGTACCCTGCCTTAACACCACAGGCTCTTCTATCCATCCTAGTACCTACATTAACACTACGGGCTCTTCTGTCCATCCTAGTACCTGCATTAACACCACGGGCTCTTCTGTCCATCCTACTACCCTGCATTAACACCACGGTCTCTTCTATCCATCATTGCATCTGGCCAGTAACACCACGGGTTCTTCTATCCATCCTAGTACCTACATTAACACCACGGGCTCTTCTATCCATCTCAGTACCCTGCATTAACACCACGGGCTCTTCTATCTATCCTCGTACCTGGACTGTAACACCACGGGCTCTTCTGTCCATCCTTGTACCTGAATTAACACCACGGGCTCCTCTATCCATCCGAGTACGTGCATTAACACCACGGGCTCTTCTGTCCATCCGCGTACCTGGACTGTAACACCACGGGCTCTTCTATCCATCCCAGTACCTGCATTAACACCACGGGCTCTTCTATCCATCCCAGTACCCAGCATTAACACCACGGGCTCTTCTATCCATGCTAGTACCAGCATTAACACCACGGGCTCTTCTGTCCTTCCTGGTACCCTACATTAACACCACGGGCTCTTCTATCCATCCTAGTACCTGCGTTAACCACACGGGTTCTTCTATCCATCCAAGTACGTGGCCTGTAACACCACGGTCTCTTCTATCCATCCTAGTAGCTGCACTAACACCACGGGCTCTTCTATCCATCCTAGTACCTGCATTAACACCACGGGCTCTTCTATCCATCCTAGTACCTGCATTAACACCACGGGCTCTTCTATCCATCCTAGTACCTGCATTAACACCACGGGCTCTTCTATCCATCCTAGTACCTGCATTAACATCATGGGCTCTTCTATCCATCCTAGTACCCTGCATTAACACCACGGGCTCTTCTATCCATCCTGGTACCCTGCATTAACACCATGGGCTCTTCTATCCATCCTAGTACCTGCATTAACACCACGGGCTCTTCTATCCATCCGACTACCTGCATTAACACCACGGGCTCTTCTATCCATCCTAGTACCTGCATTAACACCACGGGCTCTTCTATCCATGGTAGTACCCAGCCTTAACAGCACGGTCTCTTCTATCCATCCTAGTACCTGCATTAACACCACGGGCTCTTCTATCCATCCTAGTACCTGCATTAACACCACGGGCTCTTCTATCCATCTCAGTACCCTGCATTAACAACACGGGCACTTCTATCCATCCAAGTAGCTGGCCAGTAACACCACGGACCCTTCTATCCATGCTAGTACCTCATTAACATCACGGGCTCCTCTATCCATCCAAGTACCTGCATTAACACCACGGGCTCTTCTGTCCATCCTCGTACCTGGACTGTAACACCACGGGCTCTTCTATCCATCCCAGTACCTGCATTAACACCACGGGCTCTTCTATCCATCCCAGTACCCAGCATTAACACCACGGGCTCTTCTATCCATCCTAGTACCAGCATTAACACCACGGGCTCTTCTGTCCATCCTAGTACCCTGCATTAACACCACGGGCTCTTCTATCCATCCTAGTACCTGCGTTAACCACACGGGTTCTTCTATCCATCCTAGTACGTGGCCTGTAACACCACGGTCTCTTCTATCCATCCTAGTACCTGCATTAACACCACGGGCTCTTCTATCCATCCTCGTACCTGCATTAACACCACGGGCTCTTCTATCCATCCTAGTACCTGCATTAACACCACGGGCTCTTCTATCCATCCTAGTACCTGCATTAACACCACGGGCTCTTCTATCCATCCTAGTACCTGCATTAACACCACGGGCTCTTCTATCCATCCTAGTACCCTGCATTAACACCACGGGCTCTTCTATCCATCCTGGTACCCTGCATTAACACCACGGGCTCTTCTATCCATCCTAGTACCTGCATTAACACCACGGGCTCTTCTATCCATCCGACTACCTGCATTAACACCACGGGCTCTTCTATCCATCCTAGTACCTGCATTAACATCACGGGCTCTTCTATCCATCCTAGTACCCAGCCTTAACAGCACGGTCTCTTCTATCCATCCTTCTACCTGCATTAACACCACGGGCTCTTCTGTCCATCCTAGTACCCTGCATTAACACCACGGGCTCTTCTATCTATCCTCGTACGTGGCCTGTAACACCACGGGCTCTTATATCCATCCAAGTACCTGCATTAACACCACGGGCTCTTCTATCCATCCTAGTACCTGCATTATCACCACGGGCTCTTCTATCCATCCTAGTACCTGGCCTGTAACACCACGGGCTCTTCTATCCATCCTAGTACTTGCATTAAGACGACGGGCTCCTCTATCCATCCGAATACCTGCATTAACATCGCGGGGTCTTCGATCCATCCGAGTACCTGCATTTACACCACGGTCTCTTCTATCCATCTGAATACCTGCATTAACACCACGGGCTCTTCTATCCATCCTGGTACCTGCATTAACACCACGGGCTCTTCTATCCATCCTAGTACCTGCATTAACACCACGGGCTCTTCTATCCATCCCAGTACCTGCATTAACACCACGGGCTCTTCTATCCATCCGAGTACCTGCATTAACACCACGGGCTCTTCTATCCATCCTAGTACCCTGCATTAACACCACGGGCTCTTCTATGCCTCCTAGTACCTGCATTAACACCACGGGCTCTTCTATCCATCCTAGTACCTGCATTAACACCACGGGCTCTTCTATCCATCCTAGTACCTGGCCTGTAACACCACGGGCTCTTCTATCCATCCTAGTACCTGCATTAACACCACGGGCTCTTCTATCCATCCTAGTACCTGCATTAACACCACGGGCTCTTCCATCCATCCTGGTACCTGCATTAACACCACGGGCTCTTCTATCCATCCGTATACATGCGTTAACACCATGGGCTCTTCCATCCATCCTAGTCCTGCATTAACACCACGGGCTCTTCTATCCATCCTAGTACCCTGCCTTAACACCTCAGGTTCTTCTATCCATCCTAGTACATGCATTAACACTACGAGCTCTTCTGTCCATCCTAGTACCTGCATTAACACCACGGGCACTTCTATCCATGGTAGTAACCTGCATTAACACCACGGGCTCTTCTATCCATCCTAGAACCTGCATTAACACCGCGGGCTCTTCTATCCATCCTAGTACCTGCATTAACACCACGGGCTCTTCTATCCATCCGAATACCTGCATTAACACCACGGGCTCTTCTATCCATCCTAGTACCTGCATTAACACCACGGGCTCTTCTATCCATCCTAGTACCTGCATTAACACCACGGGCTCTTCTGTCCATCCTAGTACCTGCATTAACACCACGGGCTCTTCTATCCATCCTAGTACATGCATTAACACCACGGACTCTTCTGTCCATCCTGGTACCCTGCATTAACACCACGGGCTCTTCTATCTATCCTAGTACCTGGCCTGTAACACCACGGGCTCTTCTGTCCATCCTAGTACCCTGCATTAACACCACGGGCTCTTCTATCTATCCTCGTACGTGGCCTGTAACACCACGGGCTCATATATCCATCCTAGTACCTGCATTAACACCACGCGCTCTTCTATCCATCCTACTACCTGCATTAACACCACGGGCTCTTCTATCCATCCTAGTACCTGGCCTGTAACACCAAGGGCTCTTCTATCCATCCTACGAATTGCATTAACACCACGTGCTCTTCTATCCATCCTCGTACCTGCATTAACACCACGGGCTCTTCTATCCATCCTAGTACGTGCATTAACACCACGGGCTCTTCTGTCCATCCGCGTACCTGGACTGTAACACCACGGGCTCTTCTATGCCTCCTGGTACCTGCATTAACACCGCGGGCTCTTCGATCCATCCTGGTACCCTGCATTAACACCACGGGCTCTTCTATCCATCCGAATACCTGCATTAACACCACGGGCTCTTCTATCCATCCGAGTACCTGCATTAACACCACGGGCTCTTCTATCCATCCTAGTACCTGCATTAACACCACGGGCTCTTCTATCCATCCGAATACCTGCATTAACACTACGGGGTCTTCTGTCCATCCTAGTACCTGAATTAACACCACGGGCTCCTCTATCCATCCGAGTACGTGCATTAACACCACGGGCTCTTCTGTCCATCCTAGTACCTGCATTAACACCACGGGCTCTTCTATCTATCCTCGTACGTGGCCTGTAACACCACGGGCTCTTATATCCATCCAAGTACCTGCATTAACACCACGGGCTCTTCTATCCATCCTAGTACCTGGCCTGTAACACCACGGGCTCTTCTATCCATCCTAGTACCTGCATTAACACCACGGGCTCTTCTATCCATCCTAGTACCTGCATTATCACCACGGGCTCTTCTATCCATCCTAGTACCTGGCCTGTAACACCACGGGCTCTTCTATCCATCCTAGTACCTGCATTAACACCACGGGCTCTTCTATCCATCCTAGTACCTGCATTAACACCACGGGCTCTTCTATCCATCCTAGTACCCTGCATTAACACCACGTGCTCTTCTATCCATCCTAGTACCTGCATTAACACCACCGGCTTTTCTATCTATCCACGTACCCTGCATTAACACCACGGGCTCTTCTATGCCTCCTAGTACCTGCATTAACACCGCGGGCTCTTCTATCCATCCTAGTACCCTGCATTAACACCACGGGATCTTCTATCCATCCGAATACCTGCATTAACACCACCGGTTCTTCTATCTATCCTAGTACCTGCATTAACATCACGGGCTCTTCTATCCATGGTAGTACCCTGCCTTAACACCACGGGCTCTTCTATCCATCCTAGTACCTGCATTAACACCACGGGCTCTTCTATCCATCCTAGTACCTGCATTAACACCACGGGCTCTTCTATCCATCCCAGTACCTGCATTAACACCACGGGCTCTTCTATCCATCCTAGTACCTGCATTAACACCACGGGCTCTTCTATCCATCCTAGTACCCTGCATTAACACCACGGGCTCTTCTATCCATCCTAGTACCTGCATTAACACCACGGGCTCTTCTATCCATCCTAGTACCTGCATTAACACCACGTGCTCTTCTATCCATCCTAGTACCTGGCCTGTAACACCACGGGCTCTTCTATCCATCCTAGTACCTGCATTAACACCACGGGCTCTTCTATCCATCCTGGTACCTGCATTAACACCACGGGCTCTTCCCTCCTTCCTAGTACCTGCATTAACACCACGGGCTCTTCTATCCATCCGACTACCTGCATTAACACCACGGGCTCTTCTATCCATCCTAGTACCTGCATTAACATCATGGGCTCTTCTATCCATCCTAGTACCCTGCCTTAACACCACAGGCTCTTCTATCCATCCTAGTATATGCATTAACACTACGGGCTCTTCTGTCCATCCTAGTACCTGCATTAACACCACGGGCACCTCTATCCATGGTAGTAACCTGCATTAACACCACGGGCTCTTCTATCCATCCTAGAACCTGCATTAACACCACGGGCTCTTCTATCCATCCTAGTACCTGCATTAACACCACGGGCTCTTCTATCCATCCGAGTACCTGCATTAACACCACGGGCTCTTCTATCCATCCTAGTACCTGCATTAACACCACGGGCTCTTCTATCCATCCTAGTATATGCATTAACACTACGGGCTCTTCTGTCTATCCTAGTACCTGCATTAACACCACAGGCTCTTCTATCCATCCTAGTATATGCATTAACACTACGGGCTCTACTATCCATCCTAGTACATGCATTAACACCATGGGCTCTTCTATCCATCCTAGTATCTGGGCTGTCACACCACGGACTCTTGTATCCATCCTAGTACCCTGCATTAACACCACGGGCTCTTCTATCTATCCTCGTACGTGGCCTGTAACACCACGGGCTCATATATCCATCCTAGTACCTGCATTAACACCACGGGCTCTTCTATCCATCCTAGTACCTGCATTAACACCACGGGCTCTTCTATCCATCCTAGTACCTGGCCTGTAACACCAAGGGCTCTTCTATCCATCCTACGAATTGCATTAACACCACGGGCTCTTCTATCCATCCTCGTACCTGCATTAACACCACGTGCTCTTCTATCCATCCTAGTACCTGCATTAACACCACCGGCTTTTCTATCTATCCACGTACCTGCATTAACACCACGGGCTCTTCTATGCCTCCTAGTACCTGCATTAACACCGCGGGCTCTTCGATCCATCCTGGTACCCTGCATTAACACCACGGGCTCTTCTATCCATCCGAATACCTGCATTAACACCACGGGCTCTTCTATCCATCCGAGTACCTGCATTAACACCACGGGCTCTTCTATCCATCCTAGTACCTGCATTAACACCACGGGCTCTTCTATCCATCCGAATACCTGCATTAACACTACGGGGTCTTCTGTCCATCCTAGTACCTGAATTAACACCACGGGCTCTTCTATCCATCCTAGTACGTGCATTAACACCACGGGCTCTTCTGTCCATCCTAGTACCTGCATTAACACCATGGGCACTTCTATCCATCCTAGTATCTGGCCTGTAACACCACAGGCTCTTCTATCCATCCGAGTATATGCATTCACACTATGGGCTCTTCTATCCATCCTAGTATCTGGCCTGTAACACCACGGGTTCTTCCATCCATCCTGGTAACTGCATTAACACCACGGGCTCTTCTATCCATCCTGGTACCTGCATTAACACCACGGGCTCTTCTATCCATCCTAGTACCTGGCCTGTAACACCACGGGCTCTTCTATCCATCCTACGACTTGCATTAACACCACGGGCTCTTCTATCCATCCTAGTACCTGCATTAACACCACGGGCTCTTCTATCCATCCTAGTACCTGCATTAACACCACGGGCTCTTCTATCCATCCTAGTACCTGCATTAACACCACGGGCTCTTCTATCCATCCTCGTACCTGCATTAACACCACGGGCTCTTCTATCCATCCTAGTACCTGCATTAACATCACGGGCTCTTCTACCCATCCTAGCACCCTGCCATTAACAACACGGGTCTTCTATCCATCCGAATACCTGCATTAACACCACGGGCTCTTCTATCCATCCGAATACTTGCATTAACACCACGGGCTCTTCTATCCATCCTGGTACCTGCATTAACACCACGGGCTCTTCTATCCATCCGACTACCTGCATTAACACCACGGGCTCTTCTATCCATCCTAGTACCTGCATTAACATCATGGGCTCTTCTGTCCATCCTAGTACCCTGCATTAACACCACGGGCTCTTCTATCTATCCTCGTACGTGGCCTGTAACACCACGGGCTCTTCTATCCATCCTAGTACCTGCATTAACACCACGGGCTCTTCTATCCATCCTAGTACCTGCATTAACACCACGGGCTCTTCTATCCATCCTAGTACCTGCATTAACACCACGGGCTCTTCTGTCCATCCTAGTACCTGCATTAACACCACGGGCTCTTCTATCCATGGTAGTACCTGCATTAACACCACGGGCTCTTCTATCCATCCTAGAACCTGCATTAACACCGCGGGCTCTTCTATCCATCCTAGTACCTGCATTAACACCACGGGCTCTTCTATCCATCCTAGTACCTGCATTAACATCATGGGCTCTTCTATCCATCCTAGTACCCTGCCTTAACACCACAGGCTCTTCTATCCATCCTACTATATATGCATTAACACTACGGGCTCTTCTGTCCATCCTAGTACCTGCATTAACACCACGGGCTCTTCTATCCATCCTAGTACCTGCATTAACACCACGTGCTCTTCTATCCATCCTAGTACCTGCATTAACACTATGGGCTCTTCTATCCATCCTAGTATCTGGCCTGTAACACCACGGGTTCTTCCATCCATCCTAATACCTGCATTAACACCACGGGCTCTTCTATCTATCCTCGTACGTGGCCTGTAACACCACGGGCTCTTCTATCCATCCTAGTACCTGCATTAACACCACGGGCTCTTCTATCCATCCTAGTACCTGCATTATCACCACGTGCTCTTCTATCCATCCTAGTACCTGGCCTGTAACACCAAGGGCTCTTCTATCCATCCTACGAATTGCATTAACACCACGGGCTCTTCTATCCATCCTAGTACCTGCATTAACACCACGGGCTCTTCTATCCATCCTAGTACCTGCATTAACACCACGGGCTCTTCTATCCATCCTCGTACCTGCATTAACACCACGGGCTCTTCTATCTATCCTGGTACCTGCATTAACACCGCGGGCTCTTCGATCCATCCTGGTACCCTGCATTAACACCACGGGCTCTTCTATCCATCCGAATACCTGCATTAACACCACGGGCTCTTCTATCCATCCTAGTACCTGCATTAACACCACGGGCTCTTCTATCCATCCTAGTACCTGCATTAACACCACGGGCTCTTCTATCCATCCGAATACCTGCATTAACACCACGGGCTCTTCTGTCCATCCTAGTACCTGCATTAACACCACGGGCTCTTCTATCCATCCTAGTACCTGCATTAACACTACGGGCTCTTCTGTCCATCCTAGTACCTGCATTAACACCACGGGCTCTTCTATCCATCCTAGTACCTGGCCTGTAACACCACGGGCTCTTCTATCCATCCAAGTACCTGCATTAACACCACGGGCTCTTCTATCCATCCTAGTACCTGGCCTGTAACACCACGGGCTCTTCTATCCATCCTAGTACCTGCATTAACACCACGGGCTCTTCTATCCATCCTAGTACCTGCATTATCACCACGTGCTCTTCTATCCATCCTAGTACCTGGCCTGTAACACCACGGGCTCTTCTATCCATCCTAGTACTTGCATTAAGACGACGGGCTCTTCTATCCATCCTAGTACCTGCATTAACACCACGGGCTCTTCTATCCATCCTAGTACCCTGCATTAACACCACGGGCTCTTCTATCCATCCTAGTACCTGCATTAACACCACGGGCTCTTCTATCCATCCTAGTACCTGCATTAACACCACGGGCTCTTCTATCCATCCTAGTACCTGCATTAACACCACGGGCTCTTCTATCCATCCTAGTACCTGCATTTACACCACGGGCTCTTCTATCCATCCGAATACCTGCATTAACACCACGGGCTCTTCTATCCATCCTAGTACCCTGCATTAACACCACGGGCTCTTCTATCCATCCTAGTACCCTGCATTAACACCACGGGCTCTTCTATCCATCCTAGTACCTGCATTAACACCACGGGCTCTTCTATCCATCCTAGTACCTGCATTAACACCACGGGCTCTTCTATCCATCCCAGTACCTGCATTAACACCACGGGCTCTTCTATCCATCCTAGTACCTGCATTAACACCACGGGCTCTTCCATCCATCCTAGTACCCTGCATTAACACCACGGTCTCTTCTATCCATCCTAGTACCTGCATTAACACCACGGGCTCTTCTATCCATCCTAGTACCTGCATTAACACCACGGGCTCTTCTATCCATCCTAGTACCTGGCCTGTAACACCACGGGCTCTTCTATCCATCCTAGTACCTGCATTAACACCACGGGCTCTTCTATCCATCCTAGTACCTGCATTAACACCACGGGCTCTTCTATCCATCCTAGTACCTGCATTAACACCACGGGCTCTTCTATCCATCCGACTACCTGCATTAACACCACGGGCTCTTCTATCCATCCTAGTACCTGCATTAACATCATGGGCTCTTCTATCCATCCTAGTACCCTGCCTTAACACCACAGGCTCTTCTATCCATCCTAGTATATGCATTAACACTACGGGCTCTTCTGTCCATCCTAGTACCTGCATTAACACCACGGGCTCTTCTATCCATGGTAGTACCTGCATTAACACCACGGGCTCTTCTATCCATCCTAGTACCTGCATTAACACCACGGGCTCTTCTATCCATCCTAGTACCTGCATTAACACCACGGGCTCTTCTATCCATCCGAGTACCTGCATTAACACCACGGGCTCTTCTATCCATCCTAGTACCTGCATTAACACCACGGGCTCTTCTATCCATCCTAGTACCTGCATTAACACCACGGGCTCTTCTGTCCATCCTAGTACCTGCAATTAACACCACGGGCTCTTCTATCCATCCTAGTATATGCATTAACACCACGAGCTCTTCTGTCCATCCTAGTACCTGCATTAACACCATGGGCTCTTCTATCCATCCTAGTATCTGGCCTGTAACACCACGGGCTCTTGTACCCATCCTAGTACCTGCATTAACACCACGGGCTCTTCTATCTATCCTCGTACGTGGCCTGTAACACCACGGGCTCATATATCCATCCTAGTACCTGCATTAACACCACGCGCTCTTCTATCCATCCTACTACCTGCATTAACACCACGGGCTCTTCTATCCATCCTAGTACCTGGCCTGTAACACCAAGGGCTCTTCTATCCATCCTACGAATTGCATTAACACCACGTGCTCTTCTATCCATCCTCGTACCTGCATTAACACCATGGACTCTTCTATCCATCCTAGTACCTGCATTAACACCACCGGCTTTTCTATCTATCCACGTACCTGCATTAACACCACGGGCTCTTCTATGCCTCCTAGTAACTGCATTAACACCGCGGGCTCTTCGATCCATCCTGGTACCCTGCATTAACACCACGGGCTCTTCTATCCATCCGAATACCTGCATTAACACCACGGGCTCTTCTATCCATCCGAGTACCTGCATTAACACCACGGACGCTTCTATCCATCCTAGTACCTGCATTAACACCACGGGCTCTTCTATCCATCCGAATACCTGCATTAACACTACGGGGTCTTCTGTCCATCCTAGTACCTGAATTAACACCACGGGCTCCTCTATCCATCCTAGTACGTGCATTAACACCACGGGCTCTTCTGTCCATCCTAGTACCTGGACATTAACACCACGGGCTCTTCTATCCATCCTAGTACCTGGCCTGTAACACCACGGGCTCTTATATCCATCCAAGTACCTGCATTAACACCACGGGCTCTTCTATCCATCCTAGTACCTGGCCTGTAACACCACGGGCTCTTCTATCCATCCTAGTACCTGCATTAACACCACGGGCTCTTCTATCCATCCTACTACCTGCATTAACACCACGGGCTCTTCTATCCATCCTAGTACCTGGCCTGTAACACCAAGGGCTCTTCTATCCATCCTACGACTTGCATTAACACCACGTGCTCTTCTATCCATCCTAGTACCTGCATTAACACCACGGGCTCTTCTATCCATCCTAGTACCTGCATTAACACCACGGGCTCTTCTATCCATCCTAGTACCTGCATTAACACCACCGGCTTTTCTATCTATCCACGTACCTGCATTAACACCACGGGCTCTTCTATGCCTCCTAGTACCTGCATTAACACCACGGGCTCTTCTATCCATCCGAGTACCTGCATTAACACCACGGGCTCTTCTATCCATCCGAATACCTGCATTAACACCACGGGCTCTTCTATCCATCCGAGTACCTGCATTAACACCACGGGCTCTTCTATCCATCCTAGTACCTGCATTAACACCACGGGCTCTTCTATCCATCCGAATACCTGCATTAACACCACGGGCTCTTCTATCCATCCTAGTACCTGCATTAACACCACGGGCTCTTCTATCCATCCCAGTACCTGCATTAACACCACGGGCTCTTCTATCCATCCTAGTACCTGCATTAACACCACGGGCTCTTCTATCCTTCCTAGTACCTGCATTAACACCACGGGCTCTTCTATCCATCCCAATACCTGCATTAACACCGCGGGCTCTTCTATCCATCCTAGTACCTGCATTAACACCACGGGCTCTTCTATCCATCCCAGTACCCAGCATTAACACCACGGGCTCTTCTATCCATCCTAGTACCTGCATTAACACCACGGGCTCTTCTGTCCATCCTAGTACCTGCATTAACACCACGGGCTCTTCTATCCATCCTAGTACCTGCATTATCACCACGTGCTCTTCTATCCATCCTAGTACGTGGCCTGTAACACCACGGGCTCTTCTATCCATCCTAGTACCTGCATTAACACCACGGGCTCTTCTATCCATCCTAGTACCTGCATTAACACCACGGGCTCTTCTATCCATCCTAGTACCCTGCATTAACACCACGGGCTCTTCTATCCATCCTAGTACCTGCATTAACACCACGGGCTCTTCTAGACCTCCTAGTACCCTGCATTCACACCACGGGCTCTTCTAAACCATCCTAGTACCCTGCATTAACACCACGGGCTCTTCTATCCATCCTAGTACCTGCATTAACACCACGGGCTCTTCTATCCATCCTAGTACCCTGCATTAACACCACGGGCATCTTCTACCCATCCTTGTACCTGCATTAACACCACGTCTCTTCTAGACCTCCTAGTACCCTGCATTCACACCACGGGCTCTTCTAAACCTGCTAGTACCCTGCATTAACACCATGGGCTCTTCTATCCATCCTAGTACCTGCATTAACACCACGGGCTCTTCTATCCATCCTAGTACCTGCATTAACACCACGGGCTCTTCTATCCATCCTAGTACCTGCATTAACATCATGGGCTCTTCTATCCATCCTAGTACCCTGCCTTAACACCACGGTCTCTTCTATCCATCCTAGTACCTGCATTAACACCACGGGCTCTTCTGTCCATCCTAGTACCTGCATTAACACCACGGGCTCTTCTATCCATCCTCGTACCTGGCCTGTAACACCACGGGCTCTTCTATCCATCCTAGTACCTGCATTAACACCACGGGCTCTTCTATCCATCCTAGTACCTGCATTATCACCACGTGCTCTTCTATCCATCCTAGTACCTGGCCTGTAACACCACGGGCTCTTCTATCCATCCTAGTACCTGCATTAACACCACGGGCTCTTCTATCCATCCTAGTACCCGTGCCTTAACACCACGGGCTCTTCTATCCATCCTAGTACCTGCATTAACACCACGGGCTCTTCTATCCATCTGAATACCTGCATTAACACCACGGGCTCTTCTATCCATCCTAGTACCTGCATTAACACCACGGGCTCTTCTATCCATCCTAGTACCTGCATTAACACCACGGGCTCTTCTATCCATCCCAGTACCTGCATTTACACCACGGGCTCTTCTATCCATCCCGGTACCTGCATTAACACCACGGGCTCTTCTATCCATCCTAGTACCCTGCCTTAACACCACGGTCTCTTCTATCCATCCTCGTACCTGCATTAACACCACGGGCTCTTCTATCCATCCTAGTACCTGCATTAACACCATGGGCTCTTCTATCCATCCTAGTATCTGGCCTGTAACGCCACGGGCTCTTCTATCCATCCTAGTACCTGCATTAACACCACGGGCTCTTCTATCCATCCTGGTACCTGCATTAACACCACGGGCTCTTCTATCCATCCTAGTACCTGCATTAACACCACGGGCTCTTCTATCCATCCGAATACCTGCATTAACACCACGGGCTCTTCCATCCATCCTAGTACCTGCATTAACACCACGGGCTCTTCCATCCATCCTAGTACCCTGCCTTAACACCACAGGCTCTTCTATCCATCCTAGTATATGCATTAACACTACGGGCTCTTCTGTCCATCCTAGTACCTGCATTAACACCACGGGCTCTTCTATCCATGGTAGTACCCTGCATTAACACCACGGGCTCTTCTATCCATCCTAGTACCTGCATTAACACCGCGGGCTCTTCTATCCATCCTAGTACCTGCATTAACATCACGGGCTCTTCTATCCATCCTAGTTTATGCATTAACACTACGGGGTCTTCTGTCCATCCTAGTACCTGAATTAACACCACGGGCTCCTCTATCCATTCTAGTACATGCATTAACACCACGAGCTCTTCTGTCCATCCTAGTACCCTACATTAACACCATGGGCTCTTCTATCCATCCTACTATCTGGCCTGTAACACCACGGGCTCTTGTACCCATCCTAGTACCTGCATTAACACCACGGGCTCTTCTATCTATCCTCGTACGTGGCCTGTAACACCACGGGCTCATATATCCATCCTAGTACCTGCATTAACACCACGCGCTCTTCTATCCATCCTACTACCTGCATTCACACCACGGGCTCTTCTATCCATCCTAGTACCTGGCCTGTAACACCAAGGGCTCTTCTATCCATCCTACGAATTGCATTAACACCACGGGCTCTTCTATCCATCCTCGTACCTGCATTAACACCATGGACTCTTCTATCCATCCTAGTACCTGCATTAACACCACCGGCTTTTCTATCTATCCACGTACCTGCATTAACACCACGGGCTCTTCTATGCCTCCTCGTACCTGCATTAACACCGCGGGCTCTTCGATCCATCCTGGTACCCTGCATTAACACCACGGGCTCTTCTATCCATCCGAATACCTGCATTAACACCACGGGCTCTTCTATCCATCCGAGTACCTGCATTAACACCACGGAAGCTTCTATCCATCCTAGTACCTGCATTAACACCACGGGCTCTTCTATCCATCCGAATACCTGCATTAACACTACGGGGTCTTCTGTCCATCCTAGTACCTGAATTAACACCACGGGCTCCTCTATCCATCCGAGTACGTGCATTAACACCACGGGCTCTTCTGTCCATCCGCGTACCTGGACTGTAACACCACGGGCTCTTCTATCCATCCTAGTACGTGGCCTGTAACACCACGGGCTCTTATATCCATCCAAGTACCTGCATTAACACCACGGGCTCTTCTATCCATCCTCGTACCTGGCCTGTAACACCACGGGCTCTTCTATCCATCCCAGTACCTGCATTAACACCACGGGCTCTTCTATCCATCCTAGTACCTGCATTATCACCACGTGCTCTTCTATCCATCCTAGTACCTGGCCTGTAACACCACGGGCTCTTCTATCCATCCTAGTACTTGCATTAAGACGACGGGCTCCTCTATCCATCCTAGTACCGGCATTAACACCACGGGCTCTTCTATCCATCCTAGTACCCTACATTAACACCACGGGCTCTTCTATCCATCCTAGTACCTGCATTAACACCACGGGCTCTTCTATCCATCCTCGTACCTGCATTAACACCACGGGCTCTTCTATCCATCCTAGTACCTGCATTAACACCACGGGCTCTTCTATCCATCCTCGTACCTGCATTAACACCACGGGCTCTTCTATCCATCCGACTACCTGCATTAACACCACGGGCTCTTCTATCCATCCTAGTACCTGCATTAACACCACGGGCTCTTCTATCCATCCTAGTACCTGCATTAACACCACGGGCTCTTCTATCCATCCGACTACCTGCATTAACACCACGGGCTCTTCTATCCATCCTATTACATGTGCATTAACACCACGGGCTCTTCTATCCATCCCAGTACCCTGCATTAACACCACGGGCTCTTCTATCCATCCTCGTACCTGGCCTGTAACACCACGGGCTCTTCTATCCATCCTCGTACCTGCATTAACACCACGGGCTCTTCTATCCATCCGAGTACCTGCATTAACACCACGGGCTCTTCTATCCATCCTAGTACCTGCATTAACATCATGGGCTCTTCTATCCATCCTAGTACCCTGCCTTAACACCACAGGCTCTTCTATCCATCCTACTATATATGCATTAACACTACGGGCTCTTCTGTCCATCCTAGTACCTGCATTAACACCACGGGCTCTTCTATCCATGGTAGTACCCAGCCTTAACAGCACGGTCTCTTCTATCCATCCTTCTACCTGCATTAACACCACGGGCTCTTCTGTCCATCCTAGTACCCTGCATTAACACCACGGGCTCTTCTATCTATCCTCGTACGTGGCCTGTAACACCACGGGCTCTTATATCCATCCTAGTACCTGCATTAACACCACGGGCTCTTCTATCCATCCTAGTACCTGGCCTGTAACACCACGGGCTCTTCTATCCATCCTAGTACTTGCATTAAGACGACGGGCTCCTCTATCCATCCTAGTACCGGCATTAACACCACGGGCTCTTCTATCCATCCTAGTACCTGGCCTTAACACCACGGGCTCTTCTATCCATCCTAGTACCTGCATTAACACCACGGGCTCTTCTATCCATCCCAGTACCTGCATTAACACCACGGGCTCTTCTATCCATCCTAGTACCTGCATTAACACCACGGGCTCTTCTATCCATCCTCGTACCTGCATTAACACCACGGGCTCTTCTATCCATCCTAGTACCTGCATTAACACCACGGGCTCTTCTATCCATCCGACTACCTGCATTAACACCACGGGCTCTTCTATCCATCCTAGTACCTGCATTAACACCACGGGCTCTTCTATCCATCCTAGTACCCTGCATTAACACCACGGGCTCTTCTATGCCTCCTAGTACCTGCATTAACACCACGGGCTCTTCTATCCATCCTAGTACCTGCATTATCACCACGTGCTCTTCTATCCATCCTAGTACCTGGCCTGTAACACCACGGGCTCTTCTATCCATCCTAGTACCTGCATTAACACCACGGGCTCTTCTATCCATCCTAGTACCTGCATTAACACCACGGGCTCTTCTATCCATCCTAGTACCTGCATTAACACCACGGGTCTTCTATCCATCCGAATACCTGCATTAACACCACGGGCTCTTCTATCCATCCTAGTACCTGCATTAACATCATGGGCTCTTCTATCCATCCTAGTACCCTGCCTTAACACCACAGGCTCTTCTATCCATCCTACTATATCTGCATTAACACTACGGGCTCTTCTGTCCATCCTAGTACCTGCATTAACACCACGGGCTCTTCTATCCATGGTAGTACCCTGCATTAACACCACGGGCTCTTCTATCCATCCTAGTACCTGCATTAACACCGCGGGCTCTTCTATCCATCCTAGTACCTGCATTAACATCACGGGCTCTTCTACCCATCCTAGTTTATGCATTAACACTACGGGGTCTTCTGTCCATCCTAGTACCTGAATTAACACCACGGGCTCCTCTATCCATTCTAGTACATGCATTAACACCACGAGCTCTTCTGTCCATCCTAGTACCCTACATTAACACCATGGGCTCTTCTATCTATCCTCGTACGTGGCCTGTAACACCACGGGCTCTTATATCCATCCTAGTACCTGCATTAACACCACGGGCTCTTCTATCTATCCTCGTACGTGGCCTGTAACACCACGGGCTCATATATCCATCCTAGTACCTGCATTAACACCACGCGCTCTTCTATCCATCCTACTACCTGCATTAACACCACGGGCTCTTCTATCCATCCTAGTACCTGGCCTGTAACACCAAGGGCTCTTCTATCCATCCTACGAATTGCATTAACACCACGGGCTCTTCTATCCATCCTCGTACCTGCATTAACACCACGGGCTCTTCTATCCATCCTAGTACCTGCATTAACACCACGTGCTCTTCTATCCATCCTAGTACCTGCATTAACACCACGGGCTCTTCTATCCATCCTAGTACCTGCATTAACACCACGGGCTCTTCTATCCATCCTGGTACCCTGCATTAACACCACGGGCTCTTCTATCCATCCGAATACCTGCATTAACACCACGGGCTCTTCTATCCATCCTAGTACCTGCATTAACATCACGGGCTCTTCGATCCATCCTGGTACCCTGCATTAACACCACGGGCTCTTCTATCCATCCGAATACCTGCATTAACACCACGGGCTCTTCTGTCCATCCTTGTACCTGAATTAACACCACGGGCTCCTCTATCCATCCGAGTACGTGCATTAACACCACGGGCTCTTCTGTCCATCCGCGTACCTGGACTGTAACACCACGGGCTCTTCTATCCATCCTAGTACCTGGACTGTAACACCACGGGCTCTTGTATCCATCCTAGTACCCTACATTAACACCATGGGCTCTTCTATCCATCCTAGTACGTGGCCTGTAACACCACGGGCTCTTCTATCCATCCTAGTACCTGCATTAACACCACGGGCTCTTCTATCCATCCTACTACCTGCATTAACACCACGGGCTCTTCTATCCATCCTAGTACCTGGCCTGTAACACCAAGGGCTCTTCTATCCATCCTACGAATTGCATTAACACCACGGGCTCTTCTATCCATCCTCGTACCTGCATTAACACCACGGACTCTTCTATCCATCCTAGTACCTGCATTAACACCACGTGCTCTTCTATCCATCCTAGTACCTGCATTAACACCACCGGCTTTTCTATCTATCCACGTACCTGCATTAACACCACGGGCTTTTCTATGCCTCCTTGTACCTGCATTAACACCGCGGGCTCTTCGATCCATCCTGGTACCCTGCATTAACACCACGGGCTCTTCTATCCATCCGAATACCTGCATTAACACCACGGGCTCTTCTATCCATCCGAGTACCTGCATTAACACCACGGACGCTTCTATCCATCCTAGTACCTGCATTAACACCACGGGCTCTTCTATCCATCCGAATACCTGCATTAACACTACGGGGTCTTCTGTCCATCCTAGTACCTGAATTAACACCACGGGCTCCTCTATCCATCCTAGTACCTGCATTAACACCACGGGCTCTTCTGTCCATCCTAGTACCCTGCATTAACACCACGGGCTCTTCTATCTATCCTCGTACGTGGCCTGTAACACCACGGGCTCTTATATCCATCCAAGTACCTGCATTAACACCACGGGCTCTTCTATCCATCCTAGTACCTGGGCTGTAACACCACGGGCTCTTGTATCCATCCTAGTACCTGCATTAACACCACGCGCTCATCTATCCATCCTACTACCTGCATTAACACCACGGGCTCTTCTATCCATCCTAGTACCTGGCCTGTAACACCAAGTGCTCTTCTATCCATCCTACGACTTGCATTAACACCACGTGCTCTTCTATCCATCCTCGTACCTGCATTAAGACCACGGACTCTTCTATCCATCCTAGTACCCTGCATTAACACCACGTGCTCTTCTATCCATCCTAGTACCTGCATTAACACCACCGGCTTTTCTATCTATCCACGTACCTGCATTAACACCACGGGCTTTTCTATGCCTCCTCGTACCTGCATTAACACCGCGGGCTCTTCGATCCATCCTGGTACCCTGCATTAACACCACGGGCTCTTCTATCCATCCGAATACCTGCATTAACACCACGGGCTCTTCTATCCATCCGAGTACCTGCATTAACACCACGGGCTCTTCTATCCATCCTAGTACCTGCATTAACACCACGGGCTCTTCTATCCATCCGAATACCTGCATTAACATCACGGGCTCTTCTATCCATCCTATTATATGCTTTAACACCACGGGTTCTTCTATACATCCCAGTACCCTGCATTAACACTACGGGCTCTTCTATCCATCCCAGTACCTGGCATGTAACACCACGGCCTCTTCTATCCATCCAAGTACCTGCATTAAAACCACGGGCTCTTCTATCCTTCCCAATACCTGCGTTAACACCACGGGCTCTTCTATCCAGCCTAGTACCTGCATTAACTTCATGGGCTCTTCTATCCATCCTAGTACCCTGCCTTAACACCACAGGCTCTTCTATCCATCCTACTATATATGCATTAACACTACGGGCTCTTCTGTCCATCCTGGTACCTGCATTAACACCACGGGCTCTTCTATCCATGGTACTACCCAGCCTTAACAGCACGGTCTCTTCTATCCATCCTTCTACCTGCATTAACACCACGGGCTGTTCTGTCCATCCTAGTACCCTGCATTAACACCATGGGCTCTTCTATACATCCTAGTATCTGGCCTGTAACACTACGCGCTCTTCTATCCATCCTAGTACGCTGCATTAACACCACGGTCTCTTCTATCCATCCTAGTACCTGCATTATCACCACGGGCTCTTCTATCCATCCTGGTACCTGGCCTGTAACACCACGGGCTCTTCTATCCATCCTAGTACCTGCATTAACACCACGGGCTCTTCTATCCATCCGAATACCTGCATTAACAACACGGGCTCTTCTTTCCATTCTGGTACCTGCATTAACACCACGGGCTCTTCTATCCATCAGTATACTTGGAATAACACCACGGGCTCTTCTGTCCATCCCAGTACCTGGATAGGCAACACGGGCTCTTCTATCCATCCTAGTACCTGCATTGACACCACGGGCTCTTCTGTCCATCCTGGTACCTGCCTTAACACCACGGGCTCTTCTATCCATCCTAGTACCTGCATTAACACCACGGGCTCTTCTGTCCATCCTAGTACCTGCATTAACACCACGGGCTCTTCTGTCCATCCTAGTACCTGGCCTGTAACGCCACGGTCTCTTCTATCCATCCTAGTACCTGCATTAACACCACGGGCTTTTCTATCCATCCTTGTTCCTGGCCTGTAACACCACGGGTTCTTCTATCTATGCTAGTACCTGCATTAACACCACGGGCTCTTCTATCCATCCTAGTATCTGGCCTGTGACGCCGCGGTCTCTTCTATCCATCCTGGTACCTGCAGTAACACCACGGGCTCTTCTATCCATCCTAGTACCTGCATTAACACCACGGGCTCTTCTATCCATCCTAGTACCTGCATTAACACCACGGGCTCTTCTATCCATCCTAGTACCTGCATTAACACCACGGGCTCTTCTATCCATCCTAGTACCTGCATTAACACCACGGGCTCTTCTATCCATCCTCGTACCTGCATTAACACCACGGGCTCTTCTATCCATCCGACTACCTGCATTAACACCACGGGCTCTTCTATCCATCCTAGTACCTGCATTAACACCACGGGCTCTTCTATCCATCCTTGTACCTGCATTAACACCACGGGCTCTTCTATCCATCCGAATACCTGCATTAACAACACGGGCTCTTCTTTCCATTCTAGTACCTGCATTAACACCACGGGCTCTTCTATGCATCCGTATACTTGGATTAACACCACGGGATCTTCTGTCCATCCCAGTTCCTGCATTAGCACCACGGGCTCTTCTATCCATCCCAGTACCTGCATTAACACCACGGGCTCTTCTGTCCATCCTAGTACCTGCATTAACACCACGGGCTCTTCTGTCCATCCTAGTACCTGGCCTGTAACGCCACGGTCTCTTCTATCCATCCTAGTACCTGCATTAACACCACGGGCTCTTCTATCCATCCTAGTACCTGGCCTGTAACACCACGGTCTCTTCTATCCATCCTAGTACCTGCATTAACACCACGGGCTCTTCTATCCATCCTCGTACCTGCATTAACACCACGGGCTCTTCTATCCATCCTAGTACCTGCATTAACACCACGGGCTCTTCTATCCATCTGAATACCTGCATTAACAACACGGGCTCTTCTGTCCATCCTAGTACCCTGCCTTAAAACCACGGGCTCTTCTATCCATCCTAGTACCTGCATTAACACCACGGGCTCTTCTATCCATCCTAGTACCTGCATTAACACCACGGGCTCTTCTATCCATCCCAGTACCTGCATTAACACCACGGGCTCTTCTATCCATCCTAGTACCCTGCCTTAACACCACGGTCTCTTCTATCCATCCTAGTACCTGCATTAACACTACGGGCTCTTCTGTCCATCCTAGTACCTGCATTAACACCACGGGCTCTTCTGTCCATCCTAGTACCCTGCATTAACACCACGGGCTCTTCTATCCATCCTGGTACCTGTCCTGTAACACCACGGGCTCTTCTATCCATCCCAGTACCTGCATTAACACCACGGCGTCTTCTATCCATCTCAGTACCATACATTAACACCACGGGCTCTTCTATCCATCCTAGTACCTGGCCTGTAACACCACAGGCTCTTCTCTCCATCCTAGTACGTGCCCTGCAAGACCACGGGCTCTTCTATCCATGCTAATACCTGCATTAACACCACGGGCTCTGTTATCCATCCTGGTACCCTACATTTAGCACCACGGGTTCTTCTATCCATCCTGGTACCTGCATTAACACCACGGGCTTTTCTATCCATCCTTGTTCCTGGCCTGTAACACCACGGGTTCTTCTATCTATGCTAGTACCTGCATTAACACCACGGGCTCTTCTCTCCTTCCTGGAAACTACATTAACACCACGGGCTCTTCTATCCATCCTGCACCTGCATGAACATCATGGTCTCTTCTATCCATCCTGGTACCTGTCCTGCAACACCACGGGCTCTTCTATCCATCCGAGTACCTGCATTAACACCACGGGCTCTTCTATCCATCCTAGTACCTGCATTAACACCACGGGCTCTTCTATCCATCCTGGTACCCTGCCTTAACACCACAGGCTCTTCTATCCATCCTATTACCTACATCAACACTACGTGCTCTTCTGTCCATCCTAGTACCTGCATTAACACTACGGGCTCTTCTGACCATCCTACTACCCTGCATTAACACCACGGTCTCTTCTATCCATCATTGCATCTGGCCAGTAACACCACGTCCCTTCTATCCATGCTAGTACCTCATTAACATCACGGGCTCCTCTATCCATCCAAGTACCTGCATTAACAACACGGGCTCTTCTGTCCATCCTCGTACCTGGACTGTAACACCACGGGCTCTTCTATCCATCCCAGTACCTGCATTAACACCACGGGCTCTTCTATCCATCCCAGTACCCAGCATTAACACCACGGGCTCTTCTATCCATGCTAGTACCAGCATTAACACCACGGGCTCTTCTGTCCTTCCTAGTACCCTACATTAACACCACGGGCTCTTCTATCCATCCTAGTACCTGCATTAACACCACGGGCTCTTCTATCCATCCTAGTACGTGGCCTGTAACACCACGGTCTCTTCTATCCATCCTAGTACCTGCATTAACACCACGGGCTCTTCTATCCATCCTCGTACCTGCATTAACACCACGGGCTCTTCTATCCATCCTAGTACCTGCATTAACACCACGGGCTCTTCTATCCATCCGACTACCTGCATTAACACCACGGGCTCTTCTATCCATCCTAGTACCTGCATTAACACCACGGGCTCTTGTATCCATCCTGGTACCTGCATTAGCACCGCGGCCTCTTCAATCCATCCTAGTCCCTGCATTAACACCACGGTCTCTTCTAGACCTCCTAGTACCCTGCATTCACACCACGGGCTCTTCTAAACCTGCTAGCACCCTGCATTAACACCACGGGCTCTTCTAACCATCCTAGTACCTGCATTTACACAACGGGCTCTTCAATCTATCCTCGTACCTGGCCTGTAACACCACGGGCTCTTCTATCAATCCTGGTACCTACATTAACCCGACGGGCTCTTCTCTCCATCCTGGTACCTGCGTTAACGCCACGGGCTCTTCTATCCATCCTAGTACCTGCAGTAACACCACGGGCTCTTCTATCCATCCCAGTACTTGGCCTGTAAGACCACGGGCTCTTCTATCCATCTTAGTACCTGCATTAACACCACGGGCTCTTCTATCCATCTGAATACCTGATTAACACCACGGGCTCTTCTATCCATCCTAGTACCTGCATTAACACCATGGGCTCTTCTATCCATCCCAGTACCTGCATTAACACCACGGGCTCTTCTATCCATGCTAGAACCCTGCCTTAAAACCACGGTCTCTTCTATCCATCTGAATACCTGATTAACACCATGGGCTCTTCTATCCATCCTAGTACCTGCATTAACACCACGGGCTCTTCTATCCATCCTAGTACCTGCATTAACACCACGGGCTCTTCTATCCATCCCAGTACCTGCATTAACACCACGGGCTCTTCTATCCATCCTAGTACCCAGCCTTAACAGCACGGTCTCTTCTATCCATCCTTCTACCTGCATTAACACCACGGGCTCTTCTGTCCATCCTAGTACCTGCATTAACACCACGGGCTCTTCTATCCATCCTGGTACCTGGCCTGTAACACCACGGGCTCTTCTATCCATCCTAGTACCTGCATTAACACCACGGGCTCTTCTATCCATCCTAGTACCTGCATTAACACCACGGGCTCTTCTATCCATCCTAGTACGTGGCCTGTAACACCACGGTCTCTTCTATCCATCCTAGTACCTGCATTAACACCACGGGCTCTTCTATCCATCCTCGTACCTGCATTAACACCACGGGCTCTTCTATCCATCCTAGTACCTGCATTAACACCACGGGCTCTTCTATCCATCCTAGTACCTGCATTAACACCACGGGCTCTTCTATCCATCCTAGTACCTGCATTAACACCACGGGCTCTTGTATCCATCCTGGTACCTGCATTAGCACCGCGGCCTCTTCAATCCATCCTAGTCCCTGCATTAACACCACGGTCTCTTCTAGACCTCCTAGTACCCTGCATTCACACCACGGGCTCTTCTAAACCTGCTAGCACCCTGCATTAACACCACGGGCTCTTCTAACCATCCTAGTACCTGCATTTACACAACGGGCTCTTCAATCTATCCTCGTACCTGGCCTGTAACACCACGGGCTCTTCTATCAATCCTGGTACCTACATTAACCCGACGGGCTCTTCTCTCCATCCTGGTACCTGCGTTAACGCCACGGGCTCTTCTATCCATCCTAGTACCTGCAGTAACACCACGGGCTCTTCTATCCATCCTAGTACCTGGCCTGTAACACCACGGGCTCTTCTATCCATCCTAGTACCTGCATTAACACCACGGGCTCTTCTATCCATCTGAATACCTGCATTAACACCACGGGCTCTTCTATCCATCCTAGTACCTGCAATAACACCATGGGCTCTTCTATCCATCCCAGTACCTGCATTAACACCACGGGCTCTTCTATCCATGCTAGAACCCTGCCTTAAAACCACGGTCTCTTCTATCCATCTGAATACCTGATTAACACCATGGGCTCTTCTATCCATCCTAGTACCTGCATTAACACCACGGGCTCTTCTATCCATCCTAGTACCTGCATTAACACCATTGGCTCTTCTATCCATCCCAGTACCTGCATTAACACCACGGGCTCTTCTATCCATGCTAGAACCCTGCCTTAACACCACGGTCTCTTCTATCCATGCTGGTACCTGCATTAATACCATGGGCTCTTCTATACATCCTAGTACCTGCATTAACACCACGGGCTCTTCTATCCATCCTGGTACCTGTCCTGTAACACCACGGGCTCTTCTTTCCATCCCAGTACCTGCATTAACACCACGGCGTCTTCTATCCATCTCAGTACCATGCATTAACACCACGGACTCTTCTATCCATCCTAGTATCTGGCCTGTAACACCACAGGCTCTTCTATCCATCCTAGTACCTGCATTAACACTACGGGCTCTTCTGTCCATCCTAGTACCTGCATTAACACCACGGGCTCTTCTATCCATCCTAGTACCTGGCCTGTAACGCCACGGTCTCTTCTATCCATCCTAGAACCTGCATTAACACCACGGGCTTTTCTATCCATCCTTGTACCTGGCCTGTAACACCACGGTCTCTTCTATCCATCCTAGTACCTGCATTAACACCATGGGCTCTTCTATCCATCCTAGTATCTGGCCTGTGACGCCTCGGTCTCTTCTATCCATCCTTCTACCTGCATTAACACCACGGGCTCTTCTGTCCATCCTAGTACCCTGCATTAACACCACGGGCTCTTCTATCCATCCTAGTACCTGCATTAACACCACGGGCTCTTCTATCCATCCTAGTACCTGCATTAACACCACGGGCTCTTCTATCCATCCGAATACCTGCATTAACAACACGGGCTCTTCTTTCCATTCTAGTACCTGCATTAACACCACGGGCTCTTCTATGCATCCGTATACTTGGATTAACACCACGGGATCTTCTGTCCATCCCAGTTCCTGCATTAGCACCACGGGCTCTTCTATCCATCCTAGTACCTGCATTAACACCACGGGCTCTTCTATCCATCCTAGTACCCTGCCTTAACACCACGGTCTCTTCTATCCATCCTGGTACCTGCATTAACACCACGGGCTCTTCTATCCATCCGAATACCTGCATTAACACCACGGGCTCTTCTATCCATCCTAGTACCTGCATTAACACCACGGGCTCTTCTATCCATCCTTGTACCTGCATTAACACCACGGGATCTTCTATCCATCCCAGTACCTGCATTAACACCACGGGCTCTTCTATCCATCCCAGTACCTGCATTAACACTACGGGCTCTTCTGTCCATCCTAGTACCTGCATTAACACCACGGGCTCTTCTATCCATCCTAGTACCTGGCCTGTAACGCCACGGTCTCTTCTATCCATCCTAGTACCTGCATTAACACCACGGGCTCTTCTATCCATCCTAGTACCTGGCCTGTAACGCCACGGTCTCTTCTATCCATCCTAGTACCTGCATTAACACCACGGGCTCTTCTATCCATCCTCGTACCTGACCTGTAACACCACGGGCTCTTCTATCCATCCTAGTACCTGCATTAACACCACGGGCTCTTCTATCCATCTGAATACCTGCATTAACAACACGGGCTCTTCTGTCCATCCTAGTACCCTGCCTTAAAACCACGGGCTCTTCTATCCATCCTAGTACCTGCATTAACACCACGGGCTCTTCTATCCATCCTGATGCCTGCATAAACACCATGGGCTCTTCTATCCATCCCAGTACCTGCATTAACACCACGGGCTCTTCTATCCATGCTAGTACCCTGCCTTAACACCACGGTCTCTTCTGTCCATTTTAGTACCTGCATTAACACCACGGTCTCTTCTGTCAATCCTAGTACCCTGCATTAACACCCTGGGCTCTTCTATCCATCCTGGTACGTGTCCTGTAACACCACGGGCTCTTCTTTCCATCCCAGTACCTGCATTAACACCACGGCGTCTTCTATCCATCTCAGTACAATACATTAACACAACGGGCTCGTCTATCCATCCTAGTACCTGGCCTGTAACACCACAGGCTCTTCTCTCCATCCTAGTACGTGCCCTGCAAGACCACGGGCTCTTCTATCCATGCTAATACCTGCATTAACACCACGGGCTCTGTTATCCATCCTGGTACCCTACATTAGCACCACGGGCTCTTCTATCCATCCTGGTACCTGCATTAACACCACGGGCTTTTCTATCCATCCTTGTTCCTGGCCTGTAACACCACGGGTTCTTCTATCTATGCTGGTACCTGCATTAACACCACGGGCTCTTCTCTCCTTCCTGGAAACTATATTAACACCACGGGCTCTTCTATCCATCATGCACCTGCATGAACATCATGGTCTCTTCTATCCATCCTGGTACCTGTCCTGCAACACCACGGGCTCTGCTATCCATCCGATTACCTGCATTAACACCTCGGGCTCTTCTATCCATCCTAGTACCTGCACTAACACCACGAGCTCTTCTATCCATCCTGGTACCCTGCCTTAACACCACAGGCTCTTCTATACATCCTATTACCTACATCAACACTACGTGCTCTTCTGTCCATCCTAGTACCTGCATTAACACTACGGGCTCTTCTGACCATCCTACTACCCTGCATTAACACGACGGTCTCTTCTATCCATCATTGCATCTGGCCAGTAACACCACGGGTTCTTCTATCCATCCTAGTACCTACATTAACACCACGAGCTCTTCTATCCATCTCAGTACCCTGCATTAACAACACGGGCACTTCTATCCATCCAAGTACCTGGCCAGTAACACCACGGACCCTTCTATCCATGCTAGTACCTCATTAACACCACGGGCTCATCTATCCATCCCAGTACCTGCATTAACACCACGGGCTCTTCTGTCCATCCGCGTACCTGGACTGTAACACCACGGGCTCTTCTATCCATCCCAGTACCTGCATTAACACCACGGGCTCTTCTATCCATCCCAGTACCCAGCATTAACACCACGGGCTCTTCTATCCATGCTAGTACCAGCATTAACACCACGGGCTCTTCTGTCCTTCCTAGTACCCTACATTAACACCACGGGCTCTTCTATCCATCCTAGTACCTGCGTTAACACCACGGGTTCTTCTATCCATCCTAGTACGTGGCCTGTAACACCACGGTCTCTTCTATCCATCCTAGTACCTGCATTAACACCACGGGCTCTTCTATCCATCCTAGTCCCTGACCTGTAACACCACGGGCTCTTCTATCCATCCTAGTACCTGCATTAACACCACGGGCTCTTCTATCCATCTGAATACCTGCATTAACAACACGGGCTTTTCTATCCATCCTTGTTCCTGGCCTGTAACACCACGGGCTCTTCTATCCATCCTGGTACCTGCATTAACACCACGGGCTCTTCTATCCATCCTAGTACCTGCATTAACACCACGGGCTCTTCTATCCATCCCAGTACCTGCATTAACACCACGGGCTCTTCTATCCATGCTAGTACCCTGCCTTAACACCACGGTCTCTTCTATCCATCCTAGTACCTGCATTAACACCACGGGCTCTTCTGTCCATCCTAGTACCCTGCATTAACACCCTGGGCTCTTCTATCCATCCTGGTACCTGTCCAGTAACACCACGGGCTCTTCTATCCATCCCAGTACCTGCATTAACACCACGGCGTCTTCTATCCATCTCAGTACCATACATTAACACCACGGGCTCGTCTATCCATCCTAGTACCTGGCCTGTAACACCACAGGCTCTTCTATCCATCCTAGTACGTGCCCTGCAAGACCACGGGCTCTTCTATCCATGCTAATACCTGCATTAACACCACGGGCTCTGTTATCCATCCTGGTACCCTACATTAGCACCACGGGCTCTTCTATCCATCCTGGTACCTGCATTAACACCACGGGCTTTTCTATCCATCCTTGTTCCTGGCCTGTAACACCACGGGTTCTTCTATCTATGCCAGTACCTGCATTAACACCACGGGCTCTTCTCTCCTTCCTGGAAACTATATTAACACCACGGGCTGTTCTATCCATCCTAGCACCTGCATTAACATCATGGTCTCTTCTATCCATCCTGGTACCTGTCCTGTAACACCACGGGCTCTGCTATCCATCCTAGTACCTGCATTAACACCTCGGGCTCTTCTATCCATCCTAGTACCTGCACTAACACCACGAGCTCTTCTATCCATCCTGGTACCCTGCCTTAACACCACAGGCTCTTCTATACATCCTATTACCTACATCAACACTACGTGCTCTTCTGTCCATCCTAGTACCTGCATTAACACTACGGGCTCTTCTGTCCATCCTACTACCCTGCATTAACACCACGGTCTCTTCTATCCATCATTGCATCTGGCCAGTAACACCACGGGTTCTTCTATCCATCCTAGTACCTACATTAACACCACGAGCTCTTCAATCCATCTCAGTACCCTGCATTAACAACACGGGCACTTCTATCCATCCAAGTACCTGGCCAGTAACACCACGGACTCTTCTATCCATGCTAGTACCTCATTAACATCACGGCCTCCTCTATCCATCCAAGTACCTGCATTAACACCACGGGCTCTTCTATCTATCCTCGTACCTGGACTGTAACACCACGGGCTCTTCTATCCATCCCAGTACCTGCATTAACACCACGGGCTCTTCTATCCATCCTAGTACCCAGCATTAACACCACGGGCTCTTCTATCCATGCTAGTACCAGCATTAACACCACGGGCTCTTCTGTCCTTCCTAGTACCCTACATTAACACCACGGGCTCTTCTATCCATCCTAGTACCTGCGTTAACCACACGGGTTCTTCTATCCATCCTAGTACGTGGCCTGTAACACCACGGTCTCTTCTATCCATCCTAGTACCTGCATTAACACCACGGGCTCTTCTATCCATCCTAGTTCCTGGCCTGTAACACCACGGGCTCTTCTATCCATCCTAGTACCCTGCATTAACACCACGGGCTCTTCTATCCATCCTTGTACCTGCATTAACACCACGGGCTCTTCTATCCATCCTAGTACCTGCATTAACACCACGGGCTCTTGTATCCATCCTGGTAGCTGCATTAGCACCGCGGCCTCTTCAATCCATCCTAGTCCCTGCATTAACACCACGGTCTCTTCTAGACCTCCTAGTACCCTGCATTCACACCACGGGCTCTTCTAAACCTGCTAGTACCCTGCATTAACACCATGGGCTCTTCTATCCATCCTAGTACCTGCATTAACACCACGGGCTCTTCTATCCATCCTAGTACCTGCATTAACACCACGGGCTCTTCTATCCATCCTAGTACCTGCATTAACATCATGGGCTCTTCTATCCATCCTAGTACCCTGCCTTAACACCACGGTCTCTTCTATCCATCCTAGTACCTGCATTAACACCACGGGCTCTTCTGTCCATCCTAGTACCTGCATTAACACCACGGGCTCTTCTATCCATCCTTGTACCTGTCCTGTAACACCACGGGCTCTTCTTTCCATCCCAGTACCTGCATTAACACCACGGCGTCTTCTATCCATCTCAGTACCATGCATTAACACCACGGACTCGTCTATCTATCCTAGTACCTGGCCTGTAACACCACACTCTCTTCTATCCATCCTGGGACCTGCAGTAACACCACGGGCTCTTCTATCCATCCCAGTACCTGGCCTATAAGACCATGGGCTCTTCTATCCATCCTGGTACCTGCATTAACACCACGGGCTCTTCTATCCATCCTAGTACCTGCATTAGGACGACGGGCTCCTCTATCCATCCTAGTACCGGCATTAACACTACGGGCTCTTCTATCCATCCTAGTACCCTGCATTAACACCACGGTCTCTTCTATCCATCTGAATACCTGCATTAACAACACGGGCTCTTCTATCCATCCTAGTACCTGCATTAACACCACGGGCTCTTCTATCCATCCTAGTACCTGCATTAACACCATGGGCTCTTCTATCCATCCCAGTACCTGCATTAACACCACGGGCTCTTCTATCCATGCTAGTACCCTGCCTTAACACCACGGTCTCTTCTATCCATTCTAGTACCTGCATTAATACTACGGGCTCTTCTGTCCATCTTAGTACCTGCATCAATACCACGGGCTCTTCTGTCCATCTTAGTACCTGCATTAACACCACGGGCTCTTCTATCCATCCTGGTACCTGTCCTGTAACACCACGGGCTCTTCTTTCCATCCCAGTACCTGCATTAACACCACGGCGTCTTCTATCCATCTCAGTGCCATGCATTAACACCACGGGCTCGTCTATCCATCCTAGTACCTGGCCTGTAACACCACAGGCTCTTCTATCCATCCTGGTACGTGCCCTATAAGACCGCGGGCTCTTCTATCCATGCTAATACCTGCGTTGACACCACGGGCTCTGTTCTCCATCCTGGTACCCTACTTTAACACCACGGGCTCTTCTATCCATCCTGGTACCTGCATTAACACCACGGGCTTTTCTATCCATCCTTGTTCCTGGCCTGTAACACCACGGGTTCTTCTATCTATGCTGGTACCTGCATTAACACCACGGGCTCTTCTCTCCTTCCTAGAAACTACATTAACACCACGGGCTATTCTATCCATCCTAGTACCTCCGTTAACACCACGGGCTGTTCTATCCATCCTAGCACCTGCATTAACATCATGGTCTCTTCTATCCATCCTGGTACCTGTCCTGTAACACCACGGGCTCTGCTATCCATCCTGGTACCCTGCCTTAACACCACAGGCTCTTCTATACATCCTATTACCTACATCAACACTACGTGCTCTTCTGTCCATCCTAGTACCTGCATTAACACTACGGGCTCTTCTGACCATCACAGTACCTGCATTAACACCACGGGCTCTTCTGTCCATCCTACTACCCTGCATTAACACCACGGTCTCTTCTATCCATCATTGCATCTGGCCAGTAACACCACGGGTTCTTCTATCCATCCTAGTACCTACATTAACACCACGAGCTCTTCTATCCATCTCAGTACCCTGCATTAACAACACGGGCTCTTCTATCCATCCAAGTACCTGCATTAACACCACGGGCTCTTCTATCTATCCTCGTACCTGGACTGTAACACCACGGGCTCTTCTATCCATCCCAGTACCTGCATTAACACCACGGGCTCTTCTATCCATCCCAGTACCCAGCATTAACACCACGGGCTCTTCTATCCATGCTAGTACCAGCATTAACACCACGGGCTCTTCTGTCCTTCCTAGTACCCTGCATTAACACCACGGGCTCTTCTATCCATCCTAGTACCTGCGTTAACCACACGGGTTCTTCTATCCATCCTAGTACGTGGCCTGTAACACCACGGTCTCTTCTATCCATCCTAGTACCTGCATTAACACCACGGGCTCTTCTATCCATCCTAGTACCTGCCTTAACACCACGGGCTCTTCTATCCATCCTAGTTCCCTGCATTAACACCACGGGCTCTTCTATCCATCCCAGTACCCAGCATTAACACCACGGGCTCTTCTATCCATCCTAGTACCTGCATTAACACCACGGGCTCTTCTGTCCATCCTAGTACCCTGCATTAACACCACGGGCTCTTCTATCCATCCTAGTACCTGCATTAACACCACGGGCTCTTCTATCCATCCTAGTACCTGCATTAACACCACGGGCTCTTCTATCCATCCTGGTACCTGCATTAACACCACGGGCTCTTCTATCCATCCTAGTACCTGCATTAACACCACGGTCTCTTCTAGACCTCCTAGTACCCTGCATTCACACCACGGGCTCTTCTAAACCTCCTAGTACCCTGCATTCACACCACGGGCTCTTCTAAACCTGCTAGTACCCTGCATTAACACCACGGGCTCTTCTAACCATCCTGGTACCTGCATTTACACAACGGGTTCTTCAATCTATCCTCGTACCTGGCCTGTAACACCACGGGCTCTTCTATCCATCCTAGTACCTGCATTAACACCACGGGCTCTTCTATCCATCCTAGTACCTGCATTAACACCACGGGCTCTTCTATCCATCCTAGTACCTGCATTAACACCACGGGCTCTTCTATCCATCCTGGTACCTGGCCTGTAACACCACGGGCTCTTCTATCCATCCTAGTACCTGCATTAACACCACGGGCTCTTCTATCCATCCGAATACCTGCATTAACACCACGGGCTCTTCTATCCATCCTAGTACCTGCATTAACACTACGGGCTCTTCTGTCTATCCTAGTACCTGCATTAACACCACGGTCTCTTCTATCCATCATTGCATCTGGCCAGTAACACCACGGGTTCTTCTATCCATCCTAGTACCTACATTAACACCACGAGCTCTTCTATCCATGTCAGTACCCTGCATTAACAACACGGGCTCTTCTGTCCATCCTAGTACCTGCATTATCACCACGTGCTCTTCTATCCATGCTAGTAACAGCATTAATACCACGGGCTCTTCTGTCCTTCCTAGTACCCTACATTAACACCACGGGCTCTTCTATCCATCCTAGTACCTGCGTTAACCACATTGGTTCTTCTAACCAGCCTAGCACGTGGCCTGTAACACCACGGTCTCTTCTATTCATCCTAGTACCTGCATTAACACCACGGGCTCTTCTATCCATCCTAGTTCCTGGCCTGTAACACCACGGTCTCCTCTATCCATCCTAGTACCCTGCATTAACACCGCGGGCATCTTCTACCCATCCTTGTACCTGCATTAACACCACGGTCTCTTCTAGACCTCCTAGTACCCTACATTCACACCACGGGCTCTTCTATCAATCCTGGTACCTACATTAACCCGACGGGCTCTTCTCTCCATCCTAGTACCTGCATTAACGCCACGGGCTCTTCTATCCATCCTAGTACCTGCAATAACACCACGGGCTCTTCTATCCATCCCAGTACCTGGCCTGTAAGACCACGGCTTCTTCTATCCATCTTAGTACCTGCATTAACACCACAGTCTCTTCTATCCATCTGATTACCTGATTAACACCATGGGCTCTTCTATCCATCCTAATACCTGCATTAACACCACGGGCTCTTCTATCCATCCTAGTACCTGCATTAACACCACGGGCTCTTCTATCCATCCTAGTACCTGCATTAACACCACGGGCTCTTCTATCCATCCGAATACCTGCATTAACATGACGGGCTCTTCTATCCATCCTAGTACCTGCATTAACACCACGGGCTCTTCTATCCATCCTCGTACCTGCATTAACACCACGGGCTCTTCTATCCATGCCAGTAACCTTCCTTAACACCACGGGCTCTTCTATCCATCCTGGTACGTGAGGTAATACTACGGTCTATTCTGCTCATCCTAGTACCTGCATTAACACCACGGGCTCTTCTGTCCATCCCAGTACCCTGCATTAACTCCCTGTGCTCTTCTCTCCATCCTGGTACCTGTCCTGTAACACCACGGGCTCTTCTATCCATCCTAGTACCTGCATTAACACCACGGGCTCTTCTATCCATCCGAGTACCTGCATTAACACCACGGGCTCTTCTATCCATCCTAGTACCTGCATTAACACCACGGGCTCTTCTATCCATCCGAAGACCTGCATTAACACCACGGGCTCTTCTATCCATCCTAGTACCTGCATTAACACCACGGGCTCTTCTATCCATCCTTGTACCTGCATTAACACCACGGTCCCTTCTAGACCACCTAGTACCCTACATTCACACCACGGGCTCTTCTATCAATCCTGGTACCTATATTAACCCGACGGGCTCTTCTCTCCATCCTAGTACCTGCATTAACACCACGGGCTCTTCTATCCATCCTAGTACCTGCATTAACACCACGGGCTCTTCTATCCATCCCAGTACCTGGCCTCTAAGACCACGGCTTCTTCTATCCATCTTAGTACCTGCATTAACACCACGGTCTCTTCTATCCATCTGATTACCTGCATTAACACCACGGGCTCTTCTATCCATCCTAATACCTGCATTAACACCACGGGCTCTTCTATCCATCCTAGTACCTGCATTAACACCACGGGCTCTTCTATCCATCCCAGTACCTGCATTTACACCACGGGCTCTTCTATCCATCCGAATACCTGCATTAACACCACGGGCTCTTCTATCCATCCTGGTACCTGCATTAACACCACGGGCTCTTCTATCCATCCTCGTACCTGCATGAACACCACGGGCTCTTCTATCCATGCCAGTAACCTTCCTTAACACCACGGGCTCTTCTATCCATCCTGGTACGTGAGGTAATACTACGGTCTATTCTGCTCATCCTAGTACCTGCATTAACACCACGGGCTCTTCTGTCCATCCTAGTACCCTGCATTAACACCATGGTGCTCTTCTATCCATCCTGGTACCTGTCCTGTAACACCACGGGCTCTTCTATCCATCCTAGTACCTGCATTAACACCACGGGCTCTTCTATCCATCCTAGTACCTGAATTAACACCACGGGCTCTTCTATCCATCCTAGTACCTGCATTAACACCACGGGCTCTTCTATCCATCCGAATACCTGCATTAACACCACGGGCTCTTCTATCCATCCTAGTACCTGCATTAACACCACGGGCTCTTCTATCCATCCTTGTACCTGCATTAACATCACGGGCTCTTCTATCCATCCTAGTACCCTGCCTTAACACCACAGGCTCTTCTATCCATCCTAGTACCTACATTAACACGACGGGCCCTTCTCTCCATCCTAGTACCTGCGTTAACGCCACGGGCTCTTCTATCCATCCTAGTACCTGCAGTAACACCACGGGCTCTTCTATCCATCCGAGTAACTGCATTAACACCACTGGCTCTTCTATCCATCCATGTACGTACATTAATACTACGGGCTCTTCTATCCATCCTGCTACCTGTCCTGTAAGACCACGGGCTCTACTATCCATCCTAGTACCTGCATTAACACCACGAGCTCTTCTATCCATCCCTGTACCCTACATTAACACCCTGGGCTCTTCTATCCATCCTTGTACCTGCATTGACACTACGGGCTCTTCTAACCATCTCTCAGTACCCTATATTAACATCACGGGCTCTTCTATCCATCCTCGTACCCTGCATTAACACCACGGGCTCTTCTATCCATCCTAGTACCCTGCATTAACACCACGGGCTCTTCTATCCATCCTGGTACCTGCATTAACACCACGGGCTCTTCTATCCATCATAGTACCTGGCCTGTAACACCACGGGCTCTTCTATCCATCCTAGTACCTGCATTAACAGCACGGGCTTTTCTGTCCATCCCAGCACCTGCATTAACACCACGGGCTCTTCTATCCATGCTAATACCTGCATTAACACCATGGGCTCCGTTATCCATCCTGGTACCCTGCATTAACACCACTGGCTCTTATATCCATCCTATTACCTGCATTACCACCACGGCCTCTTGTATCCATCCTTGTCCCTGCATTAACACCACGTTCTCTTCTCGGCCTCCTAGTACCCTGCATTGACACCACGGGCTCTTCTATCCATGCTAATACCAGCATTAACACCACGGGCTCTTCTGTCCTTCCTGGTACCTGCGTTAACACCACGGGCTCTTGTATCCATCCTGGTACATGCATTAGCACCACGGCCTCTTCTATTCATCCTAGTCCCTGCATTAACACCACGGTCTCTTCTAGACCTCCAAGTACCCTGCATTCACACCGCGGGCTCTTCTAAACCTCCTAGTACCCTGCATTCACACCACGGGCTCTTCTAAACCTGCTAGTACCCTGCATTAACACCACGGGCTCTTCTAACCATCCTAGTACCTGCATTTACACAACGGGTTCTTCAATCTATCCTCGTACCTGGCCTGTAACACCACGGGCTCTTCTATCAATCCTGGTACCTACATTAACCCGACGGGCTCTTCTCTCCATCCTAGTACCTGCGTTAACGCCACGGGCTCTTCTATCCATCCTAGTACCTGCAGTAACACCACGGGCTCTTCTATCCATCCCAGTACCTGGCCTGTAAGACCACGGGTTCTTCTATCCATCTTAGTACCTGCATTAACACCACGGTCTCTTCTATCCATCTGAATACCTGATTAACACCATGGGCTCTTCTATCCATCCTAATACCTGCGTTAACACCACGGGCTCTTCTATCCATCCTGGTACCTGCCTTAACACCACGGTCTCTTCTATCCATCATTGCATCTGGCCAGTAACACCACGGGCTCTTCTATCCATCCTAGTACCTCCATTAACACCACGGGCTCTTCTATCCATCTCAGTACCCTGCATTAACAACACGGGCTCCTCTATCCATCCAAGTACCTGCATTAACACCACGGGCTCTTCTATCCATGCTAGTACCAGCATTAACACCACGGGCTCTTCTGTCCTTCCTAGTACCCTACATTAACACCACGGGCTCTTCTATCCATCCTAGTACCTGCATTAACCACACGGGTTCTTCTAACCAGCCTAGCACGTGGCCTGTAACACCACGGTCTCTTCTATCCATCCTAGTACCTGCATTAACACCACGGGCTCTTCTATCCATCCTAGTTCCTGGCCTGTAACACCACGGTCTCCTCTATCCATCCTAGTACCCTGCATTAACACCACGGGCATCTTCTACCCATCCTTGTACCTGCATTAACACCACGGTCTCTTCTAGACCTCCTAGTACCCTACATTCACACCACGGGCTCTTCTATCAATCCTGGTACCTACATTAACCCGACGGGCTCTTCTCTCCATCCTAGTACCTGCAATAACACCACGGGCTCTTCTATCCATCCCAGTACCTGGCCTGTAAGACCACGGCTTCTTCTATCCATCTTAGTACCTGCATTAACACCACGGTCTCTTCTATCCATCTGATTACCTGATTAACACCATGGGCTCTTCTATCCATCCTAATACCTGCATTAACACCACGGGCTCTTCTATCCATCCTAGTACCTGCATTATCACCACGGGTTCTTCTATCCATCCTAGTACCTGCATTAACACCACGGGCTCTTCTATCCATCCGAATACCTGCATTAACACCACGGACTCTTCTATCCATCCTAGTACCTACATTAACACCACGGGCTCTTCTATCCATCCTCGTACCTGCATGAACACCACGGGCTCTTCTATCCATGCCAGTAACCTTCCTTAACACCACGGGCTCTTCTATCCATCCTGGTACGTGAGGTAATACTACGGTCTATTCTGCTCATCCTAGTACCTGCATTAACACCACGGGCTCTTCTGTCCATCCCAGTACCCTGCATTAACTCCCTGTGCTCTTCTCTCCATCCTGGTACCTGTCCTGTAACACCACGGGCTCTGCTATCCATCCTGGTACGTGAGGTAATACTACGGTCTATTCTGCTCATCCTAGTACCTGCATGAACACCACGAGCTCTTCTATCCATCCGAGTACCTGCATTATCACCACGGGTTCTTCTATCCATCCTAGTATCTGCATTAACACCACGGGCTCTTCTATCCAACCGAAGACCTGCATTAACACCACGGACTCTTCTATCCATCCTAGTACCTGCATTAAAACCACGGGCATCTTCTACCCATCCTTGTACCTGCATTAACACCACGGTCTCTTCTAGACCTCCTAGTACCCTACATTCACACCACGGGCTCTTCTATCAATCCTGGTACCTACATTAACCCGACGGGCTCTTCTCTCCATCCTAGTACCTGCGTTAACGCCACGGGCTCTTCTATCCATCCTAGTACCTGCAGTAACACCACGGGCTCTTCTATCCATCCCAGTACCTGGCCTGTAAGACCACGGCTTCTTCTATCCATCTTAGTACCTGCATTAACACCACGGTCTCTTCTATCCATCTGATTACCTGATTAACACCATGGGCTCTTCTATCCATCCTAATACCAGCATTAACACCACGGGCTCTTCTATCCATCCCAGTACCTGCATTATCACCACGGGTTCTTCTATCCATCCTAGTACCTGCATTAACACCACGGGCTCTTCTATCCATCCGAATACCTGCATTAACACCACGGACTCTTCTATCCATCCTGGTACCTACATTAACACCACGGGCTCTTCTATCCATCCTCGTACCTGCATGAACACCACGGGCTCTTCTATCCATGCCAGTAACCTTCCTTAACACCACGGGCTCTTCTATCCATCCTGGTACGTGAGGTAATACTACGGTCTATTCTGCTCATCCTAGTACCTGCATTAACACCACGGGCTCTTCTGTCCATCCCAGTACCCTGCATTAACTCCCTGTGCTCTTCTCTCCATCCTGGTACCTGTCCTGTAACACCACGGGCTCTACTATCCATCCTAGTACCTGCATGAACACCACGAGCTCTTCTATCCATCCTAGTACCTGAATTATCACCACGGGTTCTTCTATCAATCCTAGTATCTGCATTAACACCACGGGCTCTTCTATCCAACCGAAGACCTGCATTAACACGACGGACTCTTCTATCCATCCTAGTACCTACATTAACACCACGGGCTCTTCTATCCATCCTAGTACCCTACATTAACACCACGGGCTCTTCTATCCATCCTAGTACCCTGCCTTAACACCACAGGCTCTTCTATCCATCCTAGTACCTACATTAACCCGACGGGCTCTTCTCTCCATCCTAGTACCTGCGTTAACGCCACGGGCTCTTCTATCCATCCTAGTACCTGCAGTAACACCACGGGCTCTTCTATCCATCCCAGTACCTGGCCTGTAAGACCACGGCTTCTTCTATCCATCTTAGTACCTGCATTAACACCACGGTCTCTTCTATCCATCTGATTACCTGATTAACACCATGGGCTCTTCTATCCATCCTAATACCTGCATTAACACCACGGGCTCTTCTATCCATCCTAGTACCTGCATTATCACCACGGGTTCTTCTATCCATCCTAGTACCTGCATTAACACCACGGGCTCTTCTATCCATCCGAATACCTGCATTAACACCACGGACTCTTCTATCCATCCTCGTACCTACATTAACACCACGGGCTCTTCTATCCATCCTCGTACCTGCATGAACACCACGGGCTCTTCTATCCATGCCAGTAACCTTCCTTAACACCACGGGCTCTTCTATCCATCCTGGTACGTGAGGTAATACTACGGTCTATTCTGCTCATCCTAGTACCTGCATTAACACCACGGGCTCTTCTATCCATCCGAGTAACTGCATTAACACCACTGGCTCTTCTATCCATCCATGTACGTACATTAATACTACGGGCTCTTCTATCCATCCTGCTACCTGTCCTGTAAGACCACGGGCTCTACTATCCATCCTAGTACCTGCATTAACACCACGAGCTCTTCTATCCATCCCTGTACCCTACATTAACACCCTGGGCTCTTCTATCCATCCTTGTACCTGCATTGACACTACGGGCTCTTCTAACCATCTCAGTACCCTATATTAACATCACGGGCTCTTCTATCCATCCTAGTACCCTGCATTAACGCCACGGGCTCTTCTTTCCATCCTAGTACCCTGCATTAACACCACGGGCTCTTCTATCCATCCTGGTACCTGCATTAACACCACAGGCTCTTCCATCCATCATAGTACCTGGCCTGTAACACCACGGGCTCTTCTATCCGTCCTAGTACCTGCATTAACAGCACGGGCTTTTCTGTCCATCCCAGCACCTGCATTAACACCACGGGCTCTTCTATCCATGCTAATACCTGCATTAACACCATGGGCTCCGTTATCCATCCTGGTACCCTGCATTAACACCACGTTCTCTTCTCGGCCTCCTAGTACCCTGCATTGACACCACGGGCTCTTCTATCCATGCTAATACCAGCATTAACACCACGGGCTCTTCTGTCCTTCCTGGTACCTGCGTTAACACCACGGGCTCTTGTATCCATCCTGGTACATACATTAACACCACGGGCTCTTCTATCCATCCTAGTACCTGCGTTAAACACACGGGTTCTTCAATCCATCCTAGTACTTGGCCTGTAACACCACGGTCTCTTCTATCCATCCTAGTACCTGCATTAACACCACGGGCTCTTCTATCCATCCTAGTTCCTGGTCTGTAATATCACGGGCTCTTCTATCCATCCTAGTACCCTGCATTAACACCACGGGCATCTTCTACCCATCCTTGTACCTGCATTAACACCGTTTTGCTCTTCTATCCATCCTGGTACCTGCATTAGCACCGCGGCCTCTTCAATCCATCCTAGTCCCTGCATTAACACCACGGTCTCTTCTAGACCTCCTAGTACCTTGCATTCACACCACGGGCTCTTCTAAACCTGCTAGTACCCTGCATTAACACCACGGGCTCTTCTAACCATCCTAGTACCTGCATTTACACAACGGGCTCTTCAATCTATCCTCGTACCTGGCCTGTAACACCACGGGCTCTTCTATCAATCCTGGTACCGACATTAACCCGACGGTCTCTTCTCTCCATCCTAGTACCTGCGTTAACGCCACGGGCTCTTCTATCCATCCTAGTACCTGCAGTAACACCACGGGCTCTTCTATCCATCCCAGTACTTGGCCTGTAAGACCACGGGCTCTTCTATCCATCTTAGTACATGCATTAACACCACGGTCTCTTCTATCCATCCTCGTACCTGCATTAACACCATGGGCTCTTCTATCCATCCTAGTACCTGCATTAACACCACGGGCTCTTCTATCCATCCTAGTACCTGCATTAACACCATGGGCTCTTCTATCCATCCCAGTACCTGCATTAACACCACGGGCTCTTCTATCCATGCTAGAACCCTGCATTAACACCACGGTCTCTTCTATCAATCTGAATACCTGATTAACACCATGGGCTCTTCTATCCATCCTAGTACCTGCATTAACACCACGGTCTCTTCTATCCATCCTAGTACCTGCATTAACACCATGGGCTCTTCTATCCATCCTAGTACCTGCATTAACACCACGGGCTCTTCTATCCATCCTAGTACCTGCATTAACACCATGGGCTCTTCTATCCATCCCAGTACCTGCATTAACACCACGGGCTCTTCTATCCATGCTAGAACCCTGCTTTAACAGCACGGTATCTTCTATCCATCTGATTACCTGATTAACACCATGGGCTCTTCTATCCATCCTAATACCTGCATTAACACCACGGGCTCTTCTATCCATCCTAGTACCTGCATTAACACCACGGGCTCTTCTATCCATCCTCGTACCTGCATTAACACCACGGGCTCTTCTATCCATCCGAATACCTGCATTAACACCACGGGCTCTTCTATCCATCCTCGTACCTGCATTAACACCACGGGCTCTTCTATCCATCCTCGTACCTGCATGAACACCACGGGCTCTTCTATCCATGCCAGTAACCTTCCTTAACACCACGGGCTCTTCTATCCATCCTGGTACGTGAGGTAATACTACGGTCTATTCTTAACATCCTAGTACCTGCATTAACACCACGGGCTCTTCTATCCATCCGAGTAACTGCATTAACACCACTGGCTCTTCTATCCATCCATGTACGTACATTAATACTACGGGCTCTTCTATCCATCCTGCTACCTGTCCTGTAAGACCACGGGCTCTACTATCCATCCTAGTACCTGCATTAACACCACGAGCTCTTCTATCCATCCCTGTACCCTACATTAACACCCTGGGCTCTTCTATCCATCCTTGTACCTGCATTGACACTACGGGCTCTTCTAACCATCTCAGTACCCTATATTAACATCACGGGCTCTTCTATCCATCCTAGTACCCTGCATTAACGCCACGGGCTCTTCTTTCCATCCTAGTACCCTGCATTAACACCACGGGCTCTTCTATCCATCCTGGTACCTGCATTAACACCACAGGCTCTTCCATCCATCATAGTACCTGGCCTGTAACACCACGGGCTCTTCTATCCGTCCTAGTACCTGCATTAACAGCACGGGCTTTTCTGTCCATCCCAGCACCTGCATTAACACCACGGGCTCTTCTATCCATGCTAATACCTGCATTAACACCATGGGCTCCGTTATCCATCCTGGTACCCTGCATTAACACCACGTTCTCTTCTCGGCCTCCTAGTACCCTGCATTGACACCACGGGCTCTTCTATCCATGCTAATACCAGCATTAACACCACGGGCTCTTCTGTCCTTCCTGGTACCTGCGTTAACACCACGGGCTCTTGTATCCATCCTGGTACATACATTAACACCACGGGCTCTTCTATCCATCCTAGTACCTGCGTTAAACACACGGGTTCTTCAATCCATCCTAGTACTTGGCCTGTAACACCACGGTCTCTTCTATCCATCCTAGTACCTGCATTAACACCACGGGCTCTTCTATCCATCCTAGTTCCTGGCCTGTAATATCACGGGCTCTTCTATCCATCCTAGTACCCTGCATTAACACCACGGGCATCTTCTACCCATCCTTGTACCTGCATTAACACCGTTTTGCTCTTCTATCCATCCTGGTACCTGCATTAGCACCGCGGCCTCTTCAATCCATCCTAGTCCCTGCATTAACACCACGGTCTCTTCTAGACCTCCTAGTACCTTGCATTCACACCACGGGCTCTTCTAAACCTGCTAGTACCCTGCATTAACACCACGGGCTCTTCTAACCATCCTGGTACCTGCATTTACACAACGGGCTCTTCAATCTATCCTCGTACCTGGCCTGTAACACCACGGGCTCTTCTATCAATCCTGGTACCTACATTAACCCGACCGTCTCTTCTCTCCATCCTAGTACCTGCGTTAAAGCCACGGGCTCTTCTATCCATCCTAGTACCTGCAGTAACACCACGGGCTCTTCTATCCATCCCAGTACCTGGCCTGTAAGACCACGGGCTCTTCTATCCATCTTAGTACATGCATTAACACCACGGTCTCTTCTATCCATCTGAATACCTGATTAACTCCATGGGCTCTTCTATCCATCCTAGTACCTGCATTAACACCACGGGCTCTTCTATCCATCCTAGTACCTGCATTAACACCATGGGCTCTTCTATCCATCCCAGTACCTGCATTAACACCACGGGCTCTTCTATCCATGCTAGAACCCTGCATTAACACCACGGTCTCTTCTATCAATCTGAATACCTGATTAACACCATGGGCTCTTCTATCCATCCTAGTACCTGCATTAACACCACGGTCTCTTCTATCCATCCTAGTACCTGCATTAACACCATGGGCTCTTCTATCCATCCTAGTACCCTGCATTAACACCACGGGCTCTTCTATCCATCCTAGTACCTGCATTAACACCATGGGCTCTTCTATCCATCCCAGTACCTGCATTAACACCACAGGCTCTTCTATCCATGCTAGAACCCTGCTTTAACAGCACGGTATCTTCTATCAATCTGAAAACCTGATTAACACCATGGGATCTTCTATCCATCCTAGTACCTGCATTAACACCACGGGCTCTTCTATCCATCCTAGTACCTGCATTAACAGCATGGGCTCTTCTATCCATCCTAGTACCTGCATTAACACCACGGGCTCTTCTATCCATGCTAGAACCCTGCCTTAACACCACGGTCTCTTCTATCCATGCTAGTACCTGCATTAATACTACGGGCTCTTCCGTCCATCTTAGTACCTGAATTAATACTACGGGCTCTTCTGTCCATCTTAGTCCCTGCATTAACACCACGGGCTTTTCTATCCATCCTGGTACCTGTCCTGTAACACCACGGGCTCTTATTTCCATCCCAGTACCTGCATTAACACCACGGCGTCTTCTATCCATCTCAGTACCATGCATTAACACCACGGGCTCTTCTATCCATGCTAATACCCGTATTAACACCATGGGCTCCGTTATCCATCCTGGTACCCTGCATTAACACCACTGGCTCTTATATCAATCCTATTACCTGCATTACCACCACGGCCTCTTGTATCCATCCTTGTCCCTGCATTAACACCACGTTCTGTTCTCGGCCTCCAAGTACCCTGCATTGACACCACGGGCTCTTCTATCCATGCTAATACCAGCATTAACACCACGGGCTCTTCTGTCCTTCCTGGTACCCTACATTAACACCACGGGCTCTTCTATCCATCCTAGTACCTGCGTTAACACCACGGGTTCTTCAATCCATCCTAGTACTTGGCCTGTAACACCACGGTCTCTTCTATCCATCCTAGTACCTGCATTAACACCACGGGCTCTTCTATCCATCCTAGTTCCTGGCCTGTAATATCACGGGCTCTTCTATCCATCCTAGTACCCTGCATTAACACCACGGGCATCTTCTACCCATCCTTGTACCTGCATTAACACCGTTGTCTCTTCTATCCATCCTGGTACCTGCATTAGCACCGCGGCCTCTTCAATCCATCCTAGTCCCTGCATTAACACCACGGTCTCTTCTAGACCTCCTAGTACCCTGCATTCACACCACGGGCTCTTCTAAACCTGCTAGTACCCTGCATTAACACCACGGGCTCTTCTAACCATCCTGGTACCTGCATTTACACAACGGGCTCTTCAATCTATCCTCGTACCTGGCCTGTAACACCACGGGCTCTTCTATCAATCCTGGTACCTACATTAACCCGACGGTCTCTTCTCTCCATCCTAGTACCTGCGTTAACGCCACGGGCTCTTCTATCCATCCTAGTACCTGCAGTAACACCACGGGCTCTTCTATCCATCCCAGTACTTGGCCTGTAAGACCACGGGCTCTTCTATCCATCTTAGTACATGCATTAACACCACGGTCTCTTCTATCCATCTGAATACCTGATTAACTCCATGGGCTCTTCTATACATCCTAGTACCTGCATTAACACCACGGGCTCTTCTATCCATCCTAGTACCTGCATTAACACCATGGGCTCTTCTATCCATCCCAGTACCTGCATTAACACCACGGGCTCTTCTATCCATGCTAGAACCCTGCCTTAACACCACGGTCTCTTCTATCAATCTGAATACCTGATTAACACCATGGGCTCTTCTATCCATCCTAGTACCTGCATTAACACCACGGGCTCTTCTATCCATCCTAGTACCTGCATTAACACCATGGGCTCTTCTATCCATCCTAGTACCCTGCATTAACACCACGGGCTCTTCTATCCATCCTAGTACCTGCATTAACACCATGGGCTCTTCTATCCATCCCAGTACCTGCATTAACACCACGGGCTCTTCTATCCATGCTAGAACCCTGCTTTAACAGCACGGTCTCTTCTATCAATCTGAAAACCTGATTAACACCATTGGCTCTTCTATCCATCCTAGTACCTGCATTAACACCACGGGCTCTTCTATCCATCCTAGTACCTGCATTAACACCATGGGCTCTTCTATCCATCCTAGTACCTGCATTAACACCACGGGTCTTCTATCCATGCTAGAACCCTGCCTTAACACCACGGTCTCTTCTATCCATGCTAGTACCTGCATTAATACTACGGGCTCTTCCGTCCATCTTAGTACCTGAATTAATACTACGGGCTCTTCTGTCCATCTTAGTCCCTGCATTAACACCACGGGCTCTTCTATCCATCCTGGTACCTGTCCTGTAACACCACGGGCTCTTATTTCCATCCCAGTACCTGCATTAACACCACGGCGTCTTCTATCCATCTCAGTACCATGCATTAACACCACGGGCTCGTCTATCCATCCTAGTACCTGGCCTGTAACGCCACAGGCTCTTCTATCCATCCTGGTACGTGCCCTGTAAGACCACGGGCTCTTCTATCCATGCTAATACCTGCATTGACACCACAGGCTCTGTTCTCCATCCTGGTACCCTACATTAACACCACGGGCTCTTCTATCCATCCTGGTACCTGCATTAACACCACGGGCTTTTCTATCTATCCTTGTTCCTGGCCTGTAACACCACGGGTTCTTCTATCCATCCTAGTACCTGCAGTAACACCACGGGCTCTTCTATCCATCCCACTACCTGGCCTGTAAGACCACGGCTTCTTCTATCCATCTTAGTACCTGCATTAACACCACGGTCTCTTCTATCCATCTGATTACCTGATTAACACCATGGGCTCTTCTATCCATCCTAATACCTGCATTAACACCACGGGCTCTTCTATCCATCCTAGTACCTGCATTATCACCACGTGTTCTTCTATCCATCCTAGTACCTGCATTAACACCACGGGCTCTTCTATCCATCCGAATACCTGCATTAACACCACGGACTCTTCTATCCATCCTCGTACCTACATTAACACCACGGGCTCTTCTATCCATCCTCGTACCTGCATGAACACCACGGGCTCTTCTATCCATGCCAGTAACCTTCCTTAACACCACGGGCTCTTCTATCCATCCTAGTACCTGCATGAACACCACGAGCTCTTCTATCCATCCTAGTACCTGCATTATCACCACGGGTTCTTCTATCCATCCTAGTATCTGCATTAACACCACGGGCTCTTCTATCCAACCGAAGACCTGCATTAACACCACGGACTCTTCTATCCATCCTAGTACCTACATTAACACCACGGGCTCTTCTATCCATCCTAGTACCCTACATTAACACCACGGGCTCTTCTATCCATCCTAGTACCCTGCCTTAACACCACAGGCTCTTCGATCCATCCTAGTACCTGCATTAACACTACGGGCTCTTCTGTCCATCCTAGTACCTGCATTAACACCACTGGCTCGTCTATCCATCCATGTACGTACATTAATACCACGATCTCTTCTATCCATCCTGGTATCTGTCCTGTAAGACCACGGGCTCTCCTATCCATCCTGGTACCCTGAATTAACACCACGGGCTCTTCCATCCATCCTAGTACCCTGCCTTAACACCACAGGCTCTTCTATCCATCCGAGTAACTGCATTAACACCACTGGCTCTTCTATCCATCCATGTACGTACATTAATACTACGGGCTCTTCTATCCATCCTGCTACCTGTCCTGTAAGACCACGGGCTCTACTATCCATCCCAGTACCTGCATTAACACCACGAGCTCTTCTATCCATCCCTGTACCCTACATTAACACCCTGGGCTCTTCTATCCATCCTTGTACCTGCATTGACACCACGGGCTCTTCTAACCATCTCAGTACCCTATATTAACATCACGGGCTCTTCTATCCATCCTAGTACCCTGCATTAACGCCACGGGCTCTTCTTTCCATCCTAGTACCCTGCATTAACACCACGGGCTCTTCTATCCATCCTAGTACCTGCATTAACACCACGGGCTCTTCCATCCATCATAGTACCTGGCCTGTAACACCACGGGCTCTTCTATCCGTCCTAGTACCTGCATTAACAGCACGGGCTTTTCTGTCCATCCCAGCACCTGCATTAACACCACGGGCTCTTCTATCCATGCTAATACCTGCATTAACACCATGGGCTCCGTTATCCATCCTGGTACCCTGCATTAACACCACTGGCTCTTATATCCATCCTATTACCTGCATTACCACCACCGCCTCTTGTATCGATCCTTGTCCCTGCATTAACACCACGTTCTCTTCTCGGCCTCCTAGTACCCTGCATTGACACCACGGGCTCTTCTATCCATGCTAGTACCAGCATTAACACCACGGGCTCTTCTATCCTTCCTGGTACCCCACATTAACACCACGGGCTCTTCTATCCATCCTAGTACCTGCGTTAAACACACGGGTTCTTCAATCCATCCTAGTACTTGGCCTGTAACACCACGGTCTCTTCTATCCATCCTAGTACCTGCATTAACACCACGGGCTCTTCTATCCATCCTAGTTCCTGGCCTGTAATATCACGGGCTCTTCTATCCATCCTAGTACCCTGCATTAACACCACGGGCATCTTCTACCCATCCTTGTACCTGCATTAACACCGCGGGCTCTTCTATCCATCCTGGTACCTGCATTAGTACCGCGGCCTCTTCAATCCATCCTAGTCCCTGCATTAACACCACGGTCTCTTCTAGACCTCCTAGTACCCTGCATTCACACCACGGGCTCTTCTAAACCTGCTAGTACCCTGCATTAACACCACGGGCTCTTCTAACCATCCTAGTACCTGCATTTACACAACGGGCTCTTCAATCTATCCTCGTACCTGGCCTGTAACACCACGGGCTCTTCTATCAATCCTGGTACCTACATTAACCCGACCGTCTCTTCTCTCCATCCTAGTACCTGCGTTAAAGCCACGGGCTCTTCTATCCATCCTAGTACCTGCAGTAACACCACGGGCTCATCTATCCATCCCAGTACCTGGCCTGTAAGACCACGGGCTCTTCTATCCATCTTAGTACATGCATTAACACCACGGTCTCTTCTATCCATCTGAATACCTGATTAACACCATGGGCTCTTCTATCCATCCTAGTACCTGCATTAACACCACGGGCTCTTCTATCCATCCTAGTACCTGCATTAACACCATGGGCTCTTCTATCCATCCCAGTACCTGCATTAACACCACGGGCTCTTCTATCCATGCTAGAACCCTGCATTAACACCACGGTCTCTTCTATCAATCTGAATACCTGATTAACACCATGGGCTCTTCTATCCATCCTGGTACCTGCATTAACACCACGGGCTCTTCTATCCATCCTAGTACCTGCATTAACACCATGGGCTCTTCTATCCATCCTAGTACCCTGCATTAACACCACGGGCTCTTCTATCCATCCGAGTACCTGCATTAACACCATGGGCTCTTCTATCCATCCCAGTACCTGCATTAACACCACGGGCTCTTCTATCCATGCTAGAACCCTGCTTTAACAGCACGGTCTCTTCTATCAATCTGAAAACCTGATTAACACCATGGGCTCTTCTATCCATCCTAGTACCTGCATTAACACCACGGGCTCTTCTATCCATCCTAGTACCTGCATTAACACCATGGGCTCTTCTATCCATCCTAGTACCTGCATTAACACCACGGGCTCTTCTATCCATGCTACAACCCTGCCTTAACACCACGGTCTCTTCTATCCATGCTAGTACCTGCATTAATACTACGGGCTCTTCTGTCCATCTTAGTACCTGAATTAATACTACGGGCTCTTCTGTCCATCTTAGTCCCTGCATTAACACCACGGGCTCTTCTATCCATCTTGGTACCTGTCCTGTAACACCACGGGCTCTTCTTTCCATCCCAGTACCTGCATTAACACCACGGCGTCTTCTATCCATCCTGGTACCTGCATTAGCACCGCGGCCTCTTCAATCCATCCTAGTCCCTGCATTAACACCACGGTCTCTTCTAGACCTCCTAGTACCCTGCATTCACACCACGGGCTCTTCTAAACCTGCTAGTACCCTGCATTAACACCACGGGCTCTTCTAACCATCCTAGTACCTGCATTTACACAACGGGCTCTTCAATCTATCCTCGGACCTGGCCTGTAACACCACGGGCTCTTCTATCAATCCTGGTACCTACATTAACCCGACCGTCTCTTCTCTCCATCCTAGTACCTGCGTTAAAGCCACGGGCTCTTCTATCCATCCTAGTACCTGCAGTAACACCACGGGCTCTTCTATCCATCTTAGTACATGCATTAACACCACGGTCTCTTCTATCCATCTGAATACCTGATTAACACCATGGGCTCTTCTATCCATCCTAGTACCTGCATTAACACCATGGGCTCTTCTATCCATCCCAGTACCTGCATTAACACCACGGGCTCTTCTATCCATGCTAGAACCCTGCATTAACACCACGGTCTCTTCTATCAATCTGAATACCTGATTAACACCATGGGCTCTTCTATCCATCCTAGTACCTGCATTAACACCACGGGCTCTTCTATCCATCCTAGTACCTGCATTAACACCATGGGCTCTTCTATCCATCCTAGTACCCTGCATTAACACCACGGGCTCTTCTATCCATCCGAGTACCTGCATTAACACCATGGGCTCTTCTATCCATCCCAGTACCTGCATTAACACCACGGGCTCTTCTATCCATGCTAGAACCCTGCTTTAACAGCACGGTCTCTTCTATCAATCTGAAAACCTGATTAACACCATGGGCTCTTCTATCCATCCTAGTACCTGCATTAACACCACGGGCTCTTCTATCCATCCTAGTACCTGCATTAACACCATGGTCTCTTCTATCCATCCTAGTACCTGCATTAACACCACGGGCTCTTCTATCCGTCCTAGTACCTCCGTTCACAACACGGGCTGTTCTATCCATTCTAGCACCTGCATTAACATCATGGTCTCTTCTATCCATCCTGCTACCTGTCCTGTAACACCACGGGCTCTGCTATCCATCCTGGTACCCTGCCTTAACACCACAGGCTCTTCTATACATCCTATTACCTACATCAACACTACGTGCTCTTCTGTCCATCCTACTACCTGCATTAACACCACGGGCTCTTCTGAACAACCCAGTACCTGCATTAACACCACGGGCTCTTCTGTCCATCCTACTGCGCTGCATTAACACCACGGTCTCTTCTATCCATCCTAGTACCTGCAGTAACACCACGGGCTCTTCTATCCATCCTAGTACCTGGCCTGTAACACCACGGGCTCTTCTATCCATCCGAGTACCTACATTAACACCACGGGCTCTTCTATCCATCTGAATACCTGCATTAACACCACAGGCTCTTCTGTCCATCCTAGTACCCTGCCTTAACACCACGGGCTCTTCTATCCATCCTAGTACCTGCATTAACACCACGGGCTGTTCTATCCATCCTAGTACCTGCATTAACACCATGGGCTCTTCTATCCATCCTAGTACCTGCCTTAACACCACGGACTCTTCTATCCATCCTCGTACCTGCATTAATACTACGGGCTCTTCTGTCCATCCTAGTACCTGCATTAACACCACGTGCTCTTCTGTCCATCCTGGTACCCTGCATTAACACCACGGGCTCTTCTGTCCATTCTAGTACCCTGCCTTAACACCACGGGCTCTTCTATCCATCCTAGTACCTGCATTAACACCACGGGCTCTTCTAGCCATCCTAGAACCTGCATTTACACCACGGCCTCTTCTATCCATCCTAGTACGTGCATTTACACCACGGGCTCTTCTATCCATCCTCGTTCCTGGCCTGTAACACCACGGTCTCTTCTATCCATCACAGTACCCTGCCTTAACACGACGGGCTCTTCTCTCCATCCTAGTACCTGCATTAACACTACGGGCTTTTCTGTCCATCCTTGTACTTGCATTAACACCACGGGCTCTTCAATCCATCCTAGTATCTGGACTGTAACACCACGGGCTCTTCTATCCATCCTAGTACCTGCATAGCACCACGGGCTCTTCTATACATCCTGGTACCTGCATTAACACCACAGGCTCTTCTATCCATCCTCGTACCTGCATTAACACTACGGGCTGTTCTGTCCATCCCAGTACCTGAATTAACACCACCGGCCCTACTGTCCATCCTACTACCCTGCATTAACACCACGGAGTCTTCTATCCATCATAGCATCTGGCCTGTAACACCACGGGCTCTTCTATCCATCCTCGTACCTGCATCAACACCACGGGCTCTTCTATCCATCTCAGTACCCTGCATTAACAACACGGTCTCTTCTATCCATCAAGTACCTGGCCTGTAACACCACGGCCTCTTCTATCCATGCTAGTACCTCATTAACATCAAGGGCTCTAATATCCATCCAAGTACCTGGCCTGTAACACCACGTACTCTTCTATCGATCCTAGTACCCTGCAATAACACAACGGGCTCTTCTATCCATCGTCGTAACTGGCCTGTAACACCACGGGCTCTTCTATCCATCCTAGTACTTGCATTAACACGACGGGCTCTTCTATCCATCCTAGTACCAGCATTAACACCACGGGCTCTTCTATCCATGCTGGTACCTGCATTAACACCACGGGCTCTTCTGTCCTTCCTGGTACCCTGCATTAACACCACGGGCTTTTAAACATAGAAACATAGAAACATAGAAATTAGGTGCAGGAGTAGGCCATTCGGCCCTTCGAGCCTGCACCGCCATTTATTATGATCATGGCTGATCATCCAACTCAGAACCCAGCCTTCCCTCCATACCCCCTGACCCCTGTAGCCACAAGGGCCATATCTAACTCCCTCTTAAACATAGCCAATGAACTGGCCTCAACAGTTTGCTGTGGCAGAGAATTCCACAGATTCACCACCCTCTGTGTGAAGAAGTTTTTCCTAATCTCGGTCCTAAAAGGCTTCCCCTCTATCCTCAAACTGTGACCCCTCGTTCTGGACCTCCCCAACATCGGGAACAATCTTCCCGCATCTAGCCTGTCCAATCCCTTTAGGATCTTATACGTTTCAATCAGATCCCCCCTCAATCTTCTAAATTCCAACGAGTACAAGCCCAGTTCATCAAGTCTTTCTTCATATGAAAGTCCTGCCATCCCAGGAATCAAACTGGTGAACCTTCTTTGTACTCCCTCTAAGGCAAGGATGTCTTTCCTCAGATTAGGGGACCAAAACTGCACACAATACTCCAGGTGTGGTCTCACCAAGGTCTTGTATAACTGCAGTAGTACCGCCCTGCTCCTGTACTCGAATCCTCTCGCTATAAATGCCAGCATACCATTCGCCTTTTTCACCGCCTGCTGTACCTGCATGCCCACTTTCAATGACTGGTGTATAATGACACCCAGGTCTCGTTGCACCTCCCCTTTTCCTAATCGGCCACCATTCAGATAATAATCTGTTTTCCTATTTTTGCCACCAAAGTGGATAACTTCACATTTATCCACATTAAATTGCATCTGCCATGAGTTTGCCCACTCACCCAACCTATCCAAGTCACCCTGCATCCTCTTAGCATCCTCCTCACTGCTAACACTGCCACCCAGCTTCGTGTCATCCGCAAACTGGAGATGCTGCATTTAATTCCCTCATCCAAGTCATTAATATATATTGTAAACAACTGGGGTCCCAGCACTGAGCCTTGCGGTACCCCACTAGTCACCGCCTGCCATTCTGAAAAGGTCCCGTTTATTCCCACTCTTTGCTTCCTGTCTGCTAACCAATTCTCCACCCACACCAATACCTTACCCCCAATACCGTGTGCTTTAAGTTTGCACACTAATCTCCTGTGTGGGACCTTGTCAAAAGCCTTTTGAAAATCCAAATATACCACATCCACTGGTTCTCCCCTATCCACTCTACTAGTTACATCCTCAAAAAATTCTATGAGATTCGTCAGACATGATTTTCCTTTCACAAATCCATGCTGACTTTGTCCGATCATTTCACCGCTTTCCAAATGTGCTGTTATCACATCCTTGATAACTGACTCCAGCAGTTTCCCCACCACCGACGTTAGGCTAACCGGCCTATAATTCCCCGGTTTCTCTCTCCCTCCTTTTTAAAAAGTGGGGTTACATTAGCCACCCTCCAATCCTCAGGAACTAGTCCAGAATCTAACGAGTTTTGAAAAATTATCACTAATGCATCCACTATTTCTTGGGCTACTTCCTTAAGCACTCTGGGATGCAGACCATCTGGCCCTGGGGATTTATCTGCCTTCAATCCCTTCAATTTACCTAACACCACTTCCCTACTAACATGTATTTCACTCAGTTCCTCCATCTCACTGGACCCTCTGTCCCTTACTATTTCTGGAAGATTATTTATGTCCTCCTTAGTGAAGACAGAACCAAAGTAATTATTCAATTGGTCTGCCATGTCCTTGCTCCCCATAATCAATTCACCTGTTTCTGTCTGCAGGGGACCTACATTTGTCTTTATCAGTCTTTTCCTTTTTACATATCTATAAAAGCGTTTACAGTCCATTTTTATGTTCTCTGCCAGTTTTCTCTCATAATCTTTTTTCCCCTTCCTAATTAAGCCCTTTGTCCTCCTCTGCTGAACTCTGAATTTCTCCCAGTCCTCAGGTGAGCCACTTTCTCTGGCTAATTTGTATGCTACTTCTTTGGAATTGATACTATCCCTAATTTCTCTTGTCAGCCACGGGTGCACTATCTTCCTTGATTTATTCTTTTGCCAAACTGGGATGAACAATTGTTGTAGTTCATCCATGCAACCTTTAAATGCTAGCCATTGCATATCCACCGTCAATCCTTTAAGTGTCATTTGCCAGTCTATCTTAGCTAATTCACGTCTCATACCTTCAAAGTTACCCCTCTTTAAGTTCAGAACCTTTGTTTCTGAATTAACTACGTCACTCTCCATGTTAATGAAGAATTCCACAATATTATGGTCACTCTTACCCAAGGGGCCTCTCACGACAAGATCGCTAATTAACCCTTCCTCATTGCTCAAAACCCAGTCCAGAATAGCCTGCTCTCTAGTTGGTTCCTCGACATGTTGGTTCAAAAAACAATCCCGCATACATTCCAAGAAATCCTCTTCCTCAGCACCTTTACCAATTTGGTTCACCCAGTCTACATGTAGATTGAAGTCACCCATTATAACTGCTGTTCCTTTATTGCACACATTTCTAATTTCCTGTTTAATACCATCTCCGACCTCACTACTACTGTTAGGTGGCCTGTACACAACTCCCACCAGCGTCTTCTGCCCCTTAGTGTTACGCAGCTCTACCCATATCGATTCCACATCTTCCCGGCTTATGTCCTTCCTTTCTATTGCGTTAATCTCTTTTTTAACCAGCAACGCCACCCCACCTCCCCTTCCTTCATGTCTATCCCTCCTGAATATTGAATATCCCTGAACGTTGAGCTCCCATCCCTGGTCACCCTGGAGCCATGTCTCTGTGATCCCAACTATATCATAATCATTAATAACAATCTGCACTTTCAATTCATCCACCTTATTACGAATGCTCCTTTTCTATCCATCCTAGTACCAGCATTAACACCACGGGTTGTTTTATCCATCCTAGTACCTGCATTAACACCATGGTCTCCACTATCCATCCTGGTATCTATCCTGTAACACCACGGGCTCTTCTATCCATCCTAGTACATGCGTTAACGCCACGGGCTCTTCTAGTCATCCTAGAACCTACATTAACACCACGGGCTCTTCTATCCATCCTAGTACCTGCATTTACACCACGGGCTCTTCTATCCATCCTAATACCTGCATTAACACCACGGGCTCTTTTATGCATCCTAGTACCTGCATTAACACCACGGGCTCTGTTATCCATCCTGGTACCCTACATTAACACCACGGGCTCTTCTATCCATCCTGGTACCTACATTAACTCCACGGGCTCTTCTATCCATCCTGGTACCTGCATTAGCACCACGGGCTCTTCTATCCATCCTAGTACCCAGCCTTAACACCACAGGCTCTTCTATCCTGCCTCGTATATGCATTAACACTACGGGCTCTTCTGTCCACCCTAGTACCTGCATTAACACCACGGGCTCTTCTATCCATCCTAGTACCTGCATTTACACCACGGGCACTTCTATCCATCCTAGTACCCTGCATTAACACCACGGGCTCTTCTATCCATGCTACAACCCTGCCTTAACACCACAGGCTCTTCTATCCATCCAAGTACCTGCATTAACACTACGGGCTCTTCTGTCCATCCCAGTACCTGCATTAACACCACGGGCTCTTCTGTCCATCCTACTACCCTGCATTAACACCACGGGCTCTTCTATCCATCATAGCATCTGGCCTGTAACACCACGAGCTCTTCTATCCATCCTAGTACCTGCATTAACACCACGGGCTCTTCTATCCATCCTAGTACCTGCATTAACACCATGGACTCTTCTATCCATCTCAGTACACTGCATTAACAACACGGGCTCTTCTATCCATCCAAGTACCTGGCTTGTAACACCACGGCCTCTTCTATCCATGCCTGTACCTCATTAAGATCACGGGCTCTTCTATCGATCCAAGTAGCTGGCCTGTAACACCACGTGCTCTTCTATCCATCCTAGTACCCTGCACTAACACAATGGGTTCTTCTATCCATCCTCGTACCTGGCCTGTAACACCACGGACTCTTCTATCCATCCTAGTATCCTGCATTAACACCACGGGCTCTTCTATCCATGCTACAACCCTGCCTTAACACCACAGGCTCTTCTATCCATCCAAGTACCTGCATTAACACTACGGGCTCTTCTGTCCATCCCAGTACCTGCATTAACACCACGGGCTCTTCTGTCCATCCTACTACCCTGCATTAACACCACGGGCTCTTCTATCCATCATAGCATCTGGCCTGTAACACCACGAGCTCTTCTATCCATCCTAGTACCTGCATTAACACCACGGGCTCTTCTATCCATCCTAGTACCTGCATTAACACCATGGACTCTTCTATCCATCTCAGTACACTGCATTAACAACACGGGCTCTTCTATCCATCCAAGTACCTGGCTTGTAACACCACGGCCTCTTCTATCCATGCCTGTACCTCATTAAGATCACGGGCTCTTCTATCGATCCAAGTAGCTGGCCTGTAACACCACGTGCTCTTCTATCCATCCTAGTACCCTGCACTAACACAATGGGTTCTTCTATCCATCCTCGTACCTGGCCTGTAACACCACGGACTCTTCTATCCATCCTAGTATCCTGCATTAACACCACGGGCTCTTCTATCAATGCTAGTACCTGCATTAACACCACGGGCTCTTCTATCCATCCGAGTACCTGCATTAACACCATGGGCTCTTCTACCCATCCCAGTGCCTGCATTAACACCACGGGCTCTTCTATCCATGCCAGTACCCTGCCTTAACACCACGGTCTCTTCTATCCATCCTAGTACCTGGCCTGTAACACCACAGGCTCTTCTATCCATCCTAGTACGTACCCTGTAAGACCACGGGCTCTTCTATCCATGCTAATACCTGCATTAACACCACGGGCTCTTTTATGCATCCTAGTACCTGCATTAACACCACGGGCTCTGTTATCCATCCTGGTACCCTACATTAACACCACGGGCTCTTCTATCCATCCTGGTACCTACATTAACTCCACGGGCTCTTCTATCGATCCAAGTAGCTGGCCTGTAACACCACGTGCTCTTCTATCCATCCTAGTACCCTGCACTAACACAATGGGCTCTTCTATCCATCCTCGTACCTGGCCTGTAACACCACGGACTCTTCTATCCATCCTAGTATCCTGCATTAACACCACGGGCTCTTCTATCAATGCTAGTACCTGCATTAACACCACGGGCTCTTCTATCCATCCGAGTACCTGCATTAACACCATGGGCTCTTCTACCCATCCCAGTGCCTGCATTAACACCACGGGCTCTTCTATCCATGCCAGTACCCTGCCTTAACACCACGGTCTCTTCTATCCATCCTAGTACCTGGCCTGTAACACCACAGGCTCTTCTATCCATCCTAGTACGTACCCTGTAAGACCACGGGCTCTTCTATCCATGCTAATACCTGCATTAACACCACGGGCTCTTTTATGCATCCTAGTACCTGCATTAACACCACGGACTCTGTTATCCATCCTGGTACCCTACATTAACACCACGGGCTCTTCTATCCATCCTGGTACCTACATTAACTCCACGGGCTCTTCTATCCATCCTAGTACCTGCATTAGCACCACGGGCTCTTCTATCCATCCTAGTACCCAGCCTTAACACCACAGGCTCTTCTATCCTGCCTCGTATATGCATTAACACTACGGGCTCTTCTGTCCACCCTAGTACCTGCATTAACACCACGGGCTCTTCTATACATGGTAGTACCCTGCCTTAACACCACGGGCTCTTCTATCCATCCTTCTACCTGCATTAACACCACGGGCTCTTCTATCCATCCTAGTACTTGCATTCAGACCACGGGCTCTTCTATGCATCCTTGTACCGGCATTTACACCGCGGGCTCTTCTATCCATCCTAGTACCTGCATTAACACTACGGGCTTTTCTATCTATCCTCGTACCTGCATTAACACCACGGGCTCTTCTATGCCTCCTAGTAACTGCATTAACACCGCGCGCTCTTCTATCCATCCTAGTACCCTGCATTAACACCACGGCTCTTCTATCCATCCGAATACCTGCATTAACACCACGGGCTCTTCTATCCATCCGAGTACCTGCATTAACACCACGGGCTCTTATATCCATCCCAGTACCTGCATTAACACCACGGGCTCTTCCATCCATCACAGTACCTGCATTAACACGACGGGCTATTCTATCCATCTCAGTACCCTCCATTAACGCCACGGGCTCTTCTATCCATCCTAGTACCTGCATTAACACCACCGGTTCTTCTATCCATCCCAGTACCTACATTAACACCGCGGGGTCTTCTATCCATCCTAGTACCCTGCATTAACACCACGGGCTCTTCTATCGATCCGAATACCTGCATTAACAGCACGGGCTCTTCTATCCATCCGAGTACCTGCATTAACACCACGGGCTCTTCTATCGATCCTGGTACCTGCATTAACACCACGGGCTCTTCTATCCATGGTAGTACCCTGCCTTAACACCACGGTCTCCTCTATCCATCCTTCTAACTGCATTAACACCACGGGCTCTTCTATCCATCCTAGTGCCTGCATTAACACCACGGGCTCTTCTATCCATCCTAGTACGTGGCCTGTAAGACCACGGGCTCTTCTATCCATCCTAGTCCCTGCATTAACACCACGGTCTCTTCTACACCTCCTAGTACCCTGCATTGACACCACGGGCTCTTCTATCTATCCTAGTAACTGCATTAACCTCACAGGCTATTCTATCCACCCTGGTAAACTGCATTCACGCCATGGGCTCTTCTAGACCTCCTAGTACCCTGCATTAACACCACGGCCTCTTCTGTCCATCCTGGTACCTACATTAACTCCACGGGCTCTTCTCTTCATCCTAGTGCCTTTGTTAACGCCACGGGCTCTCATATACATCCTCGTACCTGCAGTAACACCACGGGCTCTTCTATCCATCCTAGTACCTGCCTGTAACACCACGGGCTCTTCTATCCATCCTAGTGCCTGCATTAACACCATGGGCTCTTCTATCCATCGTAGTACCTGCATTAACACCACGGACTCTTCTATCCATCGCAGTACCTACATTAACACCACGTGCTCTTCTATCCATCCTCGTTCCTGACCTGTAACACCACGGGCTCTTCTATCCATCCTCGTACCTGTATTAACACAACAGGCTCTTCTATCCATCCTAGTACCTGCATTAACACCACGGTCTCTTCTGTCCATCCTGGTACCTGCATTAACTCACGTGCTCTTCTATCCATCCTAGTATCTGGCCTGTAATACCATGGGCTCTTCTATCCATCCTTGTACCTGCATTAGCACTACGGGATTTTTCTATCTCTCCTCGTACCTGCATTAACACCACGTGCTCTTCTATCCATCCTAGTTCCTGGCCTGTAACACCACGGGCTCTTCTATCCATCCTCGTACCCTGCATTAACACCATGGGCTCTTCTATCCATCCTAGTACCTGTATTAACACAACGGGCTCTTCTATCCATCCTAGTACCTGCATTAACACCACAGGCTCTTCTTTCCATCCTGGTACCTGCATTAACGCCACGTGCTCTTCTATCCATCCTCGTACCTGCATTAGCACCACGGGCTCTTGTATACATCCTAGTACCTGCATTAACACCACGGCCTCTTCTATCCATCCTAGTCCCTGCATTAACACCACGGTCTCTTCTAGACCTCCTACTACCCTGCATTGACACCACGGGCTCTTCTATCCATCCTAGTAACTGCAATAACCCCACAGGCTCTTCTATCAATCCTGGTAACCTGCATTCACACCACGGGCTCTTCTAGACCTCCTAGTACCCTGCATTAACACCCACGGCCTTTTCTATCCATTCTAGTACCTGCATTTATACCACGGGCTCTTCCATCTATCCTCGTACCTGGCCTGTAACACCACGGGCTCTTCTATCCATCCTAGTACCTGCATTAACACCACGGGCTCTTCTATCCATCCGAATACCTGCATTAATAACACGGGCTCTTCTATCCATCCTAGTACCTGCATTAACACCACGGGCTCTTCTATCCATCCTAGTACCTGCATTAACACTACGGGCTCTTCTGTGCAACCTAGTACCTGCATTAACACCACGGGCTCTTCTGTCCATCCTAGTACCCTGCATTAACACCATGGGCTCTTCTATCCATCCTAGTATCTGGCCTGTCACGCCACGGGCTCTTCTATCCATCCTACTACCTGCAGTAACACCACGGGCTCTTCTATCCATCCGAGCACCTGGCCTGTAACACCACGGGCTCTTCTATCCATCCTTGTACCTGCATTAGCACTACGGGATTTTTCTATCTCTCCTCGTACCTGCATTAACACCACGTGCTCTTCTATCCATCCTAGTTCCTGGCCTGTAACACCACGGGCTCTTCTATCCATCCTCGTACCCTGCATTAACACCATGGGCTCTTCTATCCATCCTAGTACCTGTATTAACACAACGGGCTCTTCTATCCATCCTAGTACCTGCATTAACACCACAGGCTCTTCTTTCCATCCTGGTACCTGCATTAACGCCACGTGCTCTTCTATCCATCCTCGTACCTGCATTAGCACCACGGGCTCTTGTATACATCCTAGTACCTGCATTAACACCACGGCCTCTTCTATCCATCCTAGTCCCTGCATTAACACCACGGTCTCTTCCAGACCTCCTACTACCCTGCATTGACACCACGGGCTCTTCTATCCATCCTAGTAACTGCATTAACCCCACAGGCTCTTCTATCAATCCTGGTAACCTGCATTCACACCACGGGCTCTTCTAGACCTCCTAGTACCCTGCATTAACACCCACGGCCTTTTCTATCCATTCTAGTACCTGCATTTATACCACGGGCTCTTCCATCTATCCTCGTACCTGGCCTGTAACACCACGGGCTCTTCTATCCATCCTAGTACCTGCATTAACACCACGGGCTCTTCTATCCATCCGAATACCTGCATTAATAACACGGGCTCTTCTATCCATCCTAGTACCTGCATTAACACCACGGGCTCTTCTATCCATCCGTATACTAGGATTAACACCGCGGGCTCTTCTATCCATCCTAGTACCTGCATTAACACTACGGGCTCTTCTGTGCAACCTAGTACCTGCATTAACACCACGGGCTCTTCTGTCCATCCTAGTACCCTGCATTAACACCATGGGCTCTTCTATCCATCCTAGTATCTGGCCTGTCACGCCACGGGCTCTTCTATCCATCCTACTACCTGCAGTAACACCACGGGCTCTTCTATCCATCCGAGCACCTGGCCTGTAACACCACGGGCTCTTCTATCCATCCTAGTACCTGCATTAACACCACGGGCTCTTCTATCCATCTGAATAACTGCATTAACACCACGGGCTCTTCTGTCCATCCTAGTACCCTGCCTTAACACCACGGGCTCTTCTATCCATCCTAGTACCTGCATTGACACCACGGGCTCTTCTATCCATCCTAGTACCTGCATTGACACCACGGGCTCTTCTAACCACCCTAGTACCTGCATTAACACCATGGGCTCTTCTGTCCATCTTAGTACCCTGCATTAACACCATGGGCTCTTCTATCCATCCTTGTACCTGCAGTAACACCACGGTCTCTTATATCCATCCTCGTACCTGGCCTGTAACACCACGGGCTCTTCTAGACCTCCTAGTACCCTGCATTAACACCACGGGCTCTTCTATCTATCCTATGTGACGAGGATACACATAAAAATTAAGATGCTTGCTGGCCTGGGTTAGCATGAGTGACATCAGCAAGTGGTCTGCCACCTGCCCTCAGGGGAAGGAGAGATAAGGAACAATCGAGCAGCGTCTGGAGATGTGTAATGAAGGGACGTGGGAGAGAGCGAGCTGTCTGGAGCGGCTCCCTCTTTGAACCCTGAACTGTTTGAAGTGATGGACAGGCGATAGCCCAGCAGGGGGATAAAAAGGGACAGGTTCGCTAAGGCAGGAGACGACACCCGAGGTAACGAGACCCTGGAAGCGGTACGCCTCTCACGAGTCGGTGAGAAGTATCAGACAACTCCCGGGGTGGAAAGGTACGATCAGCGGGAACCCGGTGTGTGTCCGCCCTTGCCTGGGTTCCGGGTTCACTGCAGAGGATCGACCGCATCTGGAGGAGGGGTCACAGTCGGTGACCTCAGGTGACATCACCAAGGACCCGCCCAAAAGTTGCTTGTGAGCCACTCGCCGGTCTGTGAGTGAAGCCGTGTATGAATAGTTGTTCCTGTTCTATCTCTCTCTTCCCCCACGTTGTCCATCGCCATGGCAACGATTACTGCGAACTGAACTACTAAACTGGACTGAACTTTGAGTCACTTTGAAATTTGGTCATTTACCCCTAGACAACGATAGAGCTTGATTGATGCTGTTATCTTAATTCTGCGCACATGTGTGTTTAGCATCGCTGAACTGTTGCATTTATTATCCTTTCGATTACTGTGTTGCTTGTTCCTTTAATAAAACTTTCTTAGTTCTGGTACTCCAGACTCCAACTGAGTGATCCATTTCTGCTGGTTTGGCAACCCAGTTACGGGGTACGTAACATAAGTGGGGTTCTCGTCCGCGATTTTGAACGCTAAATTTGGGACGGAGTAAATTGATTGGGTTAAAATTCCCGAAAGAAAGAAAAGACAAACAGCAGAAATGGAGGCTGAGGAATTTATAAAGGCGCCGACCTTGGAGGCATTAGAGGATGCCAGGAAATCGGAATTGATAGCTGTGGCCAAACGGTTGAATCTTGCTAAGGTGAAGTCGACAATGAGGAGAGAGGAGATACACAGAGCTATTGTAGAGCACTATGTATCTAAAGGTGTGTTTCCCCAAGGTGAGCTGGGGGTGGTGTCTATTGAAAAACCTGCTGGAGACGCAGTACAGGTACAGCTTGAAAAACTGAGACTCGAGCACGAGTTCCGGGTACGGCAGTTAGAACACGAAGAGAAGCAGTTAGAAAGGCGGGAGAAAGAGAAAGAGAGAGAGAGATAGTTAGATAGAGAGCAGAAAGAGAGACAATGGGAGCGAGAAGAGAGAGGGAAACAGAGGGAAAGGGAATTTGAGCTGGAGAAGTTAAAGATAAGGGCCGAGCAGGGGCTCGTGCCGAACCAAGGTGGAGGGTTCCGGGCGACCCAGGAGGTTAGGCTGGTTCCCCCATTTGACGATACCGACGTGGATCGGTACTTTCTCCACTTCGAAAAAGTGGCTATAAGTCAGGACTGGCCGAGGGATAAGTGGGTTGTCTTACTTCAGAGTGTACTGAAAGGGAAAGCCCAACAAGCTTACTCAGCTTTGTCCGCGGAAGATGCCCAGAGGTATGAGGTGGTGAAAGAGGCCATCCTCAGGATTTATGAGTTGGTCCCGGAGGCATACCGGCAGAGGTTCCGGAATGCGAGGAAACAGTGGGACCGCACGTATTTGGAGTTTGCCCGTGAGATGCAGACATATTGTGAGCGTTGGTGCGCCTCGAAGGGGGTAGAGGGGGATTATGACAGACTGCTACAGCTGATCCTGATTGAGCAGTTTAAAGGTTGTGTCCCTGAGGGCATGAGACCCTACCTCGATGAGAAAGAGGCAGCCACGTTAGCCCCAACTGCTAAGTTAGCGGATGAGTATGCGTTGACGCATAAAATGAAGTTTGCCCCGAGTAAAGGCTACCAGAAGGGTAGTCAGGACGGCGGGGAGAGTCCGCCGGAAAAGTCAGAAAGTAAGCCGGGGACTAGTGAAAAGGATAAGGTAGACCGGTAGCAGTCTGGTAGGAAGACTCCTGGGGTCGTCTGTTATAATTGTGGGAAAGTCGGACACTTTGCGTCCAGGTGCTTTGCCCCAAAGAAGGAGACGGGGAAAGGAAAAGCGGAAATTTTGAATGGCTGTATCGAGCTGTTAAGCGAACCGCTAGGGAAGGACAGGTCTGAAAAAGTCCAGGAAGGGCGCGAGAGGTTTATCTCGGCCGGACTGGTGTCAGTGAAGGAGAGGTTAAAACCAGTTCCAGTGCGGATCTGGAGAGACACGGGAGCGTGTCAGTCACTAATACTGAAGAGTGTATTAGAGTTTAGCTCAGAGACCCAGACTGGGGAGGTAGAGGTCAAAGGTGTTGGGGAAGGGACAGAGTCAGTCCCTTTGCACCAGATAGACTTACGGAGCAACCTGGTCTCTGGACTTGTCACGATCGGGGTGAGGTCCGAATTACCGATGAAAGACGCGGAAGTCTTGCTCGGTAATGACATCGCCGGAGGAATCGTGTTCGCAGTCGTGAGATTGACAGGTCAGCCTGCCAGCATTGAGGCCCCGCCCATGGACTCACAGGTTCATCACGGGCCCGCGATAGTGAATTTTGCTGAAACATTTCTGCCAACCTTGTATGAGACAGGGTGTAGTGAGATAAGAGGTAGTGAGGGAGCTGGGACGGACGTAGCAGTAGCCAGGAAAGAATTTGTGCAGACGCAGGAGCGAGACGAGGGGCTGATGGTTTTGGCAGAGACCGCTCTCTCTGACACAGCCTTGACAAAGGAACTAGTAGGCTATTGTGCGGAGGAGGAAGTGCTAAAAGGGAAATCAAGTACAGTATCCGCAGATGAGGAGTGGGGAGTGGTGCAAAAGAGTTATGGGGATGAGGTTTTTAACATGGCCCACGAGGTATCCCCCGGTGGACATTTTGCGGTGCTAGAGGAAACAGTTGGTGGAATCATGAAAGAGATTTACCGGCTGCCCAGGGGGAAAAATGTTATTGATCATGACCGACGCGAACTGAGACGGTCACCGGCTTTTGATATGCTAACAAACCTAGTCGGTGTTAGCGTGGAAATCAATGAAGCTGGGGGCCCCCTGATAAGAGAAAAAAACCATTTTGAACAGATTAGTATGGGATCGATCAGATGGGAGAAGGCTATTGTTTTGGCCAGGTCTACTGATAAGGTCTCTCCCTTAATCCCCGAACAAAGCGAATCTTTAGAAGAAGTAATTAGACGACTCGCACCCATGTGTTTGATTGTCCCGAGGAAATGCAAAGAACTGGGACGTTGGGTGATGTCTGTTACAATAGGTAAACCTAGTAAAGAACACCTATATTTAATGAGTAATTCAGTGACTAAAGGGCTGATGAACACAGAGGTGTGTATTGGCAATTTAATACGGCTGTCTGAAGCCAGCTTGATAGTGAACCTTGAAAAAAATGAATTCGGCCACACGAGGGTCACTTACCTGGAAATTGTGGTGACACAGGGGTAGCTGGCAGCGATGCAAGCTACAGTGCAGGCTATCGCTGACCTCCCAACCCCGACAGACAAGAGGGCCCTCAGAAGGCTCTTGGAGATGGTGGGGTACTGCAGGAAGTTTTGCAATAACTCTGCGGTCAATACCCGTCCCCCTCCTACTAAGCCCTTGCGAGAGAAAACTGAGTCGGAATGGGACGACCCTTGTTATTGTGGTCCGGGACAAAACCAAATGAGAGGTTACATTGGTCGCAATTCATCAGTGTTTTTGGCCACTATGAAGTTTGCTGAGTTGGAGCCTGGTCTAAGGGATTATTAATAACACGTGTAAAAGGAACAGAAAATGTGATGACTGTATGTCAAGGTGTTGACAGCTTCAAACTCGCTGTGTTAGCCAAATAGCTGATAAAGATGTAAATTTGTCTGTGTATCAAATAATGTATTCATGTTTGTAATTTTTACCTCCCGGTAAAAATCCTTAAAGGGGGGAAGGGTGACGAGAATACACATAAAAATTAAGATGCTTGCTGGCCTGGGTTAGCATCAGAGACATCAGCAAGTGGTCTGCCACCTGCCCTCAGGGGAAGGAGAGATAAGGAACAATGGAGCAGCGTCTGGAGATGTGTAATGAAGGGACGTGGGAGAGAGAGCTGTCTGGAGCGGCTCCCCCTTTGAACCCTGAACTGTTTGAAGTGGTGGACAGGCGATGCCCCAGCAGGGGGAAAAAAAGGGACAGGTTCGCTAAGGCAGGAGACGACACCCGAGGTAACGAGACCTTGGAAGCGGTACGCCTCTCACGAGTCGGTGAGAAGTATCAGACAACGCCCGGGGTGGAAAGGTACGATCAGCGGGAACCCGGTGTGTGTCCGCCCTTGCCTGGGTGCCGGGTTCACTGCAGAGGATCGACCGCATCTGGAGGAGGGGTCACAGTCGGTGACCTCAGGTGACATCACCAAGGACAACCCAAAAGTTGTTTGTGAACCAACTCGCCGGTCTGTGAGTGAAGCCGTGTATGAATAGTTGTTCCTGTTCTATCTCTCTCTTCCCCCACGTTGTCCATCGCCATGGCAACGATTACTGCGAACTGAACTACTAAACTGGACTGAACTTTGAGTCACTTTGAAATTTGGTCATTTACCCCGAGACAACGATAGAGCTTGATTGATGCTGTTATCTTAATTCTGTGCACATGTGTGTTTAGCATCGCTGAACTGTTGCATTTATTATCCTTTCGATTACTGTGTTGCTTGTTCCTTTAATAAAACATTCTTAGTTCTAGTACTCCAGACTCCAACTGAGTGATCCATTTCTGCTGGTTTGGCAACCCAGTTACGGGGTACGTAAAACCTAGTACCTGCATTTACACCACGGGCTCTTCTATCTATCCTCGTACCTGGCCTGTAACACCACGGGCTCTTCTATCCATCCTGGTACCTACATTAACACCACGTGCTCTTCTCTCCATCCTAGTACCTGTGTTAACGCCACGGGCTCTTGTATCCATGGTAGTACCCTGCCTTAACACCACGGTCTCTTCTATCCATCCTTCTACCTGCATTAACACCACGGGCTCTTCTATCCATCCTAGTACCTGCATTAACACCACGGGCTCTTCTATCCATCCTAGTACCTGCATTAACAACATGGGCTCTTCTATCCATCCTAGTACATGCATTAACACCACGGGCTCTTCTATCCATCCTAGTACCTGGCCTGTAACACCACGGGCTCTTCTATCCATCCTAGTACCTGCATTAACACTACGGGCACTTCTGTCCATCCTAGTACCCTGCCTTAACACCACGGGCTCTTCTATCCATCCTAGTACCTGCATTAACACCACGGGCTGTTCTATCCATCCTAGTACCTGCATTAACACCATTGGCTCTTCTATCCATCCTAGTACCTGCATTAACACCACGGGCTCTTCTATCCATGCTAGTACCCTGCCTTAACACCACGGTCTCTTCTATCCATCCTCGTACCTGCATTAATACTACGGGCTCTTCTGTCCATCTTAGTACCTGCATTAACACGACGGGCTCTTCTGTCCATCCTGGTACCCTGCATTAACACCACGGGCTCTTCTATCCATGCTAGTACCCTGCCTTAACACCACGGGCTCTTCTATCCATCCTAGTACCCTGCATTAACACCACGGGCTCTTCTATCTATCTGAATACCTGCATTAACACCACGGGCTCTGCTGTCCATTCTAGTACCCTGCCTTAACACCACGGGCTCTTCTCTCCATCCTCGTACCTGCATTAACACCACGGGAACTTCGGTCAATCTTAGTACCCTGCATTAACACCACGGGCTCTTCAATCCATCCTAGTAGCTGGACTGTAACACCACGGGCTCTTCTATCCATCCTACTACCTGCATAGCACCACGGGCTCTTCTATACATCCTAGTACCTGCATTAACACCACAGGCTCTTCTATCCATCCTCGTACCTGCATTAACACTAAGGGCTCTTCTGTCCATCCCAGTACCTGCATTAACACCACGGGCCCTTCTGTCCATCCTACTACCCTGCATTAACATCACGGACTCTTCTATCCATCATAGCATCTGGCCTGTAACACCACAGGCTCCTCTATCCATCCTAGTACCTGCATCAACACCACGGGCTCTTCTATCAATCTCAGTACCCTGCATTAACAACAAGGGCTCTTCTATCCATCCAAGTACCTGGCCTGTAACACCACGGCCTCTTCTATCCATGCTAGTACCTGCATTAACACCACGGGCCCTTCTGTCCATCCTACTACCCTGCATTAACACCACGGACTCTTCTATCCATCATAGCATCTGGCCTGTAACACCACAGGCTCCTCTATCCATCCTAGTACCTGCATCAACACCACGGGCTCTTCTATCCATCTCAGTACCCTGCATTAACAACACGGGCTCTTCTATCCATCCAAGTACCTGGCCTGTAACACTACGGCCTCTTCTATCCATGCTAGTACCTCATTAACAACACGGGCTCTAATATCCAACCAAGTACCTGGCCTGTAACACCACGTACACTTCTATCGATCCTAGTACCCTGCATTAACACAACGGGCTCTTCTATCCATCCTCGTACCTGGCCTGTAACACCACGGGCTCTTCTATCCATCCTAGTACTTGCATTAACACGACGGGCTCTTCTATCCATCCTAGTACCCTGCATTAACACCACGGGCTCTTCTATCCATGCTAGTACCTGCATTAACACCACGGGCTCTTCTGTCCTACCTAGTACCCTGCATTAACACCACGGGATCTTCTATCCATCCTACTACCTGCATTAACACCACGTGCTCTTCTATCCATCTCAGTACCCTGCATGAACACCACAGCCTCTTCTATCCATGCTAGTACCTCATTAGCATCACGGGCTCTTCTATCCATCCAAGTACCTGGCCTGTAACACCACGGCCTCTTCTATCCATGCTAGTACCTCATTAACATCACGGGCTCTTCTATCCATCCAAGTTCCTGGCCTGTAACACCACGTGCTCTTCTATCCATCCTAGTACCCTGCATTAACACAACGGGTTCTTCTATCCATCCTAGTACCTGCATAATCACCACGGGCTCTTCTATCTATCCTCGTACCTGGCCTGTAACACCATGGGCTCTTCTATCCATCCTAGTACTTGCATTAACAGCACCGGCTCTTCTATCCATCCTAGTACCCTGCATTAACACCACGGGCTCTTCTATCCATGCTAGTACCTGCATTAACACCACGGGCTCTTCTGTCCTTCCTAGTACCCTGCATTAACACCACGGGCTTTTCTATCCATCCTAGTACCAGCATTAACACCATGGGTTGTTTTATCCATCCTAGTACCTGCATTAACACCATGGTCTCTACTATCCATCCTGGTATCTGTCCTGTAACACCACGGGCTCTTCTATCCATCGTAGTACATGCGTTAACGCCACGGGCTGTTCTAGTCATCCTAGAACCTACATTAACACCACGGGCTCTTCTATCCATCCGAGTACCTGCATTTACACCACGGGCTCTTCTATCCATCCTGGTACCAGCATTAACACCACGGGTTGTCTTATCCATCCTTGAACCTGCATTAACACCATGGTCTCTTCTATCCATCCTGGTATCTGTCCTGTAACACCACGGGCTCTTCTATCCATCCTAGTACATGCGTTAACGCCACGGGCACTTCTATTCATCCTAGTACCTGCAGTTACACCACGGGCACTTCTATCCATCCTAGTACCTGCATTTACACCACGGGCACTTCTATCCATCCTAGTACCCTGCATTAACACCACGGGCTCTTCTATCCATGCTACTACCCTGCCTTAACACCACAGGCTCTTCTATCCATCCAAGTACCTGCATTAACACTACGGGCTCTTCTGTCCATCCTACTACCCTGCATTAACACCACGGCCTCTTCTATCCATGCCAGTACCTCATTAAGATCACGGGCTCTTCTATCCATCCTCGTACCTGGCCTGTAACACCACGGGCTCTTCTATCCATCCTAGTACCCTGCATTAACACCACGGGCTCTTCTATCCATGCTACTACCTGCATTAACACCATGGGCTCTTCTATCCATCTCAGTGCCCTGCATTAACAACACGGGCTCTTCTATCCATCCAAGTTCCTGGCCTGTAACAGCACGGCCTCTTCTATCCATGCTAGTACCTCATTAAGATCACGGGCTCTTCTATCCATCCAAGTAGCTGGCCTGTAACACCACGTGCTCTTCTATCCCTCCTAGTACCCTGCACTAACACAATGGGCTCTTCTATCCATCCTCGTACCTGGCCTGTAACACCACGGGCTCTTCTATCCATCCTAGTACCCTGCATTAACACCACGGGCTCTTCTATCCATGCTGGTACCTGCATTAACACCACGGGCTCTTTTATCCATCCTAGTACCTGCATTAACACCACGTGCTCTTCTATCCATCTCACTACCCTGCATTAACAACACGGGCTCTTCTATCCATCCAAGTACCTGGCCTGTAACACCACGGCCTCTTCTATCCATGCTAGTACCTCATTAACATCACGGGCTCCTCTATCCATCCAAGTACCTGGCCTGTAACACCACATGCTCTTCTATCCATCCTAGTACCCAGCAGTAACACCACGGGCTCTTCTATCCATGCTAGTACCTGCATTAACACCACGGGCTCTTCTGTCCTTCCTAGTACCCTGCATTAACACCACGGGCCCTTCTATCCATCCTAGTACCAGCATTAACACCACGGGTTGTTTTATCCATTGTAGTACCTGCATTAACACCATGGTCTCTTCTATCCATCCTGGTATCTGTCCTGTAACACCACGGGCTCTTCTATCCATCCTAGTACATGCGTTAACGCCACGGGCTCTTCTATTCATCCTAAAACCTACATTAACACCATGGGCTCTTCTATCCATTCTAGTACCTGCATTTACACTACGGGCTCTTCTATCCATCCCAGTACCTGCATTTACACCACGGGCTCTTCTATCCATCCTCGTTCATGGCCTGTAAAACCACGGTCTCTTCTATCCGTCCTAGTACCCTGCATTAACACCACGGGCTCTTCTATCCATCACAGTACCCTGCCTTAACACGACGGGCTCTTCTCTCCATCCTAGTACCTGCATTAACACTACGGGCTTTTCTATCCATCCTTGTACCTGCATTAACACCGCGGACTCTTCTCGCCATCCTAGTACCTGCCTGTAACAATACGGGCTATTCAATCCATCCCAGTATCTGGCCTGTAACACCACGGGCTCTTCCATCCATCCTAGTACCTGCATAAAACCAAAGGCTCTTCTATCCATCCTAGTACCTCCGTTAACACCACGGGCTGTTCTATCCTTCCTAGCACCTGCATTAACATCATGGGCTCTTCTATCCATCCTAGTACCTGCACTAACACCATGAGCTCTTCTATCCATCCTAGTACCTGCATTAACACCACGGGCTCTTCTATCCATCCTGGTACATGCGTTAACGCCACGGGCTCTTCTATTCATCCTAAAACCTACATTAACACCATGCGCTCTTCTATCCATTCTAGTACCTGCATTTACACCACGGGCTCTTCTATCCATCCCAGTACCTGCATTTACACCACGGGCTCTTCTATCCATCCTCGTTCATGGCCTGTAACACCACGGTCTCTTCTATCCGTCCTAGTACCCTGCATTAACACCACGGGCTCTTCTATCCATCACAGTACCCTGCCTTAACACGACGGGCTCTTCTCTCCATCCTAGTACCTGCATTAACACTACGGGCTTTTCTATCCATCCTAGTACCTGCCTGTAACACCACGGGCTATTCAATCCATCCCAGTATCTGGCCTGTAACACCACGGGCTCTTCCATCCATCCTAGTACCTGCATAAAACCAAGGGCTCTTCTATCCATCCTAGTACCTCCGTTAACACCACGGGCTGTTCTATCCTTCCTAGCACCTGCATTAACATCATGGGCTCTTCTATCCATCCTAGTACCTGCACTAACACCATGAGATCTTCTATCCATCCTAGTACCTGCATTAACACCATGGGCTCTTCTATCCATCCTGGTACCTGTCCTGTAACACCATGGGCTCTACTATCCACCCTAGTACCTGCATTAACCCCTCTGGCTCTTCTATCAATCCTAGTACCTGCACTAACACCACGAGCTCTTCTATCCATCCTAGTACCTACATTAACACGACGGGCTCTTCTATCCATCCTGGTACCTGGCCTGTAACACCACTGTCTCTTCTATCCATCCTAGTACCCTGCATTAACACCACGGGCTCTTCAATCCATCATGGTACCCTACCTTAACACGACGGGCTCTTCTCACCATCCTAGTACATGCATTAACACTACGGTCTTTTCTGTCCATCCTACTACCTTCATTAACACCACGGGCTCTTCAATCCATCCTAGTATCTGGCCTGTAACACCACGGGCTCTTCTATCCATCCTAGTACCTGATAGCACCACGGGCTCTTCTATACATCCTAGTACCTGCATTAACACCACGGGCTGTTCTATCCATCCTAGCACCTGCATTAACATCATGGTCTCTTCTATCCATCCTGGTACCTGTCCTGTAACACCACGGGCTCTGCTATCCATCCTACTACCTGCATTAACACATCGGGTCTTCTATACATCCTAGTACCTGCATTAACACCACGGGCTTTTCTGTCCATGCTAGTACCCTGCCTTAACACCACGGGCTCTTCTATCCATCCTGGTACCTGCATTAATACTACGGGCTCTTCTGTCCATCTTAGTACCTGCATTAACACCCTGGGCTCTTCTATCCATCCTGGTACCTGTCCTGTAACACCACGGGCTCTTCTTTCTATCCTAATACCTGCATTAACACCACGGGCTCTTCTATCCATCTCAGTACACTGCATTAACAACACGGGCTCTTCTATCCATCCAAGTACCTGGCCTGTAACACCACGGCCTCTTCTATCCATGCTAGTACCTCATTAACATCACGGGCTCTAATATCCATCCAAGTACCTGGCCTGTAACACCACGTACACTTCTATCGATCCTAGTACCCTGCATTAACACAACGGGCTCTTCTATCCATCCTCGTACCTGGCCTGTAACACCACGGGCTCTTCTATCCATCCTAGTACTTGCAATAACACGACGGGCTCTTCTATCCATCCTAGTATCCTGCATTAACACCACGGGCTCTTCTATCCATGCTAGTACCTGCATTAACACCACGGGCTCTTCTGTCCTTCCTAGTACCCTGCATTAACACCACGGGATCTTCTATCCATCCTACTACCTGCATTAACACCACGTGCTCTTCTATCCATCTCAGTACCCTGCATTAACACCACAGCCTCTTCTATCCATGCTGGTACCTCATTAACATCACAGGCTCTTCTATCCATCCAAGTACCTGGCCTGTAACACCACGGCCTCTTCTATCCATGCTAGTACCTCATTAACATCACGGGCTCTTCTATCTATCCTCGCACCTGGCCTGTAACACCATGGGCTCTTCTATCCATCCTAGTACTTGCATTAACACCACCGGCTCTTCTATCCATCCTAGTACCCTGCATTAACACCACGGGCTCTTCTATCCATGCTACTACCCTGCCTTAACACCACAGGCTCTTCTATCCATCCAAGTACCTGCATTAACACTACGGGCTCTTCTGTCCATCCCAGTACCTGCATTAACACCACGGGCTCTTCTGTCCATCCTACTACCCTGCATTAACACCATGGGCTCTTCTATCCATCTCAGTACACTGCATAAACACCACGGCCTCTTCTATCCATGCTAGTACCTCAGTAATATCACGGGCTCTTCTATCCATCCTCGTACCTGGCCTGTAACGCCACGGGCTCTTCTATCCATCCTAGTACCCTGCATTAACACCACGGGCTCTTCTATCCATGCTACTTCCTGCATTAACACCATGGGCTCTTCTATCCATCTCAGTACCCTGCATTAACAACACGGGCTCTTCTATCCATCCAAGTTCCTGGCCTGTAACACCACGGCCTCTTCTATCCATGCTAGTACCTCATTAACATCACGGGCTCTTCTATCCATCCAAGTAGCTGGCCTGTAACACCACGTGCTCTTCTATCCCTCCTAGTACCCTGCACTAACACAATGGGCTCTTCTATCCATCCTCGTACCTGGCCTGTAACACCACGGGCTCTTCTGTCCTTCCTAGTACCCTGCATTAACACCACGGGCGCTTCTATCCATCCTAGTACCAGCATTAACACCACGGGTTGTTTTATCCATTGTAGTACCTGCATTAACACCATGGTCTCTTCTATCCATCCTGGTATCTGTCCTGTAACACCACGGGCTCTTCTATCCATCCTAGTACATGCGTTAACGCCACGGGCTCTTCTATTCATCCTAAAACCTACATTAACACCATGGGCTCTTCTATCCATTCTAGTACCTGCATTTACACTACGGGCTCTTCTATCCATCCCAGTACCTGCATTTACACCACGGGCTCTTCTATCCATCCTCGTTCATGGCCTGTAAAACCACGGTCTCTTCTATCCGTCCTAGTACCCTGCATTAACACCACGGGCTCTTCTATCCATCACAGTACCCTGCCTTAACACGACGGGCTCTTCTCTCCATCCTAGTACCTGCATTAACACTACGGGCTTTTCTATCCATCCTTGTACCTGCATTAACACCGCGGACTCTTCTCGCCATCCTAGTACCTGCCTGTAACAATACGGGCTATTCAATCCATCCCAGTATCTGGCCTGTAACACCACGGGCTCTTCCATCCATCCTAGTACCTGCATAAAACCAAAGGCTCTTCTATCCATCCTAGTACCTCCGTTAACACCACGGGCTGTTCTATCCTTCCTAGCACCTGCATTAACATCATGGGCTCTTCTATCCATCCTAGTACCTGCACTAACACCATGAGCTCTTCTATCCATCCTAGTACCTGCATTAACACCACGGGCTCTTCTATCCATCCTGGTACATGCGTTAACGCCACGGGCTCTTCTATTCATCCTAAAACCTACATTAACACCATGCGCTCTTCTATCCATTCTAGTACCTGCATTTACACCACGGGCTCTTCTATCCATCCCAGTACCTGCATTTACACCACGGGCTCTTCTATCCATCCTCGTTCATGGCCTGTAACACCACGGTCTCTTCTATCCGTCCTAGTACCCTGCATTAACACCACGGGCTCTTCTATCCATCACAGTACCCTGCCTTAACACGACGGGCTCTTCTCTCCATCCTAGTACCTGCATTAACACTACGGGCTTTTCTATCCATCCTAGTACCTGCCTGTAACACCACGGGCTATTCAATCCATCCCAGTATCTGGCCTGTAACACCACGGGCTCTTCCATCCATCCTAGTACCTGCATAAAACCAAGGGCTCTTCTATCCATCCTAGTACCTCCGTTAACACCACGGGCTGTTCTATCCTTCCTAGCACCTGCATTAACATCATGGGCTCTTCTATCCATCCTAGTACCTGCACTAACACCATGAGATCTTCTATCCATCCTAGTACCTGCATTAACACCATGGGCTCTTCTATCCATCCTGGTACCTGTCCTGTAACACCATGGGCTCTACTATCCACCCTAGTACCTGCATTAACCCCTCTGGCTCTTCTATCAATCCTAGTACCTGCACTAACACCACGAGCTCTTCTATCCATCCTAGTACCTACATTAACACGACGGGCTCTTCTATCCATCCTGGTACCTGGCCTGTAACACCACTGTCTCTTCTATCCATCCTAGTACCCTGCATTAACACCACGGGCTCTTCAATCCATCATGGTACCCTACCTTAACACGACGGGCTCTTCTCACCATCCTAGTACATGCATTAACACTACGGTCTTTTCTGTCCATCCTACTACCTTCATTAACACCACGGGCTCTTCAATCCATCCTAGTATCTGGCCTGTAACACCACGGGCTCTTCTATCCATCCTAGTACCTGATAGCACCACGGGCTCTTCTATACATCCTAGTACCTGCATTAACACCACGGGCTGTTCTATCCATCCTAGCACCTGCATTAACATCATGGTCTCTTCTATCCATCCTGGTACCTGTCCTGTAACACCACGGGCTCTGCTATCCATCCTACTACCTGCATTAACACATCGGGTCTTCTATACATCCTAGTACCTGCATTAACACCACGGGCTTTTCTGTCCATGCTAGTACCCTGCCTTAACACCACGGGCTCTTCTATCCATCCTGGTACCTGCATTAATACTACGGGCTCTTCTGTCCATCTTAGTACCTGCATTAACACCCTGGGCTCTTCTATCCATCCTGGTACCTGTCCTGTAACACCACGGGCTCTTCTTTCTATCCTAATACCTGCATTAACACCACGGGCTCTTCTATCCATCTCAGTACACTGCATTAACAACACGGGCTCTTCTATCCATCCAAGTACCTGGCCTGTAACACCACGGCCTCTTCTATCCATGCTAGTACCTCATTAACATCACGGGCTCTAATATCCATCCAAGTACCTGGCCTGTAACACCACGTACACTTCTATCGATCCTAGTACCCTGCATTAACACAACGGGCTCTTCTATCCATCCTCGTACCTGGCCTGTAACACCACGGGCTCTTCTATCCATCCTAGTACTTGCAATAACACGACGGGCTCTTCTATCCATCCTAGTATCCTGCATTAACACCACGGGCTCTTCTATCCATGCTAGTACCTGCATTAACACCACGGGCTCTTCTGTCCTTCCTAGTACCCTGCATTAACACCACGGGATCTTCTATCCATCCTACTACCTGCATTAACACCACGTGCTCTTCTATCCATCTCAGTACCCTGCATTAACACCACAGCCTCTTCTATCCATGCTGGTACCTCATTAACATCACAGGCTCTTCTATCCATCCAAGTACCTGGCCTGTAACACCACGGCCTCTTCTATCCATGCTAGTACCTCATTAACATCACGGGCTCTTCTATCTATCCTCGCACCTGGCCTGTAACACCATGGGCTCTTCTATCCATCCTAGTACTTGCATTAACACCACCGGCTCTTCTATCCATCCTAGTACCCTGCATTAACACCACGGGCTCTTCTATCCATGCTACTACCCTGCCTTAACACCACAGGCTCTTCTATCCATCCAAGTACCTGCATTAACACTACGGGCTCTTCTGTCCATCCCAGTACCTGCATTAACACCACGGGCTCTTCTGTCCATCCTACTACCCTGCATTAACACCATGGGCTCTTCTATCCATCTCAGTACACTGCATAAACACCACGGCCTCTTCTATCCATGCTAGTACCTCAGTAATATCACGGGCTCTTCTATCCATCCTCGTACCTGGCCTGTAACGCCACGGGCTCTTCTATCCATCCTAGTACCCTGCATTAACACCACGGGCTCTTCTATCCATGCTACTTCCTGCATTAACACCATGGGCTCTTCTATCCATCTCAGTACCCTGCATTAACAACACGGGCTCTTCTATCCATCCAAGTTCCTGGCCTGTAACACCACGGCCTCTTCTATCCATGCTAGTACCTCATTAAGATCACGGGCTCTTCTATCCATCCAAGTAGCTGGCCTGTAACACCACGTGCTCTTCTATCCCTCCTAGTACCCTGCACTAACACAATGGGCTCTTCTATCCATCCTCGTACCTGGCCTGTAACACCACGGGCTCTTCTGTCCTTCCTAGTACCCTGCATTAACACCACGGGCGCTTCTATCCATCCTAGTACCAGCATTAACACCACGGGTTGTTTTATCCATTGTAGTACCTGCATTAACACCATGGTCTCTTCTATCCATCCTGGTATCTGTCCTGTAACACCACGGGCTCTTCTATCCATCCTAGTACATGCGTTAACGCCACGGGCTCTTCTATTCATCCTAAAACCTACATTAACACCATGGGCTCTTCTATCCATTCTAGTACCTGCATTTACACTACGGGCTCTTCTATCCATCCCAGTACCTGCATTTACACCACGGGCTCTTCTATCCATCCTCGTTCATGGCCTGTAAAACCACGGTCTCTTCTATCCGTCCTAGTACCCTGCATTAACACCACGGGCTCTTCTATCCATCACAGTACCCTGCCTTAACACGACGGGCTCTTCTCTCCATCCTAGTACCTGCATTAACACTACGGGCTTTTCTATCCATCCTTGTACCTGCATTAACACCGCGGACTCTTCTCGCCATCCTAGTACCTGCCTGTAACAATACGGGCTATTCAATCCATCCCAGTATCTGGCCTGTAACACCACGGGCTCTTCCATCCATCCTAGTACCTGCATAAAACCAAAGGCTCTTCTATCCATCCTAGTACCTCCGTTAACACCACGGGCTGTTCTATCCTTCCTAGCACCTGCATTAACATCATGGGCTCTTCTATCCATCCTAGTACCTGCACTAACACCATGAGCTCTTCTATCCATCCTAGTACCTGCATTAACACCACGGGCTCTTCTATCCATCCTGGTACATGCGTTAACGCCACGGGCTCTTCTATTCATCCTAAAACCTACATTAACACCATGCGCTCTTCTATCCATTCTAGTACCTGCATTTACACCACGGGCTCTTCTATCCATCCCAGTACCTGCATTTACACCACGGGCTCTTCTATCCATCCTCGTTCATGGCCTGTAACACCACGGTCTCTTCTATCCGTCCTAGTACCCTGCATTAACACCACGGGCTCTTCTATCCATCACAGTACCCTGCCTTAACACGACGGGCTCTTCTCTCCATCCTAGTACCTGCATTAACACTACGGGCTTTTCTATCCATCCTAGTACCTGCCTGTAACACCACGGGCTATTCAATCCATCCCAGTATCTGGCCTGTAACACCACGGGCTCTTCCATCCATCCTAGTACCTGCATAAAACCAAGGGCTCTTCTATCCATCCTAGTACCTCCGTTAACACCACGGGCTGTTCTATCCTTCCTAGCACCTGCATTAACATCATGGGCTCTTCTATCCATCCTAGTACCTGCACTAACACCATGAGATCTTCTATCCATCCTAGTACCTGCATTAACACCATGGGCTCTTCTATCCATCCTGGTACCTGTCCTGTAACACCATGGGCTCTACTATCCACCCTAGTACCTGCATTAACCCCTCTGGCTCTTCTATCAATCCTAGTACCTGCACTAACACCACGAGCTCTTCTATCCATCCTAGTACCTACATTAACACGACGGGCTCTTCTATCCATCCTGGTACCTGGCCTGTAACACCACTGTCTCTTCTATCCATCCTAGTACCCTGCATTAACACCACGGGCTCTTCAATCCATCATGGTACCCTACCTTAACACGACGGGCTCTTCTCACCATCCTAGTACATGCATTAACACTACGGTCTTTTCTGTCCATCCTACTACCTTCATTAACACCACGGGCTCTTCAATCCATCCTAGTATCTGGCCTGTAACACCACGGGCTCTTCTATCCATCCTAGTACCTGATAGCACCACGGGCTCTTCTATACATCCTAGTACCTGCATTAACACCACGGGCTGTTCTATCCATCCTAGCACCTGCATTAACATCATGGTCTCTTCTATCCATCCTGGTACCTGTCCTGTAACACCACGGGCTCTGCTATCCATCCTACTACCTGCATTAACACATCGGGTCTTCTATACATCCTAGTACCTGCATTAACACCACGGGCTTTTCTGTCCATGCTAGTACCCTGCCTTAACACCACGGGCTCTTCTATCCATCCTGGTACCTGCATTAATACTACGGGCTCTTCTGTCCATCTTAGTACCTGCATTAACACCCTGGGCTCTTCTATCCATCCTGGTACCTGTCCTGTAACACCACGGGCTCTTCTTTCTATCCTAATACCTGCATTAACACCACGGGCTCTTCTATCCATCTCAGTACACTGCATTAACAACACGGGCTCTTCTATCCATCCAAGTACCTGGCCTGTAACACCACGGCCTCTTCTATCCATGCTAGTACCTCATTAACATCACGGGCTCTAATATCCATCCAAGTACCTGGCCTGTAACACCACGTACACTTCTATCGATCCTAGTACCCTGCATTAACACAACGGGCTCTTCTATCCATCCTCGTACCTGGCCTGTAACACCACGGGCTCTTCTATCCATCCTAGTACTTGCAATAACACGACGGGCTCTTCTATCCATCCTAGTATCCTGCATTAACACCACGGGCTCTTCTATCCATGCTAGTACCTGCATTAACACCACGGGCTCTTCTGTCCTTCCTAGTACCCTGCATTAACACCACGGGATCTTCTATCCATCCTACTACCTGCATTAACACCACGTGCTCTTCTATCCATCTCAGTACCCTGCATTAACACCACAGCCTCTTCTATCCATGCTGGTACCTCATTAACATCACAGGCTCTTCTATCCATCCAAGTACCTGGCCTGTAACACCACGGCCTCTTCTATCCATGCTAGTACCTCATTAACATCACGGGCTCTTCTATCTATCCTCGCACCTGGCCTGTAACACCATGGGCTCTTCTATCCATCCTAGTACTTGCATTAACACCACCGGCTCTTCTATCCATCCTAGTACCCTGCATTAACACCACGGGCTCTTCTATCCATGCTACTACCCTGCCTTAACACCACAGGCTCTTCTATCCATCCAAGTACCTGCATTAACACTACGGGCTCTTCTGTCCATCCCAGTACCTGCATTAACACCACGGGCTCTTCTGTCCATCCTACTACCCTGCATTAACACCATGGGCTCTTCTATCCATCTCAGTACACTGCATAAACACCACGGCCTCTTCTATCCATGCTAGTACCTCAGTAATATCACGGGCTCTTCTATCCATCCTCGTACCTGGCCTGTAACGCCACGGGCTCTTCTATCCATCCTAGTACCCTGCATTAACACCACGGGCTCTTCTATCCATGCTACTTCCTGCATTAACACCATGGGCTCTTCTATCCATCTCAGTACCCTGCATTAACAACACGGGCTCTTCTATCCATCCAAGTTCCTGGCCTGTAACACCACGGCCTCTTCTATCCATGCTAGTACCTCATTAAGATCACGGGCTCTTCTATCCATCCAAGTAGCTGGCCTGTAACACCACGTGCTCTTCTATCCCTCCTAGTACCCTGCACTAACACAATGGGCTCTTCTATCCATCCTCGTACCTGGCCTGTAACACCACGGGCTCTTCTATCCATCCTAGTACCCTGCATTAACACCACGGGCTCTTCTATCCATGCTAGTACCTGCATTAACACCACGGGCTCTTCTATCCATCCTAGAACCTGCATTAACACCACGTGCTCTTCTATCCATCTCACTACCCTGCATTAACAACACGGGCTCTTCTATCCATCCAAGTACCTGGCCTGTAACACCACGGCCTCTTCTATCCATGCTAGTACCTCATTAACATCACGGGCTCCTCTATCCATCCAAGTACCTGGCCTGTAACACCACATGCTCTTCTATCCATCCTAGTACCCAGCATTAACACCACGGGCTCTTCTATCCATGCTAGTACCTGCATTAACACCACGGGCTCTTCTGTCCTTCCTAGTACCCTGCATTAACACCACGGGCGCTTCTATCCATCCGAGTACCAGCATTAACACCACGGGTTGTTTTATCCATTGTAGTACCTGCATTAACACCATGGTCTCTTCTATCCATCCTGGTATCTGTCCTGTAACACCACGGGCTCTTCTATCCATCCTAGTACATGCGTTAACGCCACGGGCTCTTCTATTCATCCTAAAACCTACATTAAAACCATGGGCTCTTCTATCCATTCTAGTACCTGCATTTACACCACGGGCTCTTCTATCCATCCCAGTACCTGCATTTACACCACGGGCTCTTCTATCCATCCTCGTTCATGGCCTGTAACACCACGGTCTCTTCTATCCGTCCTGGTACCCTGCATGAACACCACGGGCTCTTCTATCCATCACAGTACCCTGCCTTAACACGACGGGCTCTTCTCTCCATCCTAGTACCTGCATTAACACTACGGGCTTTTCTATCCATCCTTGTACCTGCATTAACACCGCGCACTCTTCTAGCCATCCTAGTACCTGCCTGTAACACCACGGGCTATTCAATCCATCCCAGTATCTGGCCTGTAACACCACGGGCTCTTCCATCCATCCTAGTACCTGCATAAAACCAAGGGCTCTTCTATCCATCCTAGTACCTCCGTTAACACCACGGGCTGTTCTATCCTTCCTAGCACCTGCATTAAAACCACGGGCTCTTCTATCCATCCTAGTACCAGCATTAACAACATGGGCTCTTCTATCCATCCTAGTACATGCATGAACACCACGGGCTCTTCTATCCATCCTAGTACCTGGCCTGTAACACCACGGGCTCTTCTATCCATCCTAGTACCTGCATTAACACCACGGGCTCTTCTGTCCATCCTAGTACCCTGCCTTAACACCACGGGCTCTTCTATCCATCCTAGTACCTGCATTAACACCACGGGCTGTTCTATCCATCCTCGTACCTGCATTAACACCATGGGCTCTTCTATCCATCCTAGTACCTGCATTAACACCATGGGCTCTTCTATCCATGCTAGTACCCTGCCTTAACACCACGGTCTCTTCTATCCATCCTCGTACCTGCATTAATACTACGGGCTCTTCTGTCCATCTTAGTACCTGCATTAACACGACGGGCTCTTCTGTCCATCCTGGTACCCTGCATTAACACCACGGGCTCTTCTATCCATGCTAGTACCCTGCCTTAACACCACGGGCTCTTCTATCCATCCTAGTACCCTGCATTAACACCACGGGCTCTTCTATATCTCTGAATACCTGCATTAACACCACGGGCTCTTCTGTCCATCCTAGTACCTGCATTAACACCACGGGCTCTTCTATCCATCCTAGTACCTGCATTAACACCACGGGCTCTTCTAGCCATCCTAGTACCTGCATTTATACCACGGGCTCTTCTATCCATCCTACTACGTGCATTTACACCACGGGCTCTTCTATCCATCCTCGTTCCTGGCCTGTAACACCACGGTCTCTTCTATCCATCACAGTACCCTGCCTTAACACGACGGGCTCTTCTCTCCATCCTCGTACCTGCATTAACACTACGGGCTTTTCTGTCCATCCTTGTACCTGCATTAACACCACGGGCACTTCGGTCCATCTTAGTACCCTGCATTAACACCACTGGCTCTTCAATCCATCCTAGTATCTGGACTGTAACACCACGGGTTCTTCTATCCATCCTAGTACCTGCATAGCACCACGGGCTCTTCTATACATCCTAGTACCTGCATTAACACCACAGGCTCTTCTATCCATCCTCGTACCTGCATTAACACTACGGGCTCTTCTGTCCATCCCAGTACCTGCATTAACACCACGGGCCCTTCTGTCCATCCTACTACCCTGCATTAACACCACGGACTCTTCTATCCATCATAGCATCTGGCCTGTAACACCACGGGCTCTTCTATCCATCCTGGTACCTGCATCAACACCACGGGCTCTTCTATCCATCTCAGTACCCTGCATTAACAACACGGGCTCTTCTATCCATACAAGTACCTGGCCTGTAACACCACGGCCTCTTCTATCAATGCTAGTACCTCATTAACATCACGGGCTCTAATATCGATCCAAGTACCTGGCCTGTAACACTACGTACACTTCTATCGATCCTAGTACCCTGCATTAACACAACGGGCTCTTCTATCCATCCTCGTCCCTGGCCTGTAACACCACGGGCTCTTCTATCCATCCTAGTACTTGCATTAACACGACGGGCTCTTCTATCCATCCCAGTACCCTGCATTAACACCACGGGCTCTTCTGTCCTTCCTAGTACCCTGCATTAACACCACGGGATCTTCTATCCATCCTACTACCTGCATTAACACCACGTGCTCTTCTATCCATCTCAGTACCCTGCATTAACACCACAGCCTCTTCTATCCATGCTAGTACCTCATTAACATCACGGGCTCTTCTATCCATCCAAGTACCTGGCCTGTAACACCACGGCCTCTTCTATCCATGCTAGTACCTCATTAACATCACGGGCTCTTCTATCCATCCAAGTTCCTGGCCTGTAACACCACGTGCTCTTCTATCCATCCTAGTACCCTGCATTAACACAACGGGTTCTTCTATCCATCCTAGTACCTGCATAATCACCACGGGCTCTTCTATCTATCCTCTTACCTGGCCTGTAACACCATGGGCTCTTCTATCCTTCCTAGTACTTGCATTAACACCACCGGCTCTTCTATCCATCCTAGTACCCTGCATTAACACCAAGGGCTCTTCTATCCATGCTAGTACCTGCATTAACACCACGGGCTCTTCTGTCCTTCCTAGTACCCTGCATTAACACCACGGGCTTTACTATCCATCCTAGTTCCAGCATTAACACCATGGGTTGATTTATCCATCCTTGTACCTGCATTAACACCATGGTCTCTTCTATCCATCCTGGTATCTGTCATGTAACACCACGGGCTCTTCTATCCATCCTAGTATATGCGTTAACGCCACGGGCTCTTCTAGTCATCCTAGAACCTCCATTAAAACCACGGGCTCTTCTATCCATCCTAGTACATGCGTTAACGCCACGTGCTCTTCTAGTCATCCTAGAACCTCCATTAACACCACGGGCTCTTCTATCCATCCAGGTTCCTGGCCTGTAACACCACGGCCTCTTCTATCCATGCTAGTACCTCATTAAGATCACGGGCTCTTCTATCCATCCAAGTAGCTGGCCTGTAACACCACGTGCTCTTCTATCCATCCTAGTACCCTGCACTAACACAATGGGCTCTTCTATCCATCTTCGTACCTGGCCTGTAACACCACGGGCTCTTCTATCCATCCTAGTACTATATAGCACCACGGGCTCTTCTATACATCCTAGTACCTGCTTTAACACCACGTGCTGTTCTATCCATCCTAGCACCTGCATTAACATCATGGTCTCTTCCATCCATCCTGGTACCTGTCCTGTAACACCACGGGCTCTACTATCCATCCTACTACCTGCATTAACACATCGGGTCTTCTATCCATCCTAGTACCTGCACTAACACCACGGGTTCTTCTATCCATCCTGGTACCTGCATTAACACCACGGGCTCTTCTGTCCATGCTAGTACCCTGCCTTAACACCACGGGCTCTTCTATCCATCCTAGTACCTGCATTAATACTACGGGCTCTTCTGTCCATCTTAGTACCTGCATTAACACCCTGGGCTCTTCTATCCATCCTGGTACCTGTCCTGTAACACCACGAGCTCTTCTTTCTATCCTAATACCTGCATTAACACCACGGGCTCTGCTATCCATCTCAGTACCCTACATTAACACCAGGGGCTCTTCTATCCATCCTAGTACCTGGCCTGTAACACCACGGCCTCTTCTATCCATCCTAGTACATGCATTAACACCACGGGCTCTTCTATCCATCCTAGTACCTGGCCTGTAACACCACGGGCTCTTCTATCCATCCCAGTACCTGCATTAACACCACGGGCTCTTCTGTCCATCCTAGTACCCTGCCTTAACACCACGGGCTCTTCTATCCATCCTAGTACCTGCATTAACACCACGGGCTGTTCTATCCATCCTAGTACCTGCATTAACACCATGGGCTCTTCTTTCCATCCTAGTACCTGCATTAACACCACGGGCTCTTCTATCCATGCTAGTACCCTACCTTAACACCACGGTCTCTTCTATCCATCCTCGTACCTGCATTAATACTACGGGCTCTTCTGTCCATCTTAGTACCTGCATTAACACGACGGGCTCTTCTGTCCATCCTGGTACCCTGCATTAACTGCACGGGCTCTGCTATCCATGCTAGTACCCTGCCTTAACACCACGGGCTCGTCTATCCATCCTAGTACCCTGCATTAACACCACGGGCTCTTCTATCTATCTGAATACCTGCATTAACACCACGGGCTCTTCTGTCCATCCTAGTACCTGCATTAACACCACGGGCTCTTCTATCCATCCTAGTACCTGCATTAACACCACGGGCTCTTCTAGCCATCCTAGTACCTGCATTTACACCACGGGCTCTTCTATCCATTCTACTACGTGCATTTACACCACGGGCTCTTCTATCCATCCTCGTTCCTGGCCTGTAACACCACCGTCTCTTCTATCCATCACAGTACCCTGCTTTAACACGACGGGCTCTTCTCTCCATCCTAGTACCTGCATTAACACTACGGGCTTTTCTATCCATCCTTGTACCTGTCCTGTAACACCACGGGCTCTTCTTTCTATTCTAATACCTGCATTAACACCACGGGCTCTTCTATCCATCTCAGTACCCTGCATTAACACCACAGCCTCTTCTATCCATGCTGCTACCTCATTAACATCACGGGCTCTTCTATCCATCCAAGTACCTGGCCTGTAACACCACAGCCTCTTCTACCCATGCTAGTACCTCATTAACATCACGGGCTCTTCTATCCATCCAAGTTCCTGGCCTGTAACACCACGTGCTCTTCTATCCATCCTAGTACCCTGCATTAACACAACGGGTTCTTCTATCCATCCTAGTACCTACATAATCACCACGGGCTCTTCTATCTATCCTCGTACCTGGCCTGTAACACCATGGGCTCTTCTATCCATCCTGGTACCTGCATTAACACCATGGGCTCTTCTATCCATCCTAGTACTTGCATTAACACCACGGGCTCTTCTATCCATCCTAGTACCCTGCATTAACACCACGGGCTCTTCTATCCATGCTAGTACCTGCATTAACACCACGGGCTCTTCTGTCCTTCCTAGTACCTGCATTAACACCATGGGCTCTTCTATCCATCCTAGTACTTGCATTAACACCACGGGCTCTTGTATCCATCCTAGTACCCTGCATTAACACCACGGGCTCTTCTATCCATCCTTGTACCTGCATTTACACCACGGGCTCTTCTATCCATCCTCGTACCAGCATTAACACCACGGGTTGTTTTATCCATCCTTGTACCTGCATTAACACCACGGGCTCTTCTATCCATCCTGGTATCTGTCCTGTAACACCATGGGCTCTACTATCCACCCTAGTACCTGCATTAACCCCTCTGGCTCTTCTATCAATCCTAGTACCTGCACTAACACCACGAGCTCTTCTATCCATCCTAGTACCTACATTAACACGACGGGCTCTTCTATCCATCCTGGTACCTGGCCTGTAACACCACTGTCTCTTCTATCCATCCTAGTACCCTGCATTAACACCACGGGCTCTTCAATCCATCATGGTACCCTACCTTAACACGACGGGCTCTTCTCACCATCCTAGTACATGCATTAACACTACGGTCTTTTCTGTCCATCCTACTACCTGCATTAACACCACGGGCTCTTCAATCCATCCTAGTATCTGGCCTGTAACACCACGGGCTCTTCTATCCATCCTAGTACCTGATAGCACCACGGGCTCTTCTATACATCTTAGTACCTGCATTAACACCACGTGCTGTTCTATCCATCCTAGCACCTGCATTAACATCATGGTCTCTTCTATCCATCCTGGTACCTGTCCTCTAACACCACGGGCTCTACTATCCATCCTAGTACCTGCGTTAACACATCGGGTCTTCTATCCATCGTAGTACCTGCACTAACACCACGGGTTCTTCTATCCATCCTAGTACCTGCATTAACACCACGGGCTCTTCTGTCCATGCTAGTACCCTGCCTTAACACCACGGGCTCTTCTATCCATCCTAGTACTTGCATTAATACTACGGGCTCTTCTGTCCATCTTAGTACCTGCATTAACACCCTGGGCTCTTCTATCCATCCTGGTACCTGTCCTGTAACACCACGGGTTCTTCTTTCTATCCTAATACCTGCATTAACACCACGGGCTCTTCTATCCATCTCAGTACCCTGCATTAACAACACGGGCTCTTCTATCAATCCAAGTACCTGGCCTGTAACACCACGGCCTCTTCTATCCATGCTAGTACCTCATTAACATCACGGGCTCTAATATCCATCCAAGTACCTGGCCTGTAACACCACGTACACTTCTATCGATCCTAGTACCCTGCATTAACACAACGGGCTCTTCTATCCATTCTCGTACCTGGCCTGTAACACCACGGGCTCTTCTATCCATCCTAGTACTTGCATTAACACGACGGGCTCTTCTATCCATCCTAGTACCCTGCATTAACACCACGGGCTCTTCTATCCATGCTAGTACCTGCATTAACACCACGGGCTCTTCTGTCCTTCCTAGTACCCTGCATTAACACCACGGGATCTTCTATCCATCCTACTACCTGCATTAACACCACGTGCTCTTTTATCCATCTCAGTACCCTGCATTAACACCACAGCCTCTTCTATCCATGCTAGTACCTCATTAACATCACGGGCTCTTCTATCCATCCAAGTACCTGGCCTGTAACACCACGGCCTCTTCTATCCATGCTAGTACCTCATTAACATCACGGGCTCTTCTATCCATCCAAGTTCCTGGCCTGTAACACCACGTGCTCTTCTATCCATCCTAGTACCCTGCATTAACACAACGGGTTCTTCTATCCATCCTAGTACCTACATAATCACCATGGGCTCTTCTATCTATCCTCGTACCTGGCCTGTAACACCATGGGCTCTTCTATCCATCCTAGTACCTGCATTAACACCATGGGCTCTTCTATCCATCCTAGTACTTGCATTAACACCACGGGCTCTTCTATCCATCCTAGTAACCTGCATTAACACCACGGGCTCTTCTATCCATGCTAGTACCTGCATTAACACCACGGGCTCTTCTGTCCTTCCTAGTACCTGCATTAACACCATGGGCTCTTCTATCCATCCTAGTACTTGCATTAACACCACGGGCTCTTCTATCCATCCAAGTACCTGGCCTGTAACACCACAGCCTCTTCTACCCATGCTAGTACCTCATTAACATCACGGGCTCTTCTATCCATCCAAGTACCTGGCCTGTAACACCACGTACACTTCTATCGATCCTAGTACCCTGCATTAACACAACGGGCTCTTCTATCCATCCTAGTACATGCGTTAACGCCACGGGCTCTTCTATTCATCCTAAAACCTACATTAACACCATGGGCTCTTCTATCCATTCTAGTACCTGCATTTACACCACGGGCTCTTCTATCCATCCCAGTACCTGCATTTACACCACGGGCTCTTCTATCCATCCTCGTTCATGGCCTGTAACACCACGGTCTCTTCTATCCGTCCACATACCCTGCATTAACACCACGGGCTCTTCTATCCATCACAGTACCCTGCCTTAACACGACGGGCTCTTCTCTCCATCCTAGTACCTGCATTAACACTACGGGCTTTTCTATCCATCCTTGTCCCTGCATTAACACCGCGGACTCTTCTAGCCATCCTAGTACCTGCCTGTAACACCACGGGCTATTCAATCCATCCCAGTATCTGGCCTGTAACACCACGGGCTCTTCCATCCATCCTAGTACCTGCATAAAACCAAGGGCTCTTCTATCCATCCTAGTACCTCCGTTAACACCACGGGCTGTTCTATCCTTCCTAGCACCTGCATTAACATCATGGGCTCTTCTATCCATCCTAGTACCTGCACTAACACCATGAGCTCTTCTATCCATCCTGGTACCCGCATTAACACCACGGGCTCTTCTATCCATCCTAGTACCTGCATTAACACCACGGGCTCTTCTGTCCATCCTAGTACCCTGCCTTAACACCACGGGCTCTTCTATCCATCCTAGTACCTGCATTAACACCACGGGCTGTTCTATCCATCCTAGTACCTGCATTAAAACCATGGGCTCTTCTATCCATCCTAGTACCTGCACTAACACCACGGGTTCTTCTATCCATCCTAGTACCTGCATTAACACCACGGGCTCTTCTGTCCATGCTAGTACCCTGCCTTAACACCACGGGCTCTTCTATCCATCCTAGTACTTGCATTAATACTACGGGCTCTTCTGTCCATCTTAGTACCTGCATTAACACCCTGGGCTCTTCTATCCATCCTGGTACCTGTCCTGTAACACCACGGGTTCTTCTTTCTATCCTAATACCTGCATTAACACCACGGGCTCTTCTATCCATCTCAGTACCCTGCATTAACAACACGGGCTCTTCTATCAATCCAAGTACCTGGCCTGTAACACCACGGCCTCTTCTATCCATGCTAGTACCTCATTAACATCACGGGCTCTAATATCCATCCAAGTACCTGGCCTGTAACACCACGTACACTTCTATCGATCCTAGTACCCTGCATTAACACAACGGGCTCTTCTATCCATTCTCGTACCTGGCCTGTAACACCACGGGCTCTTCTTTCCATCCTAGTACTTGCATTAACACGACGGGCTCTTCTATCCATCCTAGTACCCTGCATTAACACCACGGGCTCTTCTATCCATGCTAGTACCTGCATTAACACCACGGGCTCTTCTGTCCTTCCTAGTACCCTGCATTAACACCACGGGATCTTCTATCCATCCTACTACCTGCATTAACACCACGTGCTCTTCTATCCATCTCAGTACCCTGCATTAACACCACAGCCTCTTCTATCCATGCTAGTACCTCATTAACATCACGGGCTCTTCTATCCATCCAAGTACCTGGCCTGTAACACCACGGCCTCTTCTATCCATGCTAGTACCTCATTAACATCACGGGCTCTTCTATCCATCCAAGTTCCTGGCCTGTAACACCACGTGCTCTTCTATCCATCCTAGTACCCTGCATTAACACAACGGGTTCTTCTATCCATCCTAGTACCTACATAATCACCATGGGCTCTTCTATCTATCCTCGTACCTGGCCTGTAACATCATGGGCTCTTCTATCCATCCTAGTACCTGCATTAACACCATGGGCTCTTCTATCCATCCTAGTACTTGCATTAACACCACGGGCTCTTCTATCCATCCTAGTAACCTGCATTAACACCACGGGCTCTTCTATCCATGCTAGTACCTGCATTAACACCACGGGCTCTTCTGTCCTTCCTAGTACCTGCATTAACACCACGGGCTCTTCTATCCATCCTAGTACTTGCATTAACACCACGGGCTCTTCTATCCATCCAAGTACCTGGCCTGTAACACCACAGCCTCTTCTACCCATGCTAGTACCTCATTAACATCACGGGCTCTAATATCCATCCAAGTACCTGGCCTGTAACACCACGTACACTTCTATCGATCCTAGTACCCTGCATTAACACAACGGGCTCTTCTATCCATCCTAGTACATGCGTTAACGCCACGGGCTCTTCTATTCATCCTAAAACCTACATTAACACCATGGGCTCTTCTATCCATTCTAGTACCTGCATTTACACCACGGGCTCTTCTATCCATCCCAGTACCTGCATTTACACCACGGGCTCTTCTATCCATCCTCGTTCATGGCCTGTAACACCACGGTCTCTTCTATCCGTCCACATACCCTGCATTAACACCACGGGCTCTTCTATCCATCACAGTACCCTGCCTTAACACGACGGGCTCTTCTCTCCATCCTAGTACCTGCATTAACACTACGGGCTTTTCTATCCATCCTTGTCCCTGCATTAACACCGCGGACTCTTCTAGCCATCCTAGTACCTGCCTGTAACACCACGGGCTATTCAATCCATCCCAGTATCTGGCCTGTAACACCACGGGCTCTTCCATCCATCCTAGTACCTGCATAAAACCAAGGGCTCTTCTATCCATCCTAGTACCTCCGTTAACACCACGGGCTGTTCTATCCTTCCTAGCACCTGCATTAACATCATGGGCTCTTCTATCCATCCTAGTACCTGCACTAACACCATGAGCTCTTCTATCCATCCTGGTACCTGCATTAACACCACGGGCTCTTCTATCCATCCTAGTACCTGCATTAACACCACGGGCTCTTCTGTCCATCCTAGTACCCTGCCTTAACACCACGGGCTCTTCTATCCATCCTCGTACCTGCATTAACACCACGGGCTGTTCTATCCATCCTAGTACCTGCATTAAAACCATGGGCTCTTCTATCCATCCTAGTACCTGCATTAACACCACGGGCTCTTCTATCCATCACAGTACCCTGCCTTAACACGACGGGCTCTTCTCTCCATCCTCGTACCTGCATTAACACTACGGGCTTTTCTGTCCATCCCAGTACCTGCATTAACACCACGGGCCCTTCTGTCCATCCTACTACCCTGCATTAACACCACGGACTCTTCTATCCATCATAGCATCTGGCCTGTAACACCACGGGCTCTTCTATCCATCCTAGTACCTGCATCAACACCACGGGCTCTTCTATCCATCTCAGTACCCTGCATTAACAACACGGGCTCTTCTATCAATCCAAGTACCTGGCCTGTAACACCACGGCCTCTTCTATCCATGCTAGTACCTCATTAACATCACGGGCTCTAATATCCATCCAAGTACCTGGCCTGTAACACCACGTACACTTCTATCGATCCTAGTACCCTGCATTAACACAACGGGCTCTTCTATCCATCCTCATACCTGGCCTGTAACACCACGGGCTCTTCTATCCATCCTAGTACTTGCATTAACACGACGGGCTCTTCTATCCATCCTAGTACCCTGCATTAACACCACGGGCTCTTCTATCCATGCTAGTACCTGCATTAACACCACGGGCTCTTCTGTCCTTCCTAGTACCCTGCATTAACGCCACGGGATCTTCTATCCATCCTACTACCTGCATTAACACCACGTGCTCTTCTATCCATCTCAGTACCCTGCATTAACACCACGGCCTCTTCTATCCATGCTAGTACCTCATTAACATCACGGGCTCTTCTATCCATCCAAGTTCCTGGCCTGTAACACCACGTGCTCTTCTATCCATCCTAGTACCCTGCATTAACACAACGGGTTCTTCTATCCATCCTAGTACCTACATAATCACCATGGGCTCTTCTATCTATCCTCGTACCTGGCCTGTAACACCATGGGCTCTTCTATCCATCCTAGTACCCTGCATTAACACCACGGGCTCTTCTATCCATGCTAGTACCTGCATTAACACCACGGGCTCTTCTGTCCTTCCTAGTACCCTGCATTAACACCACGGGATCTTCTATCCATCCTACTACCTGCATTAACACCACGTGCTCTTCTATCCATCTCAGTACCCTGCATTAACACCACAGCCTCTTCTATCCATGCTAGTACCTCATTAACATCACGGGCTCTTCTATCCATCCAAGTACCTGGCCTGTAACACCACGGCCTCTTCTATCCATGCTAGTACCTCATTAACATCACGGGCTCTTCTATCCATCCAAGTTCCTGGCCTGTAACACCACGTGCTCTTCTATCCATCCTAGTACCCTGCATTAACACAACGGGTTCTTCTATCCATCCTAGTACCTACATAATCACCATGGGCTCTTCTATCTATCCTCGTACCTGGCCTGTAACACCATGGGCTCTTCTATCCATCCTAGTACCTGCATTAACACCATGGGCTCTTCTATCCATCCTAGTACTTGCATTAACACCACGGGCTCTTCTATCCATCCTAGTAACCTGCATTAACACCACGGGCTCTTCTATCCATGCTAGTACCTGCATTAACACCACGGGCTCTTCTGTCCTTCCTAGTACCTGCATTAACACCACGGGCTCTTCTATCCATCCTAGTACTTGCATTAACACCACGGGCTCTTCTATCCATCCAAGTACCTGGCCTGTAACACCACAGCCTCTTCTACCCATGCTAGTACCTCATTAACATCACGGGCTCTAATATCCATCCAAGTACCTGGCCTGTAACACCACGTACACTTCTATCGATCCTAGTACCCTGCATTAACACAACGGGCTCTTCTATCCATCCTAGTACATGCGTTAACGCCACGGGCTCTTCTATTCATCCTAAAACCTACATTAACACCATGGGCTCTTCTATCCATTCTAGTACCTGCATTTACACCACGGGCTCTTCTATCCATCCCAGTACCTGCATTTACACCACGGGCTCTTCTATCCATCCTCGTTCATGGCCTGTAACACCACGGTCTCTTCTATCCGTCCACATACCCTGCATTAACACCACGGGCTCTTCTATCCATCACAGTACCCTGCCTTAACACGACGGGCTCTTCTCTCCATCCTAGTACCTGCATTAACACTACGGGCTTTTCTATCCATCCTTGTCCCTGCATTAACACCGCAGACTCTTCTAGCCATCCTAGTACCTGCCTGTAACACCACGGGCTATTCAATCCATCCCAGTATCTGGCTGTAACACCACGGGCTCTTCCATCCATCCTAGTACCTGCATAAAACCAAGGGCTCTTCTATCCATCCTAGTACCTCCGTTAACACCACGGGCTGTTCTATCCTTCCTAGCACCTGCATTAACATCATGGGCTCTTCTATCCATCCTAGTACCTGCACTAACACCATGAGCTCTTCTATCCATCCTGGTACCTGCATTAACACCACGGGCTCTTCTATCCATCCTAGTACCTGCATTAACACCACGGGCTCTTCTGTCCATCCTAGTACCCTGCCTTAACACCACGGGCTCTTCTATCCATCCTCGTACCTGCATTAACACCACGGGCTGTTCTATCCATCCTAGTACCTGCATTAAAACCATGGGCTCTTCTATCCATCCTAGTACCTGCATTAACACCACGGGCTCTTCTATCCATCACAGTACCCTGCCTTAACACGACGGGCTCTTCTCTCCATCCTCGTACCTGCATTAACACTACGGGCTTTTCTGTCCATCCCAGTACCTGCATTAACACCACGGGCCCTTCTGTCCATCCTACTACCCTGCATTAACACCACGGACTCTTCTATCCATCATAGCATCTGGCCTGTAACACCACGGGCTCTTCTATCCATCCTAGTACCTGCATCAACACCACGGGCTCTTCTATCCATCTCAGTACCCTGCATTAACAACACGGGCTCTTCTATCAATCCAAGTACCTGGCCTGTAACACCACGGCCTCTTCTATCCATGCTAGTACCTCATTAACATCACGGGCTCTAATATCCATCCAAGTACCTGGCCTGTAACACCACGTACACTTCTATCGATCCTAGTACCCTGCATTAACACAACGGGCTCTTCTATCCATCCTCATACCTGGCCTGTAACACCACGGGCTCTTCTATCCATCCTAGTACTTGCATTAACACGACGGGCTCTTCTATCCATCCTAGTACCCTGCATTAACACCACGGGCTCTTCTATCCATGCTAGTACCTGCATTAACACCACGGGCTCTTCTGTCCTTCCTAGTACCCTGCATTAACGCCACGGGATCTTCTATCCATCCTACTACCTGCATTAACACCACGTGCTCTTCTATCCATCTCAGTACCCTGCATTAACACCACGGCCTCTTCTATCCATGCTAGTACCTCATTAACATCACGGGCTCTTCTATCCATCCAAGTTCCTGGCCTGTAACACCACGTGCTCTTCTATCCATCCTAGTACCCTGCATTAACACAACGGGTTCTTCTATCCATCCTAGTACCTACATAATCACCATGGGCTCTTCTATCTATCCTCGTACCTGGCCTGTAACACCATGGGCTCTTCTATCCATCCTAGTACCTGCATTAACACCATGGGCTCTTCTATCCATCCTAGTACTTGCATTAACACCACGGGCTCTTCTATCCATCCTAGTACCCTGCATTAACACCACGGGCTCTTCTATCCATGCTAGTACCTGCATTAACACCACGGGCTCTTCTGTCCTTCCTAGTACCTGCATTAACACCATGGGCTCTTCTATCCATCCTAGTACTTGCATTAACACCACGGGCTCTTCTATCCATCCTAGTACCCTGCATTAACACCATGGGCTCTTCTATCCATCCTAGTACCTGCATTTACACCACGGGCTCTTCTATCCATCCTAGTACCAGCATTAACACCACGGGTTGTTTTATCCATCCTTGTACCTGCATTAACACCATTGTCTCTTCTATCCATCCTGGTATCTGTCCTGTAACACCACGGGCTCTTCTATCCATCCTAGTATATGCGTTAATGCCACGGGCTCTTCTAATCATCCTAGAACCTACATTAACACCACGGGCTCTTCTATCCATCCTAGTACATGCGTTAACGCCACGTGCTCTTCTTGTCATCCTAGAACCTCCATTAACACCACGGGCTCTTCTATCCATCCTAGTACCTGCATTTACACCACGGGCACTTCTATCCATCCTAGTACCCTGCATTAACACCACGGGCTCTTCTATCCATCCCAGTACCTGCATTAACACCACGGGCTCTTCTGTCCATCCTACTACCCTGCATTAACACCATGGGCTCTTCTATCCATCTCAGTACACTGCATTAAGAACACGGGCTCTTCTATCCATCCAAGTACCTGGCTTGTAACACCACGGCCTCTTCTATCCATGCTAGTACCTCATTAAGATCACGGGCTCTTCTATCCATCCTAGTACCCTGCATTAACACCACGGGCTCTTCTATCCATGCTACTACCTGCATTAACACCATGGGCTCTTCTATCCATCTCAGTACCCTGCATTAACAACACGGGCTCTTCTATCCATCCAAGTTCCTGGCCTGTAACACCACGGCCTCTTCTATCCATGCTAGTACCTCATTAAGATCACGGGCTCTTCTATCCATCCAAGTAGCTGGCCTGTAACACCACGTGCTCTTCTATACATCCTAGTACCCTGCACTAACACAATGGGCTCTTCTATCCATCCTCGTACCTGGCCTGTAACACCACGGGCTCTTCTATCCATCCTAGTACCCTGCATTAACACCACGGGCTCTTCTATCCATGCTAGTACCTGCATTAACACCACGGGCTCTTCTATCCATCCTAGTACCTGCATTAACACCACATGCTCTTCTATCCATCTCACTACCCTGCATTAACAACACGGGCTCTTCTATCCATCCAAGTACCTGGCCTGTAACACCACGGCCTCTTCTATCCATGCTAGTACCTCATTAACATCACGGTCTCTTCTATCCATCCAAGTACCTGGCCTGTAACACCACGGGCTCTTCTATCCATCCTAGTACCCAGCATTAACACCACGGGTTGTTTTATCCATCGTAGTACCTGCATTAACACCATGGTCTCTTCTATCCATCCTGGTATCTGTCCTGTAACACCATGGGCTCTTCTATCCATCCTAGTACATGCGTTAACGCCACGGGCTCTTCTATTCATCCTAAAACCTACATTAACACCATGGGCTCTTCTATCCATTCTAGTACCTGCATTTACACCACGGGCTCTTCTATCCATCCTAGTACCTGCATTTACACCACGGGCTCTTCTATCCATCCTCGTTCATGGCCTGTAACACCACGGTCTCTTCTATCCGTCCTAGTACCCTGCATTAACACCACGGGCTCTTCTATCCATCACAGTACCCTGCCTTAACACGACGGGCTCTTCTCTCCATCCTAGTACCTGCATTAACACTACGGGCTTTTCTATCCATCCTTGTACCTGCATTAACACCGCGGACTCTTCTAGCCATCCTAGTACCTGCCTGTAACACCACGGGCTATTCAATCCATCCCAGTATCTGGCCTGTAACACCACGGGCTCTTCCATCCATCCTAGTACCTGCATAAAACCAAGGGCTCTTCTATCCATCCTAGTACCTCCGTTAACACCACGGGCTGTTCTATCCTTCCTAGCACCTGCATTAACATCATGGGCTCTTCTATCCATCCTAGTACCTGCACTAACACCATGAGCTCTTCTATCCATCCTAGTACCTGCATTAACACCACGGGCTCTTCTATCCATCCTGGTACCTGTCCTGTAACACCATGGGCTCTACTATCCACCCTAGTACCTGCATTAACCCCTCTGGCTCTTCTATCAATCCTAGTACCTGCACTAACACCACGAGCTCTTCTATCCATCCTAGTACCTACATTAACACAACGGGCTCTTCTATCCATCCTGGTACCTGGCCTGTAACACCACTGTCTCTTCTATCCATCCTAGTACCCTGCATTAACACCACGGGCTCTTCAATCCATCATGGTACCCTACCTTAACACGACGGGCTCTTCTCACCATCCTAGTACATGCATTAACACTACAGTCTTTTCTGTCCATCCTACTACCTGCATTAACACCACGGGCTCTTCAATCCATCCTAGTATCTGGCCTGTAACACCACGGGCTCTTCTATCCATCCTAGTACCTGATAGCACCACGGGCTCTTCTATACATCCTAGTACCTGCATTAACACCACGGGCTGTTCTATCCATCCTAGCACCTGCATTAACATCATAGTCTCTTCTATCCATCCTGGTACCTGTCCTGTAACACCACGGGCTCTACTATCCATCCTAGTACCTGCATTAACACATCGGGTCTTCTATCCATCCTAGTACCTGCACTAACACCACGGGTTCTTCTATCCATCCTCGTACCTGCATTAACACCACGGGCTCTTCTGTCCATGCTAGTACCCTGCCTTAACACCACGGGCTCTTCTATCCATCCTAGTACCTGCATTAATACTACGGGCTCTTCTGTCCATCTTAGTACCTGCATTAACACCCTGGGCTCTTCTATCCATCCTGGTACCTGTCCTGTAACACCACGGGTTCTTCTTTCTATCCTAATACCTGCATTAACACCACGGGCTCTTCTATCCATCTCAGTACCCTACATTAACACCAGGGGCTCTTCTATCCATCCTAGTACCTAGCCTGTAACACCACGGCCTCTTCTATCCATCCTAGTACCTCATTAACACCATGGGCTCTTCTATCCATCCTGGTACCTGCATTAACACCACGGGCTCTTCCATCCATCATAGTACCTGGCCTGTAACGCCACGGGCTCTTCTATCCATCCTCGTACCTGCATTAACGCCACGGGCTCTTCAATCCATCCTAGTACCTGCATTAACACCACGGGCTTTTCTATTCATCCTTGTACCTACATTAACACCACGGGCTCTTTTATCCATCCTAGTACGTGGCCTGTAAGACCACAGGCTCTTCTATCCATGCTAATACCTGCATTAACACCATGGGCTCTGTTATCCATCCTGGTACCCTGCATTAACACCACGGACTCTTGTATCCATCCTATTACCTGTATTAACACCACGGCCTCTTCTATCCATCCTAGTACCTGCATTAACACCATGGGCTCTTCTATCCATCCTAGTACCTGCATTAACACCACGGGCTCTTCTATCCATCCTAGTACCCTACATTAACACCACGGGCTCTTCTATCCATCCTCGTACCCTACATTAACACCACGGGCTCTTCTATCCATCCTAGTACCTACATTAACACCACGGGCTCTTATTTTGTTTAGCAGCCTGCTGTGCAACACCTGGTCAAAGGCCTTCTGAAAATCCATGTAAACAACATCCGCCAACTCTCCTTTGTCTAAAATGCTTGTTGCCTCCATATTTCAAATACATTTGTCAGGCAATATCTTCCTTTGGAGGATCTGTACTGACTACGCCCTACTTTACCATCTGTTTCCTAGTACTTCAACATTTCATCCTTAATAATAGATTCTAAAATCTTACCGACCACCAACATCAGGCTAATTGGCTTATAATCCCCTGATTTTTGCCTCTCTCCTTCATAAATACAATGCAGCAGTTGAACCTTCTGAGAAGACGGCAGGTTGCAAGATCATTTTCAATAAATATTGAACATAAGATTGAAAAGAAGACTACAATAAGGTGTATGAAAAGATATAAAGGGTAGATGGTTCTGTTCCATGGTCTCTGACCTGCAACTGTAGTGATGCAGCAAGAATAAGTGTGATGGACCTGTTCCAATGGTCAATAAGTTCATGGCCAAGTTGTACCTCACTCCCAACTACCTACTTTGGTTTTATTATCATTAACACCTTTGCCTGTATAATATATGACTGTTATTGCAGTCCATCTATTGGAAGCCAATATGCCATCCATCCAATTTTGAAGGTGCATTTATTCTGCCAGATAATGTAACATTTCTTGCAAGCCTTCTTTTCCCTGTCTCTTCAAGAAGAACTCCCTGCAACATTCTGACTTCTTCAATTCACAAATCTTTTATGTAAGGGAGACCTTACATTTCTGAAGCTTGAGGGTCAGGTACGACCCAGGATATTCAGTGGTTTACCAAAGGAATGCCGCAAATGGTCAAGGCACTCTCTTGAATGAGGCTGCAACTGTCCTCTCCAATGAAGGTCAGACCTTTGTCTGCAGTGGAGATGCTTTAATGTCCTGACAAACCCTTTTTTAAAATCAGTCATACATCAGCAGATAGATTATTTGCTTATTATCTTACTGCTGCATACAACATATAACAGAATATGGAACAGTATAGCACAGGACAGGCCCTTCATCCCACAATGTTGTGCTGAACCAAATAAATTAGTAATCAAATGGCTATGTAAACTAATCCTCTTTGCCTGCACAACGTCCATACCCTTCCATTTCTTCACATTCATGTGCCGATCTAAAATTCCCGAAGGTATCTGCCTCTACCACTACCCCAAGCAGTGCATTCCAGGTGCCCACCATTTGCTGTGTGAAAAACTTGCCTCTCACATCTCCTTTAAAATTATCCCCTCTCACTTTCCATGGTATTAGGCATTTCAACCCCGGGAAAAAGATACTGTCTGGCTATTCTATCTATGCCTCCCATAACCTTATAAACCTCTACTTGATCTCCCTTAGCCTCCAGAAGAAAAAAAAAACTCAAGTTTGTCCAATCTCTTGTTATCGTATCCCGGTAAACTTCTCCTACACCTTCTGCAAAGCCTCCATATCCTTCCTATAGTAGGGCGACCAGACTGAATTCAATACCTCAGATGCTGCCTAACCAGAGTTTTATAAAGCTGTAACTAACTTCCTAACTTTTCAATGTAATGTCTCAACTAATAAAGACAGTTATGCCATGTGCCTTCTTATGCACCCTATCAACCTGTGTAGCCACTTTATGGGGGCTCCTGTGCCCTTAACGGTGTTGTACTGTCTCTTCACACTTGACCTGCCAAGGTGCCACACTTCATACTTGGCCGGGTTAATCTCCTTCTACTTTATCCTCACCCATATCTGCAACTGTTCTATATCCTTTGCCAGTGATCTACACCATCTAACAATCTTCGTAGCATTTTCAAACTTGCTAACCCACCCATCTACATTTTCATCCAGGTCGGTTATATACATCAGAAACACCAGCGGTCCCAGCATAGATATACGTGGAACACCACTAATTACAGACTTTCAGCTGGAATAAGACCCTTCGACCTCCACCCCCTGTCTTCCATGGGAAAGACTGTTTTGAATCCCAATGGCCAATTCACCGTTGAACCCATGCATCTTATCTCATGCATCTTATTCTTCCGGATGAGCATTCCATGAGGGATCATGTCAAACACCTTACTAAAATTCACGTAGACAACATCCACAGCTTTACCTTCATTATTCACCCTTGTCACCTTGTCAAAAAAACTCAATCAAGTTCGTAAGACATGACTTGCCCTGTATAACGCCTTGCTGGCTCTTCCTAGTTAGGCGATAGTTTTCCAAATGCTCATAAATCCTATCCCTTACTTCCTTACAACTGACGTGAGACTCACCAATCTTTCGTTTCCAGGATAATCCCTGGTTCTCCTCTTGAACAACAGGACAACATTAGCTACTCACCAGGCCAGGTTATTGGTTCCAGTGTAGGTGCCACCCACCCCTCCTGTATGGGTCCAATGATCGAAGAACTTGAAGCCATGCCCTCTGCACTAGCTCCTCAGCCTTCCATTCATCTGTACTATATCCCTATTCCTGTAGTATTCCTGCCCGGACCAGTACATGGATCTGGGATTAAACACTTGGAAGTCCTCTTCTTAAGAGCAACACACACAAAATGCCGGAGGAACTCAGCAGGTCAGGCAGCATCTATGGAAATGAATAAACAGTGGATGTTTCAGGCCAAAACCCTTCATCAAGACTGGAAAGGAAGGGAGGCCGAAGCCCTAATAAAAATCTGGGGATAAGAAGAGAAGGATATATTGGGGAGGGGTTGAAGTAGCAGGCTGGGAGGTGATAAGTAGAAAAGCCAAAGGGCTGAAGAAGGAAGAATCTGATAGGAGAGGAGAGTAGATAATGGGAGAAAAAGGAGGGGGGCACCAGGGGAAGGTGATAGGGAGGTGAGGCAAAGTGATAAGAGTCCAGAAGAAGGATGAATGGGGAGGAGAAAATTAATAGAAGTTGGAGAAATCTATGTTCATGCCATCAGGTTGGAGGCTACCCAGTCGGAATATGAGGTGTTGCTCCTCCAAACTGAGAGGGACCTCATTGTGGCAGAAGAGGCAGCCATGGATGGAAATATCAGAACTGGAATGGGGATAGAAACGGAAATGGTTGGTCACTTCAGTTCCACTTTTCACGATGGAGCTGAGGTGCTCGACAAAGTGGTCCCCCATCTGTGTCGGGTCTCACCAACGTAGAGGAGGCTGTTTCGGGAGCCCTGGATACAGTAGACGACCCCGACAGATTCACAGGTGAAGTGTTACCTCACCTGGAAGGGCTGTTTGGGGACCCGAATGGAGGTGAGGGAGGAGGTGAATGGGCACGTGTCACACTTCAGTTGCTTTCAGGGATTAGTGTCGAGAGGGAGATTAGTGGGGACGGGCGAATGGACAGGACAATCTTGGAGGAAGTGATCCCTGTGAAAAGTGGAGAGTGGGGGGAGGTAAACATCTTTTTGGCCCATTGAAGGTGGCAGAAGTTGCGGAGGATGATGTGCCGGATGCAAAGGCTCATGGGGAGGTAGATGAAGACGGGAGGAACTCTATCCCTGCTCAGGTGGTGGGAGGATGGGGTGAGCATGAATGTCCGGGAAATAGAGGAGATGCAGGTGAGGACTGCATCAATGGTGGAGGAAGGGAAACCCTGTTGTATGAAGAAGGAGGACATCTCTGGAAGGGCAGACTCATCCTGGAAACAGATGTGAGGTGACGAAGGAACTGAGAAAAGGAAATAGCATTTTTACAGGAGACAGGGTGGGAAGAGGAATAGTCAAGATGGCCATGGGAATTGGTGGATTTGTAAATGATATTGGTAGACAGTTTGTCTCCACTGATGGAGACAAAGAAATCAGAAAACGGAGAGAGGTGTCAGAAATGGACAAAGTGAATTTAAAGGCAGGGTGGAAGTTGGAGGCAAAGTTGATTAAATTAACAGCTCAGCTACGGCGTTTGAAGCAGGACCAATGTAGTGCAGAAAGAATTGGAGAGCACTACCAGGAAACGCATTGCCTCAAAGTCTCTTTGAGGTGTGCCAGCCCTGAAGAAGTTTATTCATTTCCATCGATGCTGCCTGACCTGCTGAGTTCCCCCAACATTTCTGGATTTCCAGCATCTTCAGGACCTCTCGTATATATGGTCCTGCGGCCTCGTTCCTGACTCCTTATACTCTCTGCGTAGGACCACGTCCCCCATTGTATATCTGCCATTAGTGTCAACATGCAACATGGCCTCTGGCTGCACACTGTCCCCCTTGAGAATATTGTGCAGCCTCTCCAAGACATCCTGGACCCTAGCACCTGGGAAGAAACTCAGCATCCTGGTGTCTGTTCCTCAATCACAGAATCTACTGTCCATCCCCCTAACGATCGAGTCTCCTATCACTATCATTCTGCCTGTCTTTACCCTTCCCTGCCGAGCCTCAGAGTGAGCCACAATGCCACTGGCCTGGCTGCTGCTGCTGTGCCCCAAATATGTTATCCCCCCTCCCAGCAATATCCAAAGGGGTATACTTGCTGAAATCCCACATGTCACAGGAGGAGCCTTAATGATCCTGCCTACTATGAACTAAAGACTAACAATTTACAGACATTAAAAAAAGCTTACCTGTTCTTACCTGTGCCTTCTCTCTGAAACCTATGAGTTTTGCTCTCACCTAAGTCATTAACTCAACCTCTTCTCACTGAGCTTGTTATACATTTGCTCCAACTTCTCAAGCATAAGTACCACAATCAAAAACAAATTACTACAAATGACTCAGCACCCTTAGCTTGCCTGTTCTCACCAAAGCCTGTTGAACCAAAGGCTGACCACTCTGACACTGGCCCACTCACACAGTGGCTGCTCCCACAGTGGCCACTCAACTTTTTATTGGCTCAAATGAAACTCAAGTTACAGAGAAAGGTTGAACAAGTTAGGTCTTTATTCTTTGGAGCGTAGAAGGTTGAGGGGGGACTTGATAGAGGTGTTTAAAATTATGAGGGGGGTTGATAGAGTTGGATAGACTTTTTCCATTGAGAGTGGGGAAGATTCAAACAAGAGGACATGAGTTGAGAGTTAAAGGACAAAAGTTTAGGGGTAACATGAGGGGAAACTTCTTTACTCAGAGAGTGGTAGCTGTGTGGAATGAGCTTCCAGCAGAAGTGGTGAGGCAAGTTCGATGTTGTCGTTTAAAGTTAAATTGGATAGATATATGGACAGGGAAGGAATGGAGGGTTATGGGCTGAGTGCAGGTCGGTGGGACTAGGTGAGAGTAAGAGTTCGGCACTGACTAGAAGGACCGAGATGGCCTGTTTCCGTGCTGTAATTGCTGTATGGTTATATGGCTATAAGTCCCAATGAGACATGTTCTGTTCAAACAGCCCGTGCCCTGCAGAGGTGCTCTCTCACTCGCTAATTCAAAGAATGATTCTTGACGAGTCTTGTTCTTTTCAAATGGCTCCACCCTTCACCGAAAGAACACTTTTAGAACAAAACAAATACAAAGCTTCCTGTGTTGCTACACAGAAGTAATGATTATTGTTATGCAGCTTGCCTCAAAAATGAACGGTTAAAGGGAAGTAACTGTTCCTGAACCTGGTGGTGTTGGACTTCAGTTTTTTATACAAGAAGGTGGCATGGCCCAGAGGGTGGGGGGATTTTGATGATAAATGTTGTCTTCTCAAGGCAGTGCCTCACATAGATACTTTTGAGAGGAATGTTCCTGTGGTGTATGGGGCTGAGTCCACTGCTCTCCAGTATTCCTGATGTTTCTGTGCATTTGAATTGCTGATTCAAACCATGATGAAATAGGTCAGGAAGCAGTACATCTGCAGAAATTTGTTACGAGTGTTCAGTGACAATCTGAGCTTCCTTAACCTCCGAATAAATAAAATGTTGGCACACCTTCCCTGTGGGTGCAGCTATGTGCTGGGCCCATGACAAGTCACCCAATAGGTTGACATCCAGGAATATAAAGCTGCCGACTGTCCACATCACCATTTTCCCCAATGCACACGTTTACACTCCTTCTCATTCTTGACGTCTGCAATCAGATCATTAGTTTTGTTGATGCTGGGTGACACAGGCGCCTCTCAAGTCTTTGAATTATATGTGAATGCTGCCTCCCTAGTGCATCTCAGGGTGGAGGTATCATGAAGTAGGAGGGGAGGACAATAGCCTTTGCTGCACAAATTCTTTTCACAGTGAACAAAGTTATTTTGCAATATAGTTCCTGCATTAGGTGTCTCAAGTATTAAGGCTCTTCCCTAATATACTGTGTTTAATGAAACAGCTTTTGTTTCAACAAGGTGCTGTTCTGCTTTGTGGTCAGGCATTCCAAGAGTGATTAATGGGAGTGGAGCAGGTCCAGGCAGACCCACTGGGTTGGTGACACTGATCCTCCCAGCTGCCTGCTGCAGTCAGTGGGGTGTGAGCTCAGGGCAGAACAGGGCTGGCACAGCCTCCGTGATGGCCAGGTGCACATTAAATCCGTTGCCATCTCCTGCTGACCATCGCTGCTCCAGGCTCCGGGGTGGAGGGGAGAGGTGGGGAGGGATGGGGAGCAGATGGTGGGGAGATATTAGCCCCCAGCTTCACTGGTCAGCAGCGGGTTTGTCAGATGCTTCTGTCACGTTGCAGATTTTTATCTGGGACCCACTGACATCTCTTCATTTTGAGTTCATTTCTTCCTCCTCAGCCACTGGACACTCCAAAGGTTGTACCTGCTCATCACGGTGCCATTTCCCTTAACAAAGGTGACTGGTGTGCACACAACACTTACTGCAAAGCACAATACCCAAAGGAAAACTGTCATGGACACCCAAACTCTGAAATCCAACCAGAAAACGTTGGAAGCACTCAGCAGGTCAGGCAGCATCTGTGTGGAGAGGAACAGTCAACATTTCAGATTCTGATGGAAGGTCGTTGAGCTGAAACAGTAACTGTTTCCCTCTCCACGCTGTCCATGCTGCCTGACCTGCTGGGTGACTCCAGAACTTCTGTTATTATGTACAAAACAATAAGTACACAGCAAGATCCAAAATAGTGCACTGTGATCATTGGTTTAGGGTATTGGCTGAGTGGCATGGACAGACCTGGGGGGCTACGTTCCTTTGTGTGCACTGTGTCAAACACCGAGAGGGAGAATATACAGAGACACAGACAACAGAAGCAGGAGTAGACAACTGTCATAGAGTCACAGAGAAGTATATCATGGAAACAGGACCTTCGGCCCATCTAGTCCATGCCAAAACCATTTAATCTGCCTTCTCCCATCGACCTGCACTGGGACAAGATCTCTCCATACACCTACTTTCATGTACCTATCCTAACTTCTCTTAAACATCAAAATCGAGCTCGCATGGACCTCTTGTTCGGCAGCTCGTTCTACACTCACACAACCTGCTGAGTGAAGAAATTCCCCCTCATGTTCCCCTTAAACTTCTCACCTTTCACCCTTAAACCATACGATAACAACCTCATATTTCTTGCAATAGTCTGTACAATTTGTTCCTCTAAATCCCGCAGACAGTTGGTTGTCTGTAATACAGCCCCAGTAACATGGTCGTCCCTTTATTATTTCTCAATTCTCATGATACCTGACTGGACCCTGAAGACCTGCTCCACCACTCAGCACCATCTGAGCTGATCTCTGTCTTTACTACTCTTATCCCTCGGGCCATCTCAATTAAACGCAATGACTTGTCTCCCCCTAATGTATGTGCTAAAAAATCCACAGGTCATCACCCCGTGGGCGAGATCATTTTTCCTGCTCTTGGTTCTAGATAGCACACTGTGTTATCCATGAGGCATATCCTTGTTTTGGACTCTCCAGCAATCAGGTATATCCTCCGTGTCTTTATAATGTAAATTCCTGATAGAATTTATAGTTCTCTATAAGATCCCCTCTCATTCTTGTAAACTCCTGTGAGTATAGGACCTATTAGCACAATCTCTCACTGGAAGAAAACTGATGGAACCGTCCTGATGAAGGGTCTCGGCCCCAAAACTTCCTCCGTATATTTTCCTCCGTAGATGCTGCCCGACTTGCTGAGTTTCTCTAGCATTTTGTGTGTGTTGCTAGAACGGATCAGGGGTCAATCAGCTTCCATGAAGGCAAAAGGGATAGGTCAATGTTTCAGGTCGCAAGCCTGCATCAGGACCCAATCCTTATGTCAGTCCTTCTGTTCCAATCGTCAGTCTAATAAACTTCTGATTCACCTATTCTGTGGCAAATATATCCTTTAGATAGGGAGACTAAAATTGCATGGAAAATTCCGGAAGCGGGCTGACCAAGCTCCTGTACAGGTGCAGCAAGCTATCCCCACTATTGCACCTACAGCCAACGTCAATAAACACCAAAGTGCCACTTGCCTTCTTAACTGCTCACTCTCAGTGACTCTTCTGAACCCCCATTTTCCCATTTATTACCATTCAGGAAATAATTTCTCTTTTCATCTAAGTGAAAAACCTCACAATTATATATGTTGGACTGCATCTCCCATGTACTAACCACTCCACTCACATGGTTAAGTCACTTTGGAGTCTCTTGCAAGATCCGCATATCTTCTGCACTTTAAACTCCAACTCTGTGTTGTCATCCAAACTTAGAGATGTTTCATTTAGTTCCCCTTCTCCAAGTCATTTATGTGTTTTGTGAACAACTGAGAGCCAAAGCACGATCCGTGTGGTACCTCACCAGTCACAGTCTGTTAACTGGGAAAAGGACACAGTATTTCCTACTCAGTTTCCAATCTGTTCACTGATTTTCTGTCCGTACTTGAACGTTACCTCCAGTTCTATCTGCTTTAACTTTGTGGCCCGTTATCAAACACATCCTATCACTCTACTGGTTACACCTTCAAGTAATTACAATAGATTTGAAAAGAACTATTTCTCATTACAAACACCTGCTGACTTTACTTAATTCCATTAATGTCGTCTAACTATTCCGTTACTGAATCGTTTATAAGAGATTTTTGCAATTTCCCCACTGTCAGCTTCCCAGTGCTTCCATTTCCTGCTTTGTTTGCATAGCAGAGTTATATTTGTAATCCGTACAAATGTAAATCCAATCCGTAATATTTCGGCAAAAGCCCATCAATATAGGACATAGAAGAGTACAGCAGAGGAACGTGCATTTCAGTCCACAATGTTGTGCCAAACCAGCTAAAAAGCAAATCAAAAACACCCAAACACTAATCACTCTAACCTACACAATGTCCATATCCCTCCACCTTCCTTACATTCATGTGCCCAGCCCAATGTCTCTTAAAAGCCTCTAATGTATTTGCCTCTACCACCATGTCAAGCAGTACATTCCAGGCATCCCCCAAACTCCAAGTAATAATAATTAACCCTCTCATCTTCAATGAATGCACTCTGGTATTAGACAAGTCAACTCTGGGAAACAGATATTCCCTGTCTACTCTGTCTGTGCCCCTCATAATCTTATAAACCTCTATCAGATCTCCCCTCAGCCTCCGACACTCCAGAGAAAACAACCCAAGTTTGTCCAGCCTCTTGTGATAGCACATGCCCTCTAAACCAGGCAGCATCCTGGTGAACCCCTTCTGCACCCTCTCCAAAGCCTCAACTTCCTTTCTATAAGTGGGGCAACCAGAATAGTCCACAATACTCCAGACGTGGCCTACACAGAATTTTATAAAATTGCAATGTAACCCCTTGACTTTTGAACTCAATGCCTTGACAAATAAAAACAAGCATTTCATAAGCCTTCTTAACCATCCTATCGACCTGTGTAACCACTTCAAAGAGCTATGAACTTGGATCTCAAGATCTCTCTGCTCAGCAACACTGTTAAGGATCTTGCCTGTAACAGTGTACTGTCTCCTTGCATTTATCCTCTCAAGGTGCAATTCCTCACATTTATCTGGGTTAATCTCCATCTTCCATTTCTCAGCCCATATCTGCAACTGATCTATATCATGCTGTATTCTTTGCCAGTCTTCTACACTATCCACAACTCCACCAATCTTGGTATCATCCGTTAATTTACGAACCCAACCACCTACATTTTCATTCAGGTTATTTATATGGATTACAAACAGCAGAGGTCCCAACACAGATCCCTCTGGAACTCCACTAATTACAGACCTCCAGCTTTAATGAGTTTCTTCGACCACTACCCTCCGTATTCTATGCGTAAGCCAGTTCTAAATCCAAACAGCCAAGTTGCTGTGATCCCCATGCATCCTAATCTTCTGGATTAGCTTCCCATGAGGGACTTCGTCAAGCGCCTTACTAAAATCCATGTAGGCAACATCCATTGCCCTACCCTCATCAATCTCTCTCATCACCTTTTCAAAAAACTCAGTCAAGTTGGTAAGACATGACCTGCCCCGCACAAAGTCATGCTGACTCTCCCTAGTTAGGCCATGTGTTTCCAAATGCTCATATATCCTATCCCTAAGAATTTCTCCAGCAATTTACCTACAAGTGACGTGAGACTTGCCGGTCTACATTTCCTAGGAGTTTCCCTTATTCCCTTCTTAAAAAGAAATGCAACATTAGCCACTCGCCAATCTTCCAGGACCTCGCCTGTGGTTAGGGAGGACACAAAGATACTAGTCAAGGGCCCAGTAATCACGTTTTTTTCCTCCTTCAATAATCTGGGGTAAATCCCAACAGGCCCTGGGGGCTTATCCATCTTAATTCTCATTAGGAGGCCCAGCACTTCCTCCTCCCTGACCTCTAAACATCCTAATATATTTATACACTCAGTACTGATCTCCTGGTCTTCCATATCCTTTTCCTTGGTAAATACTGAAGCAAAGTACTCATTAAATACCTCACTCACGTTCTCTGTATCCAAGCAAATGTTCACCTTTATCCTTGAGTGGTCCCATTCTCTTTCTAGTTATCCTCTTGCTCTTGATGTCTGTATACAATGTCTTGGGATGCCCCTTAATCCTACTTGCCAAAGACTTTTCACAGCCCCTTCTGGCTTTCCTAATTCTCTTTTTTTGTTCTTTTCTGGTTTCTTTATACTCATCATGTGCTCTGTTTGATCCTAACTTCCGAAGCTTTACATACTTTTCATTTTCTTCTGGACTAAATTCACCTCCTCTCTGGACATCCAAGGTTCTCTTATCTTTCCATCGCTGTCCTTCCTTCTAACAGGGACATACCTTTCCTGTACTCTGTGCAATTGATCTTTAAACAGCTGGTGGCGCAGTGAGATCAGCGCTGGGCTCGAGAACGGAGGTTCCTGAGTTCGATCCAGTGACAGACCACTCCCGAGCGCGCTCTCCATCCATGCCCGGTTGAGGTTGAGCTCGCAACTCGACCTCGTAAAAAAAAACACTTCCACCTCCAGTTTAAATTCCCACATGGAATATTGTGGAGGATCAAATACTATCCCCCCCAAACACCCTCCACATGTCTGGTGTGGACTTGCCAGAGAAAAGGTATTCCCAATTAATGCTATTAGTTCCTGCCTAGTGCCCTTGTAATTTGCCCTACTCCAATTTAAAATTCTCCCTCAAGGACCATACCTATCCTTATCTACAGTTATCCTGAAAGATAAGGAGTTGTGGTTACTGTTCCCTAACTGCTCACCCACTGAAAGTTCAGTCACCTGGCCAGACTCAGTACCCAACTCCACGTCCAGTACAGCTCCTCTTCTCGTTGGACCCTTCACATACTGATTTAAAAAACCTTCCTGGATACTTAACAAATTCTGCCCGTTTAAACCCCTTACGCTAAGGAGGCCCCAGTTTACATGAGGGAAGTTGAAATCCCCCATGACAACAACCCTATTATTTTTACATGTTTCCTTAATCTGATTACATATCTGTTCCTCAATGTCCCGGTGGCTATTAGGGGGTCTGTAGTACAATCCCATCAGCGTAATGACAGCCTTTCCACCCAAATGGACTCAGTGTCTGACCCCTCCATTATGCCTCCCCTAAGTGCAGCTGTGATATTGTCCCTGATTAGCAGTGCAACTCTCCCCCTCTTTTACCTCCTTCTCTACATTTTATAAAATTTCGGGTGGAGAAGATGGCGGCGTGCCTGCGTGTGCGCAGCTCTCCAGTGAAAAATGATATCGTATCTGTTAAATAGGGGCCGTGGACAATTCTGATTTGATGGAGAATGGACGTGAAAGCACAGAGGAACACCTGGAGAAATTTCTGAAACGCCCGTCCGCTGCTGTCGTTACTGCATGGTCGGGAATCTTTCAGAGGGTAGGCTTCAAAATCCCCGGCCTTGCCTGCTTTTGGCAACCGAGAAGGAGGTCGAATCGTTCGGACAGAGATGGCGCTCAGTACTCGGTGTCGGAGAGCTGATCAGAACTCGAAGTTTTCAGATGACTCAGAGTCGGATTGTGGTCGGCATGGCAGGGAGAGTCTTTCTTCCTTCTCCCGTCTGCATGAGATTCGGGACATTTGAGAAACTTTGAACTTTACTGTGCTCATGGACTTCTTCATCAAGTTATGGTATTGTTACACTGTTGTAACTATATGTTATAATTATGTGGTTTTGTCAGTTTTTTCAGTCTTGGTTTGTCCTGTGTTTTGTGATATCACACCGGAGGAAATCATGTATCATTTCTTAGTGCATGCATTACTAAAAGACAATAAAAGAGGACTACGTGCTTCATAATCATCATCATAAATTTCAAAACATGGTACATTAATCATCCATTCCTGCACCTCTCTCAACCAAGTTTCAGTAACGGCCGCAACATCGTAGTTGCATGAACTGATCCATGCTCTAAGTTCATCACCCTTACCAATAATACTCCTAGCATTAAAATAGGCACACTTCAAACTATCCGGCCCATCATACCTGTATTCAATTTTGCCTTTCAGTATTTTTCCTGATACCTACCTCCTGGTCTGATCCTTCCCTTACTGACCACTGTTCTCTTTTATTTTCTTTACTGCTCTGTGACGTGAATTATCAGGTCCTGGAGACTGAAACCATTCATTTCCCAAGCAGTATTTCTTTGGTTTCCTTCTGTTCCTCCATCTCTCTGGACCCTCGGTTCCTATGTACACCCTCCTTTGTGAGGATGGAATTACTGTACATGTTTATTGTTCTGCCATTTCTTACTTCCCAGTTTTAATTTCCCTTGTTTCAGGCTCTAGGGTATCTATATTGCTCTGTGAACAAAGAACATAGAACAGCACAGCACAAGAACAGGCTCTCTGTCCTACAATGTTGTGCAAAACTAATTAAATGAACAACCCAACTGAACTAATCCCTTCTGTCTACACAATGTCCATATCTCTCTAGTTCTTGCATGTCTGAGAGCCTCTTGACTGCCTCTGTCATATCTTTGTCCTTCACCATCCCAGGTTCCCTACATTTACTATGGAGAAAACCTGCCCCACAAATCTCCTTTCATCTTTCCTTCTCTCACTTTAAATGGGAGCTACCAACTTGAACTTGAATCCCAAGATCCCTCTGCACTTCACACAGGAAAAGGTCTTCCCAGCAACAGTGTACTGTCTCTTTGCATTTGATCTCCCAATATGCAAGATTTCACATTTGGCTAGGTTAAACTCCATCTGCCATTTCTCCACCCATATCAGCAACTGATCTATATCCTGCAGAATCCTTTGCTAGTCGTCTCCGCTACCCACAGCTCTGCCTTCATCAATCAACATCATCACCTCCTTGAAAAACTTGATCAAGCTAGTAAGACACAACCTGCCCTATATAAAGTTACTCTGACTGTCCCTAATTAGGCCATGGTTTTCCAATTGCTCAGAAATCCTTTCCTTAATAATCAACTACAGTAACTTCCCCACTACTAAAGTGAGACACACCAATCTACAGATGCAGGATTGTTCCTATTTTCTATCTTGAATAATAGAACATTACTTACTTACTAATCCTCCAGGACCTCACCCATGGCTAGAGAGTACACGGACATATTGGTCACTAATCTTTTTCTCTTTAACATATTTAGAGAAGATTTTACAATTTTTATGTTCCCTGTGAGTTTACTTTGTTGCCCCTTCCCCAATAATCTTGTTGTCTTCCTTTATCAAATTCTACACTACTCCCATTCCTCAGATCTGTGCTTTTTTTTTGCCAAGTTTACATATCTCCTTTCTGGGTGCAACACGAACTTTGGTAAGCCATACAGTTTTTGTTCAGAATTTATTTTCCTGCTGGATGAATAATTATTAGGTTTCACATAAATGCTCACATTTTACCTCTGTCTACTGTCCACAAGTCGTGGAGCTGTACAGCACAGAACCAGCCATTCAGCCCATCTACACTAATCCCATTTACCAGTATTAGAATCATGTCCTTCTACACCTTTCCTGTCCTGCTTAAGTACCCTGTCCTTTCCAGAAAGTCCGCATCATCTCATTCCAGTCAGCACTTGAGTTCTATTAAATTTTGAGTCAATCATTGATCTGACAAAGCACTAAAATAAGAAATAAAACTATAAAAGATAGAAAATACAAAATGTATTTGTTTCTGCTGGTGCTTTCTAACTCATGCCAGCAACTAGTTTGCTTTAATTGGCGGAAGTGCGTGGGATCTCGAGCAGGGAAGGTGCCAGGTGGAGCGGGCATTCGGAAGGACAGATGCAAGGTCCATGACTGGTCTTCAATCACCTATGCTGCCTGATCCAGTCAGTTTCAAACATCTGCTTTTGTTTTGGTTTCATCATTCTTCTAATGTACTAAATGTGAGAGCATTTTCTGTTTTCATTTAATATCTCCAGCTTGTCCAGCCTTTGATACTTCATTGCATGGACGGAAGCAAGTAGGAAAAACACAGCCATGTCTTAGCTGTAGGATATACAGAATACATTATGAAAGTGGCATAAGAGTATTTAGTGTGCCTCATAACATATAACTTTAGCAACAGAATAATACACAGCAAATCAGTGTGGAGCTAACACTAACAGTGGGATGAGATGCTGCAATACTGCTATTGGTTTTTTACTGTCACATACATCAAGACACAGTGGAAACTTGCCCTGCATACTGTTCATTCAGATCAAATCATTACACTGGGCAATGGGCCGGAATAAGGTGGAACAATAACAATGCAGAATGAAACGTAAAGGCTACCAGGAAAGGTGCAGTGTAGGTAAATGGTGAAGTGCAAAATAACAATGAGGAAGATTATGAGGTCAAGAGTCCATTTTATTGTACAAGAGGTCCATTCACGAGCCTGATAACCACAGGATAGAAACTGCCCTTGAGCCTGATGACAGTGCTTTCAGGATTTTGTCCCTTCTAAAAGAGGGGGAAAGAGAGAACATTCAGGATGGGTTGAGGTCTTTGATAATGCAGGCTGCTCAGGCAGTGAGAAGTGTAGACAGAGGGGAGGGTAGTTCCAGTGATGTGCTGACCTGCGTCCGTAACTCTGCAGTTTCTTGCGGTCATGTGCAGAGTAGTTGCCATACCAAGCTGTTATGCATTCAAAATGCTTTCTATGGTTCATCGATAAAAATTGGCATGGATTGGTGGGGCCACTAATAAAATTCACTGCTACTTGACCAGTGTGGATTTCAGGTCAAGCAAAAACTTGTTATACTGGATAATTTTTCTATTAAATGGAAATGCAGAGCAGGTGTTTGTGAATGGATTGTTTATGGCAATAAGATGTTTTAATTTCAGCTGGTGCAGTTGGTAGAGCTGATACCTGACAGCTCCAGCAGCCCAGGTTCAATCCTGACCTCCAGTGCTGTCTGTGTGGAGTCTGCACGTCCTCCCACGACCGCGTGTGTTTCCTCCAAAAGCTCCAGTATCCTCCCATATCCCAAAGACGGGAGGGGTCATAGGTTAACTGACCACGGTAAATTGCCCCTCATGTGGAGGAAGCATATTGGGGAGTTGGTGGGAGTGTAGGGAAAATAAGATGGGGTTAATGTAGGGTGAATGTAAATGGGAGCCCATGCCAGTCAGTGGGCTGAGGGCCATGTTTCTATGCTGTAAGATTCTGTCTCCATGATTAACATAAGAACATAAGAAATAGGAGCAGGAGTAGGCCATCTGGCCCATCGAGCCTGCCCCGCCATTCAATAAGATCATGGCTGATCTGTCTGTAAACTCAGCTCCATCTACCTGCCTTTTCCCCATAACCCTTAATTCCCTTACTATGTAAAAACCTATCTATCTGTTTCTTAAATATATTTAGTGAAGAAGCCTCAACTGCTTCCCAGGGCAAAGAATTCCACAGGTTCACCACTCTCTGGGGAAAACATTTTCTCCTCATCTCCATCCTAAATCTTCTGAGGGTCCTTATTTCAAGTGAGACAGAATAGTTCTTTGTCACATTTGGAAGGGGTTAAAATTCTAAGCCTAACAAAATAATTGGATCTTTGTCAGGGAAACAGAGCTGGGTATAGATCTATCACAACTGTTTGAAGGGTAGAGGCTGAGCACGTGTAAGGAGAGTACAATGAATAACTTCAGAAACAGGAGCACGAGCAGTAATCCATGGGCGTCTTCAAGAATGCTCTACCATTCATCAAGATCACAGCTGGTCATCTGCCTAAGCACTAATTTCCAGCGCTATCTTCAAATCCCCTTATTCCCTCAATATCTAGGAGCTTATCATTCTCTGTTCTGGATAAACAAGACCAAGCCTCAGCAGCACTTTAGGGCAGAGAATGCCAAAGATTAACTGCTTTCTGAAAGAAAGAATTTCTCATCATCTGGGCCCTAATCAACTCTAGTCCTTATCCCCAGACAGTGCTCCTGGGCCCTAGATATCTCAGTAAGGGAAATGTTCCCCCTATTTCCAACCTATCAGACCTTTGAAGGATTTTGTGAAGTTCAATAAAATCTCTTCTCATTCTCATAAACACTGCAGAGTACTTTCCCAGTTGGTTTCCTCATTTGGTTTACCTGCTGTACCTAGAACTAGTCTCCATTGGCAAGCATACCCTTTCTTCGGCAAGGAGATCAACGCTGTGCACAATATTCGAGACACAGTCTCACCAAAACCCTCAGAATTGCATTAAGACGTCTTTATTGCTCTCAAACCTCTCATAATAATGATGAACACACCTCTCTCCCCTCCTCTCCTCTCGCTGCCTTCAGTAACACGTGTGCAAGTACCCATATTTGCTCTTGAACACCAACACCATCCAGTCACAGGATATCAGGTCCTGTGGTTTACTATATTCTGATTGATCTATGCTGACCTGAACTCCTCGACTGTGCAGATCCTCCATAACCCTCAATCCTTCATTACTTATCTCTCTCCACCCTAAATCTTTCTAAAGATGTGGCCTCACCATGAACAGAGGTGCATGGACCACATGTAAGCAGGTGAGATTACTGCAGACTGGCATCAGCCTCGGCACAGACATTGTGGGCCAAAGATACAGAAACATAGAAAACCTACAGCACAATACAGGCCCTTCGCGCCACAAAGCTGTGCCAAACATGTCCCTACCTGAGAAATTACTTAGGGTTACCCATAGCCCTCTATTTTTCTGAGCTCCATACACCTGTCCAGGAGTCTCTTAGAAGACCCTATCGTATCCACCTCCACCACCGTCACCGGCAGCCATTCCACGCACTCACCACTATCTATGTAAAAAACGTACCCCTGATATCTCCTCTGTACCTTCTTCCAAGCACCTTAAAACTGTGCCCTCTCATGCTAGCCATTTCAGCCCTGGGAAAAAGCCTCTGACTATCCACATGATCAATGCCTCTCATCATCTTATACACCTCTATCAGGTCACCTCTCATCCTCCGTCGCTCCAAGGAGAAAAGGCCGAGTTCACTCAACCATTTATGCTCTGACCTATGGAGAGTCATACTTTGGGGGTTTATTGACAACTCCCACACATATCTTTCCCCTGCAATTTACGATTACAACAGAAACAGTTTCTACATCACTATCCATTGCCTCCAAATTATGTCACTGCACTGCCTTGATACCTTCTTGACTTAGAAAGCCACCTATCCCTTTTGACCCTGTGACTGGCGCCAGGACAATTCAGTGGAGCCCATCCCCTGGAACAGTTCTGCTGTCCCTGCATACTGGTGCCAGTGTCAGGGGTATCCCAACCCATTTTCCTCGCACCATAATCTGAGCTGGGCATTTACATCCCTCATCCTAGCTACCATTTGCCAATCTGCACGTGACTCATGAAATAATCCAGAGGTTGTCACACTTATTTTACTTTTCAATTTTGCCCAGACTTCTCATAATTCTTCAGCAGAGCCCTTCTCCTGCTCCTGCCTAGGCCATTAGTGCCCACATAGACCATGATAACTGGATCCTCGCCCCACACTTCTTTACCTTTCCAGAAAAAAAATACTTTTACCAGTCCAGATGAAATATCCTTAACTCTGGCACCAGGCAGGCAATACAACCCTCAGGATTCATTATCTTTGCTGCAGAGAAGAGTGCAAGTTTCCCTAACTGTTCTAACCTCTCCATTTCTCTTTTCTTACTTGAATGACTCCCCGGGCATTGGTGCTACCAACAGTTTGCACATGCCCTCTGCGGTCACCACTCATGCCCAGACGGGGAGAAAGAACATCATACCTATTGGACATGGGGAAGGGCTGAGAAGCCTCTGGAACAATCCACTAGATCCCTCTACCTGCATCATCTGCAATCACACCATCCTGCGGGCAATAACAGAGAAGGAGATAGGTCACAGTCATAGCTGGAGAAATGGCAGATAGTCTTTGATACGGGAGAATGTGAGCTGTTGCACTTTGGGAGGCCAAAGGTAAGAGGAAATTGTACAGTAAATGGCAGGACCATTAACGGTGTTGATGCACAGGAGGATCTTGGGGTCAAAGTCCATAGTTCTCCGAAAGTGGCAATACAAGTAAAGAGAGTGGTGAAGAAGGCATATGACATGCTTACCGTTGTCACTAGGTTCATTGAATACAAGAGTCAGGAAGTGACGATGCACTGTATGTAACTGGTTAGGCTACATTTAGAGTTTGCTGTGCACTTCTGGTCACCCCAATACAGAAAGGATGTGGAAGCTTTGCAGATAATGTTTTATTTATTTATTTAGTGACGCTCCTCAGAGTCGGCCCTTCCGGCCCTTTGAGCCACATTGCCCCAGCAACCGCCAACAAACCCAATTAACCCTAAGCTAATCACAGGACGATTTACAATGACCAATTAACCTAGCCAGTACGTGGGGGGAAATCCTACGCATTCCACAGGGAGGACGTAGAAACCCTTTACAAACAGTGCCAGAATTGAACTCAGAACTCCGGAACTCCCCGAGCTGTAATAACATCATACCAACCATTACGCTACTGCGGATGCTGCCTGGATTAGAGGGTAAGTGCTATAAGCAGAGGTTTGATAAATTTGGGTTGGTTTCTCTGGAGCATTAGAGACTGAGGGGCAACCTGATATATATATGTACAGAACTGAGCAAAATCTTGGGCACATATACATTATATACCTAGGGTGCCTAGGACTTCTGCACAGTACTGTAGTCATTTTATATATTGCACTGTACTGCTGCCACAAAATAAAAACTAATTTTATGACATATCTGATTCTAATACGGGCCTCTATTATGGACTGAGAGTGGGAAGGGGGCAGGGAGAGGGGAATCGTGGTTGGGAAAAGGGGAAGGAAAATGTGAGGGAGCAGGAAACACCAGAGTGACACCCAGTAATGATCAATAAACCGATTGTTTAAAATCAGGTGACCTGGTCTGGTGTCTCAGGGCTGGGTGTGGCTGCACCTGCGTCATCCCTGTGTCCCACACCCCCACGTGGTGCCCCATCCTCACCATTTCCAACAACTTCTCCTGTCACCAGATTTACAGACTTGCTCTCTACTCCACAATGACAAATTCAGAACCGTGCAAAAGTCATACAGCACCATAGCTGTATACTGTATATGTGCCTAAGACTTTTACGGTATAAAGTTATGAGAAACGTGGTCAGAATCTTTTCCCCAGGGTAGAAATGTCAAGCATCAGAGGGCATAGCTTTAAGATGAGGGGTCAATTTTAAAGGGAATGCGCAGGGCAAGTTTGCTGACGACAGGACTGTTGTTGGCCAAATCAAAGATGGTGATGAATCGGAGGGAGATTGAAACTCTGGTGGAATGGTGCAGATAGATAAATAAAGTGCAAGGGCCATGAGTGAGAGAGCAAAAGTTCATCTTTATCATATAACGGCCTAGTCAAGAGGCTTATAACAGTGGGGTACAAGCTATCCTTGAGGCTGGTGGTATGTCTTCTCATACCTTTGCATCTTTTACCTGATGGGAGGGGAAAGAAAAGAGAACATACAGGGTCGGGGCTTTGACTTTTGTTTGAGTTATATTTTTCTTGTGAATGCTGCTTTTCTGATGGTATGTGCTTATAATGTTTCTGCAAGATTTTCATTGCATCTGTGCATACATACACTGTATATGGTGTTAAACTTGGGTTTACCTTGACATCTCAAACCCCGATATATCAATCATCAGATCTTTGGGATTTATTAACTCTCAAACTCAAGCACTATTTTTCAATGAACACTTAGTTCTTAAGTTCTTCATTCTCATTACACCTTGATGTTCAACTATAGGTTTTGTGTGACTTCTTCTATGAGGAGAAGTGAATTGTAATGATTTAATTCTCAGTGTTTCCTTATTTCCTGTTTCTGGTAGGAGGTTTATATTTCCTCTACTTCTTCTTAGATACACATTCCTTTCCCATTACCTGCCTTTGTTCCTGCCTCATTTTGCCTTCCTTTAACAAATTTTTGACCTTCCTTAGCTGAGTTCTAAGATGCTTCCACTTCTCAAGTCTACCATTATTTCAGTATTTAACTGAAATTAAAGGCATTGTTAACTCAAGGGAAGAGGCTCATATTCAATATTATAAGCCGCTTCTCTTGAGTTAACACTGTCTTTAATTTCTTTCATCAGGCACAGATGAATGTCTTTTTGCTTTTTTGTGCTGCAAAGGAATATATTTTTGTTTCGCTCTAAGACCCTAGTTTTACACTAAGCCACATCACTTTCAAATCTCAGTGTAAAAATTTATGATATTATGATCACTTTCCCCTAAAGGCTCCTTGACAAAGAGATTATCAATCAACCTCTACTCATTGCACAAAACTAGCTCTAAAATAGCCTTTTCCCTCGATAGTCTGTCAACATATTGATCTAGAAAAACATCTTGAACACATTCCCTCAATTTATCTTCCACCTTCTTACATTTGTCCACTCTATATGTAGGTTAAAATCTCCTGTCATTTTTCAAGTGCCAGAGGTTTGGAAAACCGCCAATGTGACACCCCTATTTAGAAGGACAGGGAGGTAACAGACAAAAAACGTGGGTTGATTAGCCAAACATTTTGTTGGAAAAAATGTTAGTATTAATTATTAACGAAATAATAGCAGTTTATCTGGAAAATACACAAGGATCCCCAATGCTATGCAGTTTTCTTGCAGTGTTTCTCTGTTAAAGAATACACTTTGGTTTTTCCTTCCAAATGAACAACTTCACATATTCTTACATTATTTACCAACTCTTTTCCCACAGACTGAACAGATTAGTTTCTCTGTGTGAACTGCCTGCCTTCCCAACTACTTTTGTGTTGGCTAACGTAATCAAGCAGAGCCAACATGGCCTCATGAAGGAGAAACCATGTCAAACAATTTCATTAAAGTTCTTCAGCCAGAGTGGATAGAGGGGAACTAGTAGATGTACTAGAGGAGGACTAGCAAAAGGTTTTTAACAAGGTGTTAACGTCAAAGGTTAAGGCTGTGGTTTTGGAGGTAAAAGATTGGCTTGGAGAGAGGATTGCCTAACAGGCAGGATGTGGTGAATAGGGTAAGGAGTCATTTCTGAGATAACGATCTGTGACCAGTGAGGTGCCGCAGGGCTGAAGTGCTGGACACGCAGCTGTTTACAATATACATTAATGACCCGGAGGAAGAAAGCGAAAGCACGGTATTTGCAGATGACAAAAATAGGTGGGAAGGCAAGGAAGAAGACAGAGTTTATGCAAAGATATTGATAAGTTAAATGGGCAAAGAGTTAAATGGACTATAATGTGAGAAAATGTAAGTTTAATTTTAGGAAGAAAAAACTAATAACAGGCTGCTAGAGGGACCTGATGTCCTTGTACATGAAACACAAGTGCAGCAGTTGCTGGGGAAGGCTATTGGTACGTTACCCTATATTTTAAGGAGGTTAGTATATATAAATGTAGAGAAGTCTGGCTCCGATTTCCTCCCACAGTCCAAAGACATACCAGACGGTAGGTTAATTGGTCACTGTAAATTGTCCCGTGATTAGGCTAGGGTTAAATCGGGGATTTCTGGGCGGTGCGGCTGGAAGGGCCAGAGGGTCTATTCTGCTCTGCGTCTCAATAAACAAACAAATAAATAAAAACTACATGTGGAGTACTGTAAATAAATTTGACTCCCTATTTAAAGCAAGTTAGCACTGTATTGGAGATAGTTCTGAGAAGATTTACTAGGATGGTCCTGGGTATGGAGGGGTCTATGTAGAGTTTAGAACAATGAGAAACATGGGCAGATAATGTTCATCCAAGACCATGATGAGGGAACATTTCATCTCTCAGAGTTGTGAGTCCCTGCCACAGAGTCCTTTGGTATATTTAAGTCTGAGACAGATGGATCTCCAGTCAGTAAGGGAATAGTGGATTTCAGAAATGTTGCTGCTATCGGTTTATTATTGTCACATGTACCAAAATACAGCAAAAAGCTTGTTTTACATATTGTTTATACAGATCAAATCATTGCACAGTGCACTGAGCTAAAATAAAATAAAAACAAACAACTCAGAATGAAGTGTAAAAGCCACTGAAAGGCTGCAGTGCAGGGAAACGATAAAGTGCAAGACCACAAGCCTGTCTGAAAGACTAAGCATCCGTTTAATTGCACAAAAGTTCCATTCAAGAGTTTAATAACAGCCGGATAGAAGCTGCCCTTGAGCCTGATGACAGAGGTCGACCTTCACTAATCCGGCACCACTGGGACCTGAGGAGTGCCAGATTAGTGAAAATGCCGAATTACAGAAGGATCACGTTAAGCATAATCAGTGCCGGATTATCGAAGGAACCGGATTACAGGTAGTCGGATTAGTGAAGGTCGACTGTACATGATTTCAGGCTTTTGTGTCATCTGTGTGATGGGAAAGGGCAGAAGAGAGAATGTCAGGGTACGTGGGGTCTTTGATTCTGTCAGAATTATCAGATTTGCCATGAATCTATTGAATAGCATGACAGGCTTGAGGAGCCGAATTGTCTAATCTTGTGTAATTAATTTATAATTGAAGTGTAACCCCAGTTTCACATGCCTCGAATTTTCTCACCCAACATTACAAGTACTTTTCATAAATAATTCTTTCCAATGTTTGCTGCCTGAGCTGTTTCTTAGCTTTGCTGACATTCATTCTGCCTCAGGTTTTGACACACCAAAATTATTTCTCACCAAGATCTTTGCCAGGCAGTCATGGAAAGAGGTAGGAGTAGTCCCGAGTTAAATTCCTAACTAGAGTCGAAGCTAATTTTGACAGGAACATACAAAGCTTAATTGGGAAAGGCTGACAGCAGATAAAGGGGTGTCTGCCAAAATGGTAGCTAAGGAGAGAGTAGGTGCCTTTAAAGATCAATGTGGTCATCTATATAGAAACATAGAAACATAGAAAATAGGTGCAGGAGTAGGCCATTCGGCCCTTCGAGCCTGCACCGCCATTTATTATGATCATGGCTGATCATCCAACTCAGAACCCAGCCTTCCCTCCATACCCCCTGACCCCTGTAGCCACAAGGGCCATATCTAACTTCCTTTTAAACATAGCTAATGAACTGGCCTCAACAGTTTGCTGTGGCAGAGAATTCCACAGATTCACCACTCTCTGTGTGAAGAAGTTTTTCCTAACCTCGGTCCTAAAAGGCTTCCCCTCTATCCTCAAACTGTGACCCCTCGTTCTAGACCTCCCCAACATCGGGAACAATCTTCCTGCATCTAGCCTGTCCAATCCCTTTAGGATCTTATACGTTTCAATCAGATCCCCCCTCAATCTTCTAAATTCCAACGAGTACAAGCCCAGTTCATCCAGTCTTTCTTCATATGAAAGACCTGCCATCCCAGGAATCAATCTGGTGAACCTTCTTTGTACTCCCTCTATGGCAAAGATGTCTTTCCTCAGATTAGGGGACCAAAACTGCACACAATACTCCAGGTGTGGTCTCACCAAGGCCTTGTACAACTGCAGTAGTACCTCCCTGCTCCTGTACTCGAATCCTCTCGCTATAAATGCCAGCATACCGTTCGCCTTTTTCACCGCCTGCTGTACCTGCATGCCCACTTTCAATGACTGGTGTATAATGACACCCAGGTCTCGTTGCACCTCCCCTTTTCCTAATCGGCCACCATTCAGATAATAATCTGTTTTCCTATTTTTGCCACCAAAGTGGATAACTTCACATTTATCCACATTAAATTGCATCTGCCATGAGTTTGCCCACTCACCCAACCTATCCAAGTCACCCTGCATCCTCTTAGCATCCTCCTCACTGCTAACACTGCCACCCAGCTTCGTGTCATCCGCAAACTTGGAGATGCTGCATTTAATTCCCTCATCCAAGTCATTAATATATATTGTAAACAACTGGGGTCCCAGCACTGAGCCTTGCGGTACCCCACTAGTCACCGCCTGCCATTCTGAAAAGGTCCCGTTTATTCCCACTCTTTGCTTCCTGTCTGCTAACCAATTCTCCACCCACACCAATACCTTACCCCCAATACCGTGTGCTTTAAGTTTGCACACTAATCTCCTATGTGGGACCTTGTCAAAAGCCTTTTGAAAATCCAAATATACCACATCCACTGGTTCTCCCCTATCCACTCTACTAGTTACATCCTCAAAAAATTCTATGAGATTCGTCAGACATGATTTTCCTTTCACAAATCCATGCTGACTTTGTCCGATCATTTCACCGCTTTCCAAATGTGCTGTTATCACATCCTTGATAACTGACTCCAGCAGTTTCCCCACCACCGACGTTAGGCTAACCGGCCTATAATTCCCCGGTTTCTCTCTCCCTCCTTTTTTAAAAAGTGGGGTTACATTAGCCACCCTCCAATCCTCAGGAACTAGTCCAGAATCTAACGAGTTTTGAAAAATTATCACTAATGCATCCACTATTTCTTGGGCCACTTCCTTAAGCACTCTGGGATGCAGACCATCTGGCCCTGGGGATTTATCTGCCTTCAATCCCTTCAATTTACCTAACACCACTTCCCTACTAACATGTATTTCGCTCAGTTCCTCCATCTCACTGGACCCTCTGTCCCTTACTATTTCTGGAAGATTATTTATGTCCTCCTTAGTGAAGACAGAACCAAAGTAATTATTCAATTGGTCTGCCATGTCCTTGCTCCCCATAATCAATTCACCTGTTTCTGTTTGCAGGGGACCTACATTTGTCTTTATCAGTCTTTTCCTTTTTACATATCTATAAAAGCTTTTACAGTCCGTTTTTATGTTCTCTGCCAGTTTTCTCTCATAATCTTTTTTCCCCTTCCTAATTAAGCCCTTTGTCCTCCTCTGCTGAACTCTGAATTTCTCCCAGTCCTCAGGTGAGCCACTTTCTCTGGCTAATTTGTATGCTACTTCTTTGGAATTGATACTATCCCTAATTTCTCTTGTCAGCCACGGGTGCACTACCTTCCTTGATTTATTCTTTTGCCAAACTGGGATGAACAATTGTTGTAGTTCATCCATGCAATGTGAAGCCAAGGGAAATGGGTCAGACCTTCTCTCATGGATTTACCATGAAAAGGGACATGCCAGCTGGTGAGTTCAGGGGAGAGAACTGTGATAACCTGGAGCATATCAACATTAGGAAGGAAGGGATGTTACAAGTCTTGAAACACATAAAAGTGGATAGATCCCCAAGACCTGACCAGGTGAATCCCATGAAGTTATGGGAAGCGGAGTTTGCGGGGGGCGGGGGGGAGATTGTTATATCTTTGTTAGCCAAGGGTGAGGTATCAGAAGGCTTGAGGATGGCTAATGTTGTACCTTTATTCAAGAAGGGCAACAAGGAATAAACAGGGAACTGGAGGCTAGTGAGCCTAATGTCAATGGTGGGAAAGTTATTGGAAGAAATCCTGAAGGGCAGGATTTATTGGCATTTGGAAAGACAAGGTTTGATTAGGGATAGTCGGCATGGCTTTGTGCATGGGAAATCATGAAGAAGATATATGATCCACTTGCCTGCATCAGCCCAGGCACTTAAAGCAAGAGAAGTTTGGCATGGTAGGCAACCATGACTAATAAGGAAAGTTAAGGACTGAATAAAGGCTAAGGAAAGGGCATATTAAGGTAGCAAAAGTAAGTGGGAAGTTCAATGATTGGTGAGACCCGATGTATATTGGGAGACCGTTTCGCCGAGCACCTACGCTCCGTCTGCCAGAAGAAGCAGGATCTCCCAGTGGCCACCCATTTTAACTCCACTTCCCATTCCCATTCCGATATGTGAATCCATGGCCTCTTCTGCTGTCGCGATGAGGCCACACTCAGGTTGGAGGAACCACACCTTATATTCCATCTGGGTAGCCGCCAACATGATGGCATGAACATCGATTTCTCAAACTTCTGGTAATGCCCCCCCTTCACCATTTCCTAACTCCTTTTCCCTCTCTCACCTCATCTCCTTGCCCACTCACCACCTCCCTCTGGTGCTCCTCCCCCTTTTGCTTTCTTTCATGGCCTCCGTCTCTTTCACCAATCAACTTCCTGGCTCTTTGCTTCATCCTTCCCCTCCAGGTTTCACCTGTCTCCTGGTGTTTCTCTCTCTTCCTCTCAGCTTTTTAAATCTACTGCCTAGTTTCTTCCCCTCCAGTCCTACCAAAGGGTTTCAGCCTGAAACGTTGACTGTATTCTTTTCCATAGATGCTGCCTGGCCTGCTGAGTTCCTCCAGCATTTTGTGTGTGTTTCTCACATTTAATTGATTGTTTCTCCTGCTGCTTCTCCCACCGCGTTCTTCGCGCCACCCTTTCCGCCACGAGAAGGTACGTGGTATCCCTGTCCCAGTCACTTCCACACCTCCGAAATTCTTTCTCCGCAAATTGTAATGGACTTGAACGCTACTTTATCCATCACCAGATCCTCGATTTCAGTCACCGGTTCTTTGACTTTCTCATGTCCTGCAAGGATCGGAAGGTCACCCATCTACAGACCACAGAACCTGGCATCTCCAACGCCGGCAGGCCCGGATCCCTGCTGCGGACTCATCGGCTCTAACAATCCAGAGCAGACTCATAACCCAGACTCCATCGCCATCAATGTGGGTTCCAACGGTCTCGGACATCTCCAGAGGGCCGATTGTTCAACCTCCAACTCCAACTCCAGCCTTGACCTCCAGACCGGGTCTTCACTTGCTGCCACTGGAACACCCATCTCCCCTTTCCCGACCACCACTCCACAATCTCAGCTCCCACCGCCAGCTCCTGGGTCCTCAGAGACTCCATCTTCCTCTCACACCACCATCCCTGAACACTCCAAACCTCCCTTCCCCTCAGACTCTCCCAACCCACTTCCCCCTCCGATCCCAGCTCGGGATCGTGCCGGGTTTTCACCATTCCCTCCGGCCTTCCTCTCTGTCTCTGAGACAGAATGTTCTGTCCTCAGTCCAGACCTCACCTTTATCAACCATTCCCTCCAACCTTCCCCTCTCTGAGGCAAAATGTTCTGTCCTCGGAAGGGCCTCATCTTTGCCCCCCCTCCCCGGTCCCACACCTCAGCAAGTTCCACGCCCACTACGGCGCTAAGCTCTTCTTCCACCGCCTCCATCTCCGAACCTATTTCTTCGGCAAAGACTCTCCACCCTCACCAACGACCCATTCTCCTGTTTTCAAACTTCCTATTCCTAGACACCCCATCCCGGACTTCTGCCTTTTCATTGTCAAATGCCGATGGGACATCAACGGTCTCGACTTCTACGCTACTCTCTCCAATTCCAACCTCACTCCTTCTGAACGCTCTGCTCTCCACTGTCTCCTCACCAATCCTAACCTCACCATGAAACTCGCAGATAGGGGAGGTGCTGTAGGCACCTCTTCCTTGCTGAGGCCCAGCGCCAACTCTCAGACACCTCCTCTTACTTGCCCCTCCAACAGAATCCCACTAAAGAGCACCAGGCCATTGTATCCCACACCATCACTAACCTTATTGCCTCTGGTGATCCCCCATCCACAGCCTCCAACCTCATAGATCCCGCACCTCCCATTTCTACCTCCTACCTAAAATCCACAAACCTGCACATCCAGGTAGACCCATTGTTTCAGTTTGTTCCTGCCCCACTGAACTCATATCTGCAGACTTCACCTCTGTTTCATCCCCCCGGTTCAGTCCCTTCCCACCTACATCCGTGACACCTCACACACTCTGGATCTTTTCAATGATTTCAACTTCCCTGGCCCCCATCATCTTATTTTCACTCTGGATGTCCAGTCTCTATGCACCTCCATCCCCCACAGGAAGGCCTCAAAGCTCTCAATTTCTTTCTGGAGACCAGACCCAACCAGTTCCCCTCCACCACCACGCTCCTCCATCTAGCAGAACTTGTCCTCACTTTCAATAATTTCTCCTTTTGCTCCTCCCACTTCCTTCAAATAAAAAAGTGTAGCCATGGGCACTCGCATGGGTCCCAGATATGCCTTTTTGTCGGCTACATGGAACGGTCCATGTTCCAAGCCTACACTGGTGTCAGTCCCCCACTTTTCATATGTTACATCGACGACTGCATTGGTGCTGCTTCCTGCGCCCATGCTGAGCTTGTCAACTTCATCAACTTTGCCTCCAACTTCCACCCTGCCCTCAAATTCACCTGGTCCATTTCTGACACCTCCTTCCCCTTTCTCAATCTCACTCTCTCTGTCTCCGGAGACAGCTTACCTACTGATGTCTATAATAAACCCATGGACTCTCTCAGCTACCCGGTTTATACCTTCTCCAGCCCTGTATCTCTGTCACCAATCAACTTCCCAGCTACTTATTTCATCCTTACCCCTCTCAGTTTTCACCTATCATCTTGTGTATCTTTCCCCCTCCCCCAACTTTTACATCTACACCTCATCTTTTTTTCTCTGGTCCTGCCCAAGGGTCTCTTAACGGGATACTGATTGTGGATGATCAGCCATGATCACAGTGAATGGCAGTGCTGGTTCGAAGGGCCGAATGGCCTACTCCTGCACCTATTGTCTATTGTCTATTGTCTCAGTCCGAAATGTCAACTGTACTTTTTCCATAGATGCTGCCTGGCCTGCTGAGTTCCTGCATGATTTTGTGTGTGTTGGATGATTGGGAAGCTTTTAAAATCCAACAAAAAGCAACTAAAAAAGCTACAAGAAGGGAAAAGATGAAATATTAGGGCAAACTAGGCGATAATATAAAACAGGATACTGAAGGTTTTTTCAGTTTTATAAAGAATAAAAGGGATGTGAAAGTTAATTTTGGACCACTGGAAAATGATGCTGGTGAGGTAGCAATGGGGGACAAAGAAATGGCAGATGAATGTACAGTGTGCCAGAGGTCCCTGAGTGTCAGGGAGCAGGAGTGAGTGCCATTGCTATTACAAAGGAAAGAGTGCAAGGCAAACTCAAAGGTCTTAAGGTGGATAAGTCACCTGGACCAGATGGACCACCCCAGAGTCCTGAGGGAGGTTCTGAAGAGATAACAGATGCATAGGTCATGATCTTTCAAGAATCACTTGGTTCTGGCATGGTCCCAGAGGACTGGAAGATTGCAAATGTCATTCCACTCTTTAAGAAGGGAGGAAGGCAAAAGAAAGGAAATTATAGGCCAGTTAGCCTAACCTCAGTGGCTGTAAAAGTGTTGGAGTCTATTATTAAGGATGGGGGTTTTAGGGTACTTGGAAACTAATGATAAAAAGTCAAAGTCATCATGGTTTCTGTGTAGGGAAATGTTGCCTGATAAATCTGTTAGAGTTCTTCGAGGAAGTAACAAGCAAGGTGGACAAAGGCGAGGCAGTGAATGTCATTTACTTGGATTCGCAGAAGCCATTTGATAAGGTGCCACACATGAGGCTGCTTAACAAGATAAAATCCTGTGGTGTTACAGGAAAGATACTGATATAGATAGAGGAATGGCTGACAGGCAGGAGGCAGCAATTGGGAATAAACGGGGCCGTTTCTGTTTGTCCCCTTTCTAGTGGTGTTCCTCAGGGGTCAGTATTGGGAACACTACTTTTCACATTGTTTGTCAATGATTTGAATAACAGAATTGATGGCTTTGTAGCAAAGTCTGCAGATAATACGAAGATAGGTGGAGGGATAGGAAGCGATGCGATTGCAGCAGGAGTTAGATAAGTTGGAATAATGGGCAAAAAATGGTAGATGGAATACAGTGTTGGGAAATGTACGATAATGCATTTTAGTGCAGACTATTATCTAAATGGGGAGAAGGTTCAAACATCAGAGGTGCAGAGGGGCTTGGAATCCTCCTGCAAGACTCCCAGAAGTTTAATTTACAGGTAGAGTCTGAGATAAAGAAGGCAAATGCAATGCTATCATTTATTTCAAGGGGAATAGAATATAAAAACAAGGATATAATGCTGAAGCTTTTTAAGACACTAGTCAGGCCACACATGGCGTATTATCAACGGTTTCAGGCCCCGTGTCTCAGAAAGGATGTGTTATCATTGAGGGATAATTCATGAGGATGATTCTGGAAATGAAGGGGTTAACATATGAGGAACGTTTGGCAGCTTTGGGCCTGATCGGTCAGGGTATGGCAAGAAGGCAGGTGTATGGGGTTGAGTGGGATCTGGGATCAGCCATGATGGAATGGTGAAGCAGATGGGCTGAATGGCCCAATTCTTCTCCTATGTCTTATGGTTAGACTGCATTTGGAGTGTATGTAGTTCCAGTCACTGATCTACGGGAAAGGGATAGTACAAAAAAGATTCACAAGGATGTTGCCTGGATTTGGAGTTATAAGGAGAGAGGATAGGCCCCCTGGAGCAAAGGGTGCTGAGAGCTAACATGATAGAGATATATACAGTTAAGGGAGGCTTAGATACGGTAGATAGCCTAAGTCTGTTTCCCATTACAGGAGTGTCTAAAATGAGAGGGCATAGACTTCAGATGAGAGAAGGAACTTCTAAAGGGAAACTGAGGGGTAAAATATTCAGTCAGGGTAGTTGGTTTCTGGAATGAGCTGCCAGAGGAGGTGGTGGAGATGGGAACAGTAACAACACTGCACATAGAACAGCACAGGAACCAGTGAAAAAGTAATCAACTCCCACCCCCAAAAAACCAGTCCCTTCTATCTACGCAATGTCCATATCCCTCCATCTTCCTCACATCCACGTGTCTATCTAAACGTCTCTTCAAAGCCTCTAATGTATTTTCCTCTACCACCACACCAGGCAGTGCATTCCAGGCCTCCACAGCTCTCTGACTAAAGAAAACTTACGCCTCATAACCCGTTTGAAACTACCCACCCTCACCTTCAATGCATGACCTCAACTGTTAGACATTTCTACCCCGGCAAAAAAGATACTCCCTGTCTACTCCATCTACGCCTCTCATAATTTTTCAAACTTCTGTAAGGTCTCCCCTCAGCCTCCGCTGCTCCAAAGAAAATGACCAAAGTTTGTCCAGCCTCTCATGATAGCACTGCCCTCCAAACCAGGCAGCATTCTGGTAAACCTCTCCTGCCCTCTCTCCAAAGCCTCAACATCCTTCTGATAGCGGGGCGACCAGCACTGTGTGCAATTCTTTGGATGTTGCTTAACCAGAGTTTTATAAATTTGCAACATTTAAGAGGCATCTGACAGGTACTTGAATGAGTAGGACTATGGGGGATATGGAATTGAGGACAATGAGTTTAGAATAGAGAAGTGTGATAGTCAATATAGTGTGTTGAAGACCCTGTTTCTGTGCTGTACAGCTCCATGAGTCTCGGACCACTGCATCAATCATTTCTCAACGCTGCTCTGATCGCCTCTCTTGCTAATAATGTGGCATAACCTCTTTTCCCTTTTTGCTCACTTCCTAAATGTTGAATAACTTGAAGGATTTGGTTCACAACTTTCCAGACATCTTTCTGTAAAGCAATTAGATCACATCCTTTTGCCCTATTAATTTATCTGCCTGGTGTGAATATTAAGAGTGCTCTGATCCAGCACTTCTGTCATTACAGCAGCTTTCTGTAGTTTAACCCCTTGCTGCCTGGCTTTGTTTTCACTTCGTGCTCCACTAAACACCTTCCATATTTCCTATTCATTGAATTAAATTCACTTCATTTCTTACATCCTTCACATACATGAGGAGTAAAAATCTTTACGTTACATCTCCATTTAAATGTGCAATCATATCATAGTAATTAATAATAAATAGAACAGTCAATGTAATATAGAGTACACTCAAATCAGCGTGAGTTCATCAGTCTGATGGCCTGGTGGAAGAAGCTGTCCCGGAGCCTGTTGGTCCTGGCTTTTATGCTGCGGTACCATTTCCCAGAGGGTAGCAGCTGGAATAGATTGTGGTTGGGATGGGTTGGGTCCCCAATGATCCTATGGGCCCTTTTTATACACCTGTCCTTGTAAATTTCCTGAATCATGGGAAGTTCACATCTACAGATGTGCTGGGCTGTCCACACCACTCTCTGCAGAGTCCTGTGATTAGGGAGGTACAGTTCCCATACCAGGCAGTGATGCAGCCAGTCAGGATGCTCTCAATTGTGTCCCTGTAGAAAGTTCTTAGGACTTGGGGGCCCATTCCAATCTTACTCAACTGTCTGAGGTGAAAGTGGCGCTGTTGTGCCTTCTTCACCACACATCTGGTGTGTACAGACCACGAGGTCCTCGGTGATGTGGATGCGGAGGAACTTGAAGCTGTTTACCCTCTCGACCCCAGGTCCATTGATGTCAATAGGGGTTAGCCCATCTCCATTCCTCCTGTAATCCACAGCTAGCTCCTTTGTTTTTGCAACATCGAAGGAGAGGTTGTCTTCTTGAAACCACTGTGTCAGAGAGATGACTTCTTCCCAGTAGATAAGGCCAATCAAAGTAGTGTCGTATGCAAATTAATTAGTAGATTGGAGCTGTGGGTGACAACACAGTCATGGGTATAGAAGGAGTAAAGGAGGGGACTCAATACGCAGCCCTGAGGGGTTCCTGTATTGAGAGTCAGAGGGGTGGAGGTGAGGGAGCCCACTCTTACAACCTGCTGGTGATCTGACAGGAAGTCCAGGATCCAGCTGCACAAGGCAGGGTCAAGGCCGAGGTCTCTGAGCTTCTTGTCGAGCCTGGATGGAACTATGGTGTTGAATGCTGAACTGTAGTCCAAGAACAGCATTCTCACATAAGCATCCTTCTTCTCCAGATGTGTAAGGACGGTGTGTAGAGCTGTGGCTATTGCGTCATCTGTCGACCGGTTGTGTTGGTAAGCAAATGTAGGGGGTCCAGTTTAGGTGGCAGCAAGCTGCAGATGTAATCCTTGACCAGCCTCTCAAAGCATTTGCTTAATATTGAGGTGAGTGCAACAGGACACCAGTCGTTCAGGCGTGTTACCTTGGTCTCTTTTGGTATAGGGACAATGGTGGGTAGTTTGAAGCAGGAGGGCACTCTACACTGGGAGAGGGAGAGCTTTTCCTCTCGCCTCTCTGAATTCCCCTTGAGGTTCCCACACCCTTTCCATGCTGGATTTTATCCCGCAACAGTGCCAGTAAGGTCCCCACATGGATATTTAGTGGGCAAAGTATGAGGTATGTGGAATCAAAAGGTAAATGGAGGGAGACTGCAAATGACTGAAGTCCAGTGTTGTTGTGCATAAATCACAAAACGTCAGCAGGCAGGTCCAACAAGGACGATCCTCATTATACAAAGAATGTAGAGAAGGGGCAGAGAAGATTTACCAGGATGCTGCCGGGATTAGAGAGCATGTCTTGTGAAGTTGAGCAAGCCAGGGATTTTCTCTTTAGAGCGATCGACGATGAGAGGTGACTCGATAGAGGTGTGTAAGATGATAAGGGGCATAGACAGAGTGGATAGCCAGAGACTTTTTCCTAGGGTGGAAGTAGGTAACACAAGGGGGCATAATCTTAATGTGATTGGAGGAAAGTATAGGGGGATGTCAGAGATAAATTCTTTTCACAGAGGTGGGTGCGTGGAACACCCTGCCAGAGATAGGGGCATTTAAGAAACCCTTACTGTTGATAGACACATAGACAATGGAAAAATGGAGAGGTACGTAGGAGGGATTAGTTAGACTAACCTGAGAGTAGGTAAAAAGGATAGCACGTCACAGTGAGCCATAGGGCCTGTACTGAGCTCTATTGTTCCATGTTTTAAGGTATTAGGAACACAAACAGCAGGTTGGCTTTTATTACAAAGGGGTTGGAGTTCTTGTTGCAGTGGTAAATGGTATTGTTGAGGCCGCACCTGGAGTACGATGCAGTTTTGATCCCCATACTTAAAAAAAAACTAACAGCGTTGGAGGCAATCTAAAAACCAGGCCAGTTCCTGGAATGGGAAGAATCTCCTATCGAGAAATGCTCAACAAACTGTGTCTACAAGCTCTGGAGTTGAGAAGAATGAACGGTGACATTCAAACATGTAAGATCCTAAAGGGGCTTCACAGACGTCTTCATTACTGAGAGCGTCACAAACAAGGAGGCATAATTGAAAAATAAGTGGCCCGGTCATCTAATACAGGGGAGTGAAGAAACCTCTCTGAGAGTGGTGCCCCTCCAGAAATTACTGCCTCAAAGCGTGAAGCGTGGTGGAGGCCAGGTCAATGAACTATTTTTAAGGTGGAGATAAATAAATATCTAAAAGAGTGACGGACTGAGGATGATGGAGAACTGGCGTAGAGAAAGAGTTGAAGGCCATATTGATCAGCCATGATGATATGGGATGTTGGGGCAGGCCGAAAGGGCCTGGCAGCCGACTCCTGCCCCAGTTCACTCGGACCAATACACCAGAACATGTATTTCTCCTGGCACTACTGACTACAACTTTGGGCAGCATTGCACTGGTCCCATCTGTCTTGGAAATGGTTCCAATGCCTCAGAAATCTAAATCACTCCCTCCTGCACCATCTGCAATCACAGGTTTATCTGCTCTTACTTCCTGTTCCTGTACTTAATCCAGACATCACCACTATTGAAGATGTGGCATGTAGTTCACCTTGACACACTCTAGTTGATTTAATTTAAAGTTTCCTCCCTGGCCACGTGTTAGATCATTGCCCATTTAACTGAGATGTTCATTGAATGAGATGCCATATAAGGTAGGTGTCAGCCTTTTTTTTAACTGGCAGACTTTTGTTATAAGACAGGTTTTATTCAATATCATGTTTAGTTAGAAAGCTGTTGAAGCTAGTGTGTAGTAAAGCCATGTGTCCACACCGGATGCATTTTTCAACCCCACTTTAAGTGGGACACATTTAGAGTGATGGAGGTCTGCAGATGGACACTGGGGTTTTGAAATGAAACCTGGATTGTGAATGTTGCTGTTACGGGTTTGGAGTTGGTTGACATCGGCAGCGAAGGGGAGGGTGTGAGTCTTCACACCGGCTGCAGGGTCACCAGCAGCGGAAAACCTGCATGAGTCGCTGGCAATAATTAACCCTGTCCTTGTGGAGCCCTGTCTGGAAGCCAACAACGACACACAGAGAGAGAGCTACTTTCCACCCAGCCGTGACATGCCCAGCTTTCAAACAGCTGACACTAACACGGCCCCAGATTTCAATCCGCGCACTGCTTCCAGGTATAGGCATAAAGCCAAGGAAATAGAGGCATTGCTGTCATGGTGCTACACTGCATGTTACCACGGTGAGAGCTCCTGTATTCATGGACTGCCCTTTCTTTTGCTTGTATACCTTTTCAATGCTTTTACACTAATTAATTTTCTTTAACCTTGTTCAGGCAGTTCCCAGCTTACACAAGGAAGAATATACCAATTCTGTGAAATGTCCATAAGGCAATTTTGCTGTTAAGTCAGAAACATCCACCTCTCTCTGTTTATTTGTTATAATTATTTTATTTGATAAAAAAATCACCCTAACTAAACTGAGAGAATGCAGAGCACAAGACATTACAGCACAAGTACAATATCTGTGCTGAAAATAATATTGAATTAAACTAAATCACCTTTGCCTCACATGATCCAGACCCTCCGTTCCCTATACAGTCCTATGTCTATCTCAGAGTCTCTCAAATGCCACTATAGTATCTGAATCCACCACCAACCCTGAAATCCACCATTCTCTGTATAAAGTACTAGCACAGCATATGCCTTTTAAACTTTCATCCTCTCACCTTAAATACCTGTCCTCAGTATATGACATCGCTTCCCCAGGGAAAAGACTCTGACTAATTATCCTATTTGTACCTCTTCTGATTTCATCAACCTCTGTCAGGTCACTTTTTGGCCTCTGATGCTCCAAAGAAAGTTGTACAATAGTAACACACACACACACAAAATGCTGGAGGAACTCAGCAGGCCAGGCAGCATCCATGGAAAAGAGTAAACAGTCAATGCTTTGTGCATGTTGATCTGGATTTCCAGCACTGCGGAATTACTTGTGTTTAAGAGCAGAGTGCTTTACCAGGAAACTGAGGAGCAACTTTTTCCACATATGGTCAGTATACGGAAAGAGCTGCCAGAGGAAGAGATTGTGGCAGGCACGATAACAATAGTTAAAAGTTATTTGGACAGGTACATGGATAGGAAAGTTTCAGAGGGATATGGACAAATAGGACTAGCTTAGATGGGAATCTTGGTTAGCATGGACCAGGATGTTCTGAAGGCCTATTTCTGTGCTATAATGTCAATGATGCTTAAAAAAAACAGCAGATACCTTTAGGCTCCGGCTGATTTTCCTGCCGTCTTCATGGAGGACATTCCAACCTCAGCCACCCAGATAATGTTGCATACACCTGACACATTAATCTGCAGTAGTTCAGAGCTCCAGATTACTGGTCATGTAAAACAACACAACAAAATACAAAACACACAACTCTAAACAGAAATTTATTTTCTTCATGAGAACATTGCCAGGACTTGAGAGCCCAAGTTATAGGGAGACATTGGACAGGCTAGGCCAATGAGGACAGAATTCCTTGGAATGTAGGAGAATAGGGAAGGCCTTAAAGGTGTGTACAAAACCTGGAGAGGCATTAACATTACAGGCCCTTTACCCCAGGAGGTTGTACCAACCTTTCAAACTACTTATAACCTACCCTGAACTCCAACTGTCACTTCTCTGTCCACTGCGCATCCAGTCAATGTCCTATTGTAACCTATGATAACCTTCTACACTTCCACAACTTTGCAAACATTCATGCCATTTGCAAACTTTTAACCCACTCTTCCACTTCCTCGTATGTCATTTATGAAAATGAAAAAGAACGGGGTTCCCAGAACACCACTAGTCACTGACTTCCGGGCAAAATACACTCCATCTACAACCACCCTCTGACTTCTATGAGCAAGCCAGTTATGCATCCACAAAGCCAATTTACCCTGGATCACCTGCCTCCTGACTTTCTGAATGAGCCAACCATGGGGAACCTTATTGAATGCCTTGCTAAAATCCATATACACTACATCCATTGCTTTACCTTCATCAATGTACCTTGTCACATCTTAAAGAATTCAGTTGGGCTGTGAGACATGACCTGCCTCTCACAAACCCATGCTGACTAATCCTAATCAGACTATGCTTCTTCAAATGTTTGTAAATTCCGTCTCTAAGGTTATTCTCCAATAATTTGCCTATAACTGAACTAAGACTCACTGGTTTATAATTCCCAGGGTTATCCCTACTCCTTTTCTTGAACAAAGGGAATGACATTTGCCACTCTCCAAAAACCTGGTACTACTCCAGTGGACAGTGAGGTTATAAAGATCATCGCCAAAGATGCAGCAATCCCTTCCCTCACTTCCCGCTGTAATCTGCAGTATGTCCCGACTGGCCCTGGGGACTTACCTGTCCTAATACTTTTCACACCCCTTTCTCATCATCGATATTCTAGCATATCAGCATGTCTTACGCTGACTTCACAAACGTCAAGGTCCCTCTCACTGGTGAGTACTGAAGCAAGATATTCGTTAAGGACCTCCCTTACCTCCTCCAACCCCAGGCATGTTTCCTCTTCTATCCTCGATCAGTCCTACCCTCACTCTGGTCATCCTGTTCTTCACCGACATGGAGAGCAGCCTGGGGTTTTCCTTAACCCTACTTGCCAAGGCCATCTAACTCTCCTAAGCCCATTCCTCAGCTCCTTCCTGGCGATCTTGTCTCTCTCTAGAGCCCTGTCTGATCCTTGCTTCCCAAATCTTAAGTAAACTCCTTTCTTCCTCTTGACTAGATGTTCCACCCTGTGGTTCCTTCACTCTACCATCCCTTCCCTGCCTCAATGGGGAAAACCTAATCGGAACCGCATGCAAATTCTCCCTAAACAACCTCCACACTTCTGTTGGGCATTTCCCTGAGCACATCCATCCCCAATTTATGCTCCAAAGTTTCTGCCTAACAGCAACATAATTCCTTCTCCCCCAATTAAATATTTCCCCATACTGTCTTCTCTTACACTTCTTCAATGTTATGGTAAAGGTCAGGGAGTTGTGGTCACCGTCTCCAAAATGCTCACCCACAAAGAGATCTGACACCTGACTTGGTTTTATTGATTAGCACCAAATCCAGTTTGGCTTCTCCTCTAGTTGGTATGTCTACATATTGTGTCAGGGATCCTTCCTAGGTGCACCTAACTGAACCTTTTGCATTCAATCAATATTAGCGAAATTGAAATCACCCATGACAACAATCTTCTTATTTTTGCACCTTTCCAAAATCTGTCTCCCGATCTGTTCCTCAGTGTTTCTGTTGCTATTGGGAGGTCTAGAGAATACCCCCAACACAGTGATTGCTCTCTTCCTGTTTCTGACTTCCAACTACATTGACTCAGTAGGCAATCCCTCAACAACGTCCACCCTTTCTGCATCTGTGATACTATCCCTGATTAATAATGCTGCCCCCCACCTCTGTTACCTCTCCCCTGTCCTTTTTGAAATATCTCAACCCCAGAACATCCAGCAATCATTCCAGCCCTTATGACAGCCAGGTCTCAAAGTTACCAAACTGCTACAAAGCCAAAGTGTACTGACACAACCTTAATTTCTTCACAAACAAGAGAAAATCTGCAGATGCTGGAAATCCAAGCGACACACTCAGAATGCTGGAGGAACTCAGCAGGTCAGTCAGCGTCTGTGGAAGAGAGTATAGTCGACATTTCAGGCTGAGACCCTTCACCCAAAACATCCACTATATTTTTTTTCCACAGATGCTGCCTGGCCTGCTGAGTTCCTCCAGTATTCTGTGTGAGTTGCTTAATTTCTTCATCTTGTTCTTGATACTTATTGCATTCAAATAGATACACCAGCTCATCCACCTGATGACAATTATGCTCTATCCACTCCCTGTCCTTCCTCACAGTCTCTGTTCACGCAGTGCCTACCAATACATCAACTACTCCATCCACTGACCTATCACTCCAGTTCCCATCCCCCTGCCAAACTGATTTAAACTCTCCCCAACTGCTCTAACAAATCTGCTTGCAAGGATATTAGTCTCCCTCAAGTTTCGGTTATACCATCCCCAGGAGGGATCCACAAATCTGAAACCCTGCCTCCTGCACTTTCTCAGCCATATATTCATCTGCCAAATTATCCTATTCTTATTTCACTGGCATGTGGCACAGGTAACAATCCAGAGATACTGTCCCTGAGGTCCTGCTTTTCAGCTTCCTAATTAGCCCCCTATATTCTCTCTTCAAGACCTCATCCCTTTACCTACCTATGTTGGTACCAATATGTATCACAACACTTGGCTGTTCACCCTCCCCCTTTAGAATGCTGTAGACCTGATCCAAGACATCACTGACTCTGGCACCTGGGAGGCAACACACCAGCCGGGTGTCTCTTGCACGTCCACAGAGTCTCCAGTCTGCTTTCCTAGCTATTGAATCACCTATCACCACTGCATTCCTCCTCCCCTTCCCTTCCGATCCACAAAGCCAGACTCAAGGCCAGAGACCTGGTCGCTGTAGTTTTCCCCTGGTAGCCCCCCAACGGTACCCAAAGGGTGAGCCTTTTATTCAGGGAACGGCCACAGGGTTGCTCCGCACTTGTTGCCAATTCCCTTTCCCTCTCCTCATAGTCACCCAGCTACTTGCCTCCTGCAAGTTAGGGATGACTGCCATATGAGCCGAAAGTCCGAGAACCCAGTCTGTAAGGGACTACAGCTGGATGCACCTCACGCAGGTGTAGTTCTCAGAGAGACTAGAGGTCTCCCTGAACTCTCACATCTGACATGACAGTCTTTTTTGCTGGGAAAGAAAATCAGCTAGATGGCATCATTTTAAGGTGGGAGGAGAAAGATTTAAAAGAGACCTGAGGGGTAACTTCACACAGAGGGTGAAGAGTACATGGAATGACCAGCCGAAGAGAAAGACTGAGGCAATGTAGAGTTACACTGTTTAAATTCAGGTACATGGATAGGAAATGTTTAGAGGGATACAGGCTATTTAAACTAGATTAGATGGGCATTTTGGTCAACTAAACTGGGCAAGTTAGGCCAAAGTCTGTGTACTGCGTGACTCTGTCAATGCCCAGGTAAAGATTGAGGAAGGACTTTCCAAACAAACTGCCCTTTTCTTCAGGAGAATAACCGCTTCTGTCACGGGCAGTGTAAGTAAAGCAGCTGCTGATCAAACTTTTCAATGTCCCAGGCCTTCGGATGGTATACCTTCATGGATTGGGAGTCAGCAACAACACCCTAGCAAGCCCACAGGTACCTGCAGGGAGGTTTTGCCTTCAATTCTGGTCCACTGGGACTTCTCTACCTGAACAAACAGCAGAAGCCTTTCCCTTTAAATCTGAGATCTGTAAACCACAAGGCAATATGACAGAAAGCAGAGAAGACAATAAGGGGCAGGGTTACGGAGAGGGTTTACATCTCCACAGTCTGGCTTCCTAGGAAGTGCAGTTCTTCAGCCAATGAGACAGCTGTTGCTTGAACGATGCTCTAGTCACCATGGGCTGTGACACACGACAAGCTGCTAGAACAATCAGTCCACCATCTGCCTTGCCCTGGGGCTGGAAGCAGATTCTGACCTTCAAAACTTCCTACCTTTCCCATTTTACACCCTACGCTCTACACTGTGTTTAATTTAAAAGGTTTCAGCTAGTTCCCACAATGAAACTCTGCAACCGGAGCCTGGATATAAAGATTAAGGCAAGTAACTTTGGGTTCTCCAGTTCATGTTCTGGGTTCTCGGAGTCACCTAATGATCACTCTTCCAATGCCACCTCCCCCACCAATCCACTCTCCCTCTTCCTCCCTGCATTCCCCACATCCTCTCCAACTACGTATACTAATTTTAGTCCCCCTGTGCCTCACACCACCTGGCACTCTAACTTGTTGCCACAATACCCATCCGGAATAAAGCTGGACAAAGAGGAACGCTGAGACTGTTCGGCAGGCCGGCCAGCATCCATGGAGACAGAAATTGTGTCAATATTGTAGCTTGATAAGCTCTCACCAAAAAGCACATAAAATATTGTGGCATATTCCTATTGCCTGTCAAGAGGCCAGGGGAAATATTCGACAGGTGGGTGGGGTGGAGGTGAATTTAAGAAAGTTGAACCCAGTGAAAGGATTCAAGTGAGTATTCCACGGACCGGTGTAATACAATCTCTGTGGTCGCAGAGAATTAGAGCCTTACAGCATGGAACAGGCCCTATAAACAAATGGTCTACTAAACCTCTCCTATCTAGGTGTACTCATGTAAGTCACTTTCAAATGCTGCTAGACACTTGCTTCAACTGCTGTTTCTGGCAACACACATGAAATACCTGCATCTGGTCAAGATGTCACCTGTGTACAACTCTCCTTTGGTTGACATCTCTGGATAGATCGTAAAACCATAAATTTCACTTCTTTTATGTCTTCCACATTTGTTTTTTGTCTTGGATGTGACCCTGGAACAGTAGGAGCCCGTTATTTGCTGCTTGGAGATCATTTAGGTGTTCCAGTGCCCTGCGCTCTCCGAGAGGATTCCGGGAGGCAGTGTACGCAAACCTCATGGCGGGCAGACTGCCATCCAACTTTCAACTCCATTTTGCCGACTAAAGCTTCAATTGTTCACCGATTAAATGAGTGTAGCTATCCCCTTTTGTTCAAGAGCCTGATAGAATGAGGGGTAGTAACTGTTCTTGAACCTAGTGGCATGAGTCCAGGGGCTCTTTTGCCTTCTCTGTGATGGAAACAGCGAGAAAACGGCATGATCTGGGTGGTGAGGATCTTTGATGATGGATGCTGCCTTTCTACAGCAACGTTTCCTGTAGATATGCTCATGTTTGGGAGGGCTTTACCTGTGATGTACTGGGGCCAAATCCATTACATTTTGTAGGATTTTCCGCTCAAAGGCGTTGGTGTTCCCACTCTGGGCCGTAATGCAGCCAGTCAGCACACTTTCCACCACACATCGATAGAAGCTTGCCAAGGTCTTCATTGACGAGCTGAACCCCGTAGCCTCCTGAAGAAGTAGAGGTGCTGTCGGGCTTTATATTTATATTTATATGATGGGTCCAGGACAGGTCCTCTGAGATAGTGATGCCCAGGAGTTTAAAGTTACTGACCCTCTCCACCTCTGTTCCTCCAATGGTTACTGGCCCATGGACCTCTGGTTTCCCTCTCCTGATGTCTTATTGACATTGAGTGAAATATTGTTATTACACCACTCAACCAAATTTTTTATCTCCATCCTGTATGCAGATTCATCACCACCTTTGATACAGCCCACAACAGGGGTGTCATCAGCAAACTTATATATGGTGTTGGAGCTGTACTTAGCCACACAGTCATAGGTGCAAAGCGAGTAGAGCAGGGAGCTAAGCACACATCCCTGCAGTGCTCCTGTGCTGATAGACATTGTGGAGAAGATGTTTTTGCCAATCTAAACTGACTGGGGTCTGCAAGTGAGGAAATCCAGGATCCAATTGCACAAGGGGGTATTGATGCCCAGGTCTTGGAGTCTACTGATTAGCTTTGAGGGGATGATGGTACTAAATGTCAAGCTGTAATTGATAAAAAGCATCCAGATGTTTGCATCTTTGCTGTCCAGATGTTCCAGAGTTATGTGAAGAGCCGATGAGATGGCATCTGCTGTGGACCTGTTGCTCCAGTAGGCAAATTGGAGAAGAACCAAGTCACCACTCAGACAGGAGCTGATATGCTTCAACACCAGCCTCTCAAAGCACTTCATCACTGTGGATGTAAGTGCCAGTGGGCGATAGTCGTTTAAACAGGTTACCACACTCTTCTTGGGCACCAGTATGACTGAAGCCTGTTTGAAGCAGGTGGGTCCCACACACTGCTGGAGTAAGAGGTTGAAGATATCCAGGAACCACAGGTCTTAAATACTCAGCCAGGTACTCAGTCCAGACTGGATGCTTTCCTTGGATTCACTCTCTTGAAGGCATCTTCAGATACTGAGACCAAAGGCTCATCAGGAGACATGGACGTGCGTGATGGGTCCCTCCCTGTTCTGGTGATCAAAGCGAGCACAGAAGGCATTGAGCTCATCTGGAAGTGAGGCTCTGCTGTCCCCTATATCACAAGATTTAACTTTGTAGAAGGTTATGGCATTCAAACGCTGCCACAGCTGTCAAGCATCCCTCATTGATTCCAGTCTAGTTCAGAATCTCCGCTTCACCCGAGAGGTGGCTTTCCAGAGATAACTGCACCTCTTGTAGCATTCCTGATCTCCAGGCTTGAGTGCCTCTGATCCGGCTCTCAGCAGGTTCCGGATTTCATTGTTCATCCAGGGCTTCAGTTTCGGGAACCCCCTGAACAATTTCATGGGCACATGCTCATCAACAGCTGTTTTAATGTCTGTCACAACCCTCGTGTAGTCATTCAGGATCTCAGATGAGTTCTTGAACACAGCCCAGTCCACTGGCTCAAGACAATCCTGTCATCACCGCTCAGCCTCCCGTGACCAGCTTTTGGTTTTCTCGATCTCTGGAGCCTTGTTCTTTAGTCTGCATGCAGAGCGTTGGAGTACAGCCAAATGATCTGACTTGCCAAAATGCCGTCTCAGGAAGGAATGATAGGCATTCCTTATCGTAGTGAGGCAGTGGTCTTAGTGTGTTGGGACCTCTGGTGCAACAGGTTATGTGCTGGTGATAATTGGGCAGGGCCTGGTTAAAATTGCCGACAATAATTTAAATGCACCGGGATGGGCCGTTTCTTGTTTACAGACAACATCGTGCAGTTTTGCGAGTGCCTGCTTATAATCGCCGCAGACAGTACGTAAACTGCGGTCAGGATCACGGATGAGAAATCCCAAGGCAAGTCGAATGATCTACATTTACTGTGATTGCAGGATTATCCCATCCAACAACTGAAAGTCTCCAATTCTCACTGTTAATTAACGGTTCCACTTCTACCTTCTAAAATCTTGAAAAGTTTGAGACAAGGAGCTGATCCGTATCCAGAAAGGAGGGCGCGATCTTCTGACTCTGGTTCGATATTTCCCGGCTCAGCGATTCATCATCCACGACTTCTTTCAGAAGATCATTTCCAGGTTCCCAGCCCGGGAACTGTAGGGCCGTCCACTCGGTGATCTCTTACCCCAGCCATTAATCTCCAAAAGAAACTTGTCAAACACCCTTTCAAAGTCCACGTTTGCGACACTCACTGCTCTCTGCAGTCCACCACGGTATTATACCTTCAAAATAGCCAGGGTGTTCAGTGAACAGGATCTCCCGTTCAGAGAAAACCTCAGTCAGATTGTGTCTTTGCAGTTACTTTGTTGTTAGACCCATTAAATTGTTTTTGCGCTGCTTTTAGGGAACAATCAAGAATATATGAGTGAGTTAAGCTCTTTGTTCAGATTACAGGAGTTATAATTTGTTGTTTCCAGAAGTCCTGAGAATAACTAAATACCTCTCAGTACATTCCAATCGCTAACACTCTGATTTAAATTACTTCAGCTGATTACAACAGTCAATTTAATATTTGAAAGTTACAGTGACTCAAACCCACATAATCCATCCTACACCATCCCACACTGACCCACTCCGTCCAATCCTGGTCCACTCCGTCCCACACAGACCCTCTCGGTTCCACACAGACCTCTCAGTTCCACACTGACCACCTCTGTCCCACACTGACACACTCCATCCCACACTGACCCTCTCCATCCCACACTGACCCACTCCATCCCACACCGACACTCTTCATCCCACACCAACCCTCTCCATCCCACACTGACCCACTCCATCTACCACTGACCCACTCCATCCCACACCGACCGTCTCCGTCCCACACTGACCCTCTCCATCCCACACTGACCCTCTCGGTTCCACAGTGACCCTTTCCATCCCACACTGACCCTCTCCATCCCACACTGACCCTCTTGGTTCCACAGTGACCCTTTCCATCCCACACTGACCGTCTCTGTCCCACACTGACCCTCTCGGTTCCACACAGACCTCTCAGTTCCACACTGACCACCTCTGTCCCACACTGACACACTCCAACCCACACTGACCCTCTCCATCCCACACTGACCCACTCCGTCCCACACCGACGCTCTCTGTCCCACACCGACCCTCTCTGTCCCACACTGACCCTCTCGGTTCCACAGTGACCCTTTCCATCCCACACTGACCTTCTCTGTCCCACACCGACTCTCTCCATCCCACACTGACCTTCTCTGTCCCATACCGACCCTTTCCATCCCACACTGACCGTCTCCATCCCACACTGACCCTCTCCGTCCCACATTGACCCTCTCCGTCCCACACTGGCCCTCTTTGTCCCATACTGACCCATTCCGTCCCACACTGGCCCTCTCCGTCCCACACTGACCTTCTCCGTCCCACAGTGACTCACTCCGTCCCACACTGGCCCTCTCCGTCCTACACTGACCCACTCCGTCCCACACTGACCCACTCCATCCCACACCGACCGTCTCCGTCCCACACCGACCCTCTCTGTCCCACACCGACCCTCTCTGTCCCACACTGACCCTCTCCATCCCACACTGACCCACTCCGTCCCACACCGACCCTCTCCGTCCCACACTGACCCACTCCGTCCCACACCGACCCTCTCTGTCCCACACCGACCCTCTCTGTCCCACACTGACCCTCTCGGTTCCACAGTGACCCTTTCCATCCCACATTGACCCTCTCTGTCCCACACTGACCCTCTCCGTCCCACACTGACACTCTCCATCCCACACTGACCCTCACTGTCCCACACCGACTCTCTCCGTCCCACACCGACCCACTCCGTCCCACACCGACCCTCTCCGTCCCACACCGACCCTCTCTGTCCCATACTGACCCTCTCGGTTCCACAGTGACCCCTTCCATCCCACACTGACCTTCTCTGTCCCACGCTGACCCTCTCCATCCCACACTGACACTCTCCATCCCACACTGACACTCTCCATCCCACACTGACCCATTCCATTCCACATTGACCCTCTCTGTCCCACACCGACTCTCTCCGTCCCACATTGACCCTCTCTGTCCCATACCGACCCTTTCCATCCCACACTGACCGTCTCCGTCCCACATTGACCCTCTCCATCCCACACTGGCCCTCTTTGTCCCATACTGACCCATTCCATCCCACACTGGCCCTCTCCGTCCCACACTGACCTTCTCCGTCCCACAGTGACTCACTCCGTCCCACACTGGCCCTCTCCGTCCTACACTGACCCACTCCGTCCCACACTGACCCACTCCATCCCACACCGACCGTCTCCGTCCCACACCGACCCTCTCTGTCCCACACCGACCCTCTCCATCCCACACTGACCCTCTCGGTTCCACAGTGACCCTTTCCATCCCACACTGACCGTCTCCGTCCCACACTGACCCTCTCTGTCCCACACTGACCCCCTCCGTCCCACATTGACTCTCTCCGTCCCACATTGACCCACTCTGTCCCACACCAACTCTTTCCATCCCAAACTGACCGTCTCCGTCCCACACTGACCATCTCCGTCCCACACTGACCCTCTCCATCCCACATTGACCCTCTCCGTCCCACACTGAACCACTCTGTCCCACCCTGACCCATTCCGTCCCACACTAGCCCTCTCTGTCCCACAATGACCCTCTCCGTCCCACAGTGACTCACCCCGTCCCACACTGGCCCTCTTTGTCCCATACTGACCCTCTCTGTCCCACACTGGCCCTCTCCGTCCCACACTGACCCTCTCCGTCCCACAGTGACTCACTCCGTCCCACACTGGCCCTCTCCGTCCTACACTGACCCACTCCGTCCCACACTGACCCTCTCCATCCCACACTGGCCCTCTCCGTCCTACACTGACCCACTCCGTCCCACACTGATCCATTCCGTCCCACACTGGCCCTCTCCGTCCCACACTGACCCTCTCCATCCCACAGTGACTCACTCCGTCTCACACTGGCCCTCTCCGTCCTACACTGACCCACTCCGTCCCACACTGACCCACTCCATCTCACACCGACCGTCTCCGTCCCACACTGACCCTCTCTGTCCCACACTGACCATCTCCGTCCTACACTGACCCACTCCGTCCCACACTGACCCACTCTGTCGCACACAGGCCCTCTCTGTCCTACACTGGCCCTCTCCGTCCCACACTGACCCATTCCGTCCCACACTAACCCTCTCCGTCCCATACTGACCCACACTGACCATCTCCATCCCACAGTGACTCACTCCGTCCCACACTGGCCCTCTCCATTGTACAATGACTCACTCCGTCCCACACTGACCCTCTCCATCCCACACTGGCCCTCTCTGTTTCTCCACTGACCCACTCCGTCCCACACTGACCCATTCCGTCCCACACTGGCCCTCTCCGTCCCACACTGACCCTCTCCATCCCACAGTGACTCACTCCGTCCCACACTGGCCCTCTCCATTGTACAATGACTCACTCCGTCCCACACTGACCCTCTCCATCCCACACTGGCCCTCTCTGTTTCTCCACTGACCCACTCCGTCCCACACTGACCCATTCCGTCCTACACTGGCCCTCTCCGTCCTACACTGACCCACTCCGTCCCACACTGACCCATTCCGTCCTACACTGGCCCTCTCCGTCCCACACTGACCCTCTCCATCCCACAGTGACTCACTCTGTCTCACACTGGCCCTCTCCGTCCTACACTGACCCACTCCATCCCACACTGACCCTCTCCATCCCACAGTGACTCGCTCCGTCCCACACTGGCCCTCTCAGTCGTACAGTGACTCACTCCGTCCCACACTGACACTCTCCATCCCACACTGACCCTCTCCATCCCACAGTGACTCGCTCCGTCCCACACTGGCCCTCTCAGTCGTACAGTGACTCACTCCGTCCCACACTGACACTCTCCATCCCACACTGACCCTCTCCGTCATACAGTGACTCACTCTGTCCTCATGTAGGATGTAGTGGCATATTAACCTACAAACTGATTTGTCTTTGGACTGTGGGAGGAAACCGGAGCAGACAGAGAAAACCCACACATCCACAAGGACAATGTACAATCTCTTTGCAGACGGCGCCGGAATTGAACTCTTAACTCCGATGCCCTGAGCTGTAATGGTGTCTGTCTAACGGTGACACCTAATGTCCCGCTCTATCAGCTGATGTCTTTGTCATCTACAGTCTGTATCAACAACATTAGAGCTGTCTGCTGATTTACTCGTACAACCACCTTTTCTCGCGTGTCTGTACCATGGATACAACCAACGTCCCAGCACTGACGCCCCTGCTACACCCCCTCCAGTTAGAAAACCCTCGACCCACCAAGTGACCATAAACCAATGCCTCACAATCTCCGCAAAGATTGTCCCCCCCACTGCCGTGAGGCTTTCCAGCCTGTGGTTGCCCGGCTTAACCGGATGCTGTTTTGTACAAGGGCACAATATCACCTACCATCTGGTCTTCTGCTACCTCACCGTGGCTGGTGATGAAACCGTAATCTCTGCCAGAGCCTCAGCAATAGCCTCCAATGCTCTTGTCATGGATATTCCACTACAGCCTTCAGGATTTAACTACCCTAATCTTCTAGAATATTTGTAACACTTCCTCCTTCCTGACTAGAACATGCTCCTACCTTCCTCTACATCCGGCTCCTGGGTGAAGAGCAATCGGATTCAGCAGCAGTCCACACTTGGGTCACGTCTGATCACAGTGACACCAATGACTAGTGGAACCTTGTCTTTTAATTCTACTTGACAAATTCATTTTGTGGCCCATTTGTGCCCCCCTCATTTCTTCCGTAAGTTCTTCCCTGCGTCCCCTCAACACATCAGAGGATTAATTTGATACCAGAATCCAGGATGCTTCTTTCTTTCTCCTGATCATATCTTAAATATTCTTTGCTAACCCAGGTTTCTTATCATACCATCTTTGCCTCTCACCTTACTAGCAGACACTGACTGTCTCACTTTCTAAACCTTCCCACCTATCAGAAGTTGTTTCCCAGTATACTGTTGAAGGCCCTTTCTTACACTGTTAAAATCTGCCTTCCCAAAGGTGGATTTCAGGTGCAGGAACCTGGTATTGAATGAGGCATGAGGTTTACAGGGGATACTGAGAAAGATTAAGAGAGAAATGGAAATGGTAGAGAGAGCCATGAAATGCCCTTGGTAAGTGCACAAAGCAGAATCCTGAAACTTTGTGTCAATAAATTGGACGCCAGAGGGCAGCTAAGGAAAGTGTGGGTTCTGTGGGGAGCCACAGGATAATCTGTGTCCGACACTGGAGATGTGAGCAAGGATCAGACTTATACTTCAACCGTTCTTCAGCAAGGAGAACGAGATAGAGGTTCAAGAGGTGAAAAGTAGAAGGTTGAATTTACAAAGTTAGGAAAACCAGAGATGGGATAGCTAGAATCTTTTTCCAAGGATAGAGGAATCTGGAACCTTCTTTCTCTCCCTTTCCTCTCCTCTCTTTCACTTTCTCTCATCTCCTTCCTCCCTACCTTCCCTCTTTCCTTTTTCACTTCCCTACTTCCTCCTTTCTTTCTCCCTCTTTTCCCCTCCATCCTCCCCTCCTTTTCTTCTTGTTCCCTATCCTCTCCCTCTCTCTCCCTCCATCCTTCCCCCTATCCCCGCCTTATGCCTTCTCTCTCTCTCTCCATTATTCCTCCTGCAAGACCATGACATATAGGGGCAGAATTAGGCCATTCGGCCCATTGGGTCTGCTCCGCAATCCATCATGGCTGATTTATTATCCTTCCTTCCTTTCTCACTTCCAATCTCCCTCTTTCCTTCCTCTATCCTCCACTCACCCTTTCCTCTCTTCACTCCCTCCCTCTTCCTTCCCCTCCCTCGCTCTCACCCTGCTCTCCACTCCCTTCCTGTCTCCTCACTTTCCCTCTCTGCTTGCTTTGTTCTATTAATAGGTTAGTTGTTGATGACAGAGTACAACTCATTGTGCTGTGTCCTTACTGCTGCTGCTGTTCCTGACTGACACCGGCAGAGCCAGATCCTGCAGCTGCTCCCCAAGTCTTCCATCAACGTCCCGCCAAAGAAAAGGGCAAACACTGCGATGGATATCTCGTGAGGAAGCTTCATGGCACTGTCGAATCCTCACAGTCAGTCGCTGCTCACTCCACGTCGACAAACACAGCAGTTCCCGTCAGTGGGTTATTAATGCAGAGAGAACACTCGCTCCCCAACTCACAGGAGGGGATTCGCTGCCACTTCAGCATGTGTTATGTGTGTGTTATATCTGCAACAGAGTAACACGAACACCAGCAGTACACTGGCAGAACACCGGCTCTACAACAGAGATGTAACAGGCACTGCCACCATAGGCACCGTAACAACAGGCACCGTCACTACAGGCACCGTCACTACAGGCACCGTCACTACAGGCACTGTCACTACAGGCACCGTCACAACAACCACTGTCACTACAGGCACCGTCACTACAGGCACCATCACAACAACCACTGTCACTACAGGCACTGTCACTACAACCACCGTCACTACAGGCACTGTCACTACAGGCTGTCACTACAGGCACCATCACAACAACCACTGTCACTACAGACACTGTCACTACAGGCACCGTCACTACAGACACCATCACTACAGGCACCATCACTACAGGCACCGTCACAACAACCACTGTCACTACAGGCACTGTCACTACAGGCACCGTCACTACAGGCACCGTCACAACAACCACTGTCACTACAACCACCGTCACTACAGGCACTGTCACTACAACCACCGTCACTACAGGCATTGTCACTACAGGCACTGTCACTACAGGCTGTCACTACAGGCACCATCACAACAACCACTGTCACTACAGGCACTGTCACTACAGGCACCGTCACTACAGGCACTGTCACTACAGGCACCATCACTACAGGCACCGTCACAACAACCACTGTCACTACAGGCACCGTCACTACAGGCACCGTCACAACAACCACTGTCACTACAGGCACTGTCACTACAACCACTGTCACTACAGGCACTGTCACTACAGGCACCGTCACTACAGGCACAGTCACAACAACCACTGTCACTACAACCACTGTCACTACAGGCACTGTCACTACAGGCACCATCACAACAACCACTGTCACTACAACCACTGTCACTACAGGCACTGTCACTACAGGCACCATCACTACAGACACCATCACTACAGGCACCGTCACAACAACCACTGTCACAACAACCACTGTCACTACAGGCACCGTCACAACAAGCACTGTCACGACAAGCAACATCACTACAGGCACTGTCACAACAACCACTGTCACAACAGGCACCATCATTACAGACACTATCATTACAGACACCGTCGCAACAGGCACCGTCAGAACAGGTAGAGACTTTCGCTCCTTTGCTTGAACTGTTATCCTGCCTCCTTCCTGAAGAGCTCGGCCTCTGTTACAAATCGGTGGATGGGGAATCACGGTAGCGTAATGGCTAGAACAACAGAGTTGTACCAGTAACCTGGGTTCAATTCTCACCGCCACCCGTAAGGAGTTTGTATGTTCTTCCCGTGACCGCGTGGGATTCCTCCCACAATCCAAAGACGTTACGGTTGGTGGGTTAATTGGTCATTGTAAATTGTCCCGTGATTAGGTTAGGGACACAGGTGGGAATTGCTGGGCAGTGCGACTTGAAGGGGTGTAAAGTCCTGTTCCGCACTGTGTCTCAATAAATACAAACATCACTGAGGGGCCGTGGGTGGAGTTTGAGGCACCGCTCAGGCCTCAGGGGCAGCAGTGGGAGAAACATCAGGGGACTGAGAGCAGCAGCAGGTAAGATGCGTTATTGGAGCCTGGGGCAGAAGTCCCCATCCGGTCAAATAAGTGGTAAAACAACAGACGACTGGTGTCCAGACATGGTTCACCCACTGTAAGAACCTGCTGGGAAGCCCTCCAACGATCACGGAAGAAGAAGAGGATGTACCCACAATACTAACGCAAGTCGACAGCGATGACGGCCCATTCACCATTGAGGAACTGAAGGAGGCCAAATATGCACTCAAACAGGGCAGGAGCGCTGGACCAGATGGGATACCACCAGATGTTCTGAAGAACTGTGACCTGGACGACATGTTGCTGGACATATGTAATACGGCATTGATGAAAGGTGATAAACCAGAACAGTGGTCACTCTCAAACATTATCCCAGTCCCCAAGTCTGGATCCCTCACGAAGACAGATAACTACCACGGTATCAGCTTGACCTGCATCTTAGCAAAGTTATACAATCGGATGACCTTGAACAGGATTCGCACCGCCATTGACCCTAAGCTAAGATTCAATCAGAATGGTTTTCGGCAGACGCGCACAACAGTAAAGCAACTACTTGCTCTCTGTAGAATCATCGAGGAAGTCAAGGAGAACAACCTACCAGCCGAGCTTACTTACATCAATTTTTGCAAAGCTTTTGACTCCACTCACCGAGGTAAAATGCTGAAGATGCTGAAAGCTTACGGAGTGCCAGACCATCTACTGAGAGCAATAGAGTCCAGCTATAGCAAAACCATGGCGAAAGTTATATCACCAGACTGAGAAACAGCCAATCCCATTTACCCTATCTACACCAATCCCACTTACCCAATCTGCCCCGATCCCACCAAAGGCATCAAAGGTTATGGTGAGAAGGTGGGGGAGTGGGACAAAATGGGAGAATGGATCAGCTCATGATAAGATGGCAGAGCAGAAACGATGGGCCGAATGGCCGACTTCTGCTCCTTTGTCTTATAGTCTTATGGTCTTATGGATCCCATCTACACATTCTGCACCGGACCCACTTACCCAATCTACACCAATTCCATTTACCCACATAGGGTCTGTGTGTTCTGCACCCTCCCCTGCCCCGGTGCAGTTCCGCACCCGCCCTTGTCCCAGCAAAGCTCCGCACCCCCGCCCGGGCCCGGCGCAGTTCCGCACCCCCGCCCGATCCCGCTGCAGTTCCGCACCCCGCCACGTCCCAGCGCAGATGCGCACCCTGCCCCGTCCCGGTGCAGTTCTCCACCCTGCCCCGTCCCTGTGCAGTTCTACACCCCGCCCTGTCCCACTGTAGTTCCACACCCCGCCCTGTCCCGTTGTAGTTCCACACCCTGCCCTGTCCCGGTGTAGATCCACACCCTGCCCTGTCCTGGAGTAGTTCCACACCCTGCCCTGTCCCGGTGTAGTTCCACACCCCGCCCTGTCCCGGTGTAGTTCCACACCCTTCCCTGTCCCGGTGTAGTTCCACACCCTGCCCTGTCCCGGTGTAGTTCCACACCCTTCCCTGTCCCGGTGTAGTTCCACACCCCGCCCTGTCCCTGTGTAGTTCCACACCCCGCCCTGTCCCGGTGTAGATCCACACCCCGCCCTGTCCCGGTGTAGTTCCACATCCTGCCCTGTCCCGGTGTAGATCCACACCCCGCCCTGTCCCGGTGTAGATCCACACCCCGCCCTGTCCCGGTGTAGTTCCACACCCTGCCCTGTCCCGGTGTAGATCCGCACCCTGCCCTGTCCCGGTGTAGTTCCGCACCCTGCCCTGTCCCGGTGTAGATCCGCACCCTGCCCTGTCCCGGTGTAGATCCGCACCCTGCCCTGTCCCGGTGTAGATCCGCACCCTGCCCTGTCCCGGTGTAGTTCCGCACCCTGCCCTGTCCCGGTGTAGATCCGCACCCTGCCCTGTCCCGGTGTAGTTCCGCACCCTGCCCTGTCCCGGTGTAGTTCCGCACCCTGCCCTGTCCCGGTGTAGATCCACACCCTGCCCTGTCCCGGTGTAGTTCCACACCCTGCCCTGTCCCGGTGCTGATCTAATTATGTCATAAATGCTGCAACTGTGCTTATTCAACCACTTCCTCTGGCAACAAGTTGCAGATGTCACCCACTCTCTGTGTAAAAACTTTTACCCCTTATATCTCCTTGAAAGCTCCTTCCTCCCAGCTTGAACCTCTGCCCTCTTGTTTTTGATGTCATTGCTATGGACTTATCCAGGCCTCTCAGTTTTAAACACTTCTATCAGGCCACTGTCAGCCTCCGTTGCTTTGGGGAAAACAAGCCCAACCCGTCCACCGTCCTCCAATCCAGGTGACGTTCTCTGCACTCAAACACATCCTCAGAAGACAGGTTATATTTCCTGTGTTCATTCAGGCTACAGCTAACTTTACCTGTCCATGGTTTCTGCATGCTGAAGATTCAGGGACACAGGTCACATGCAATGCGTCCAGCTCAGTTAGCCTACTTCTTTGGCATGGAATGAGTTGGGTTGAGGGGCCTGTTTTCTGTGTCCTATGACTCTGTGAAACAAGGCAAGAACTCAGGAACTAGTTTATGGGCATAAGCTACAAGATACAGTGCTCTTGCCCAAGTGTTGTACAGAGCTGAAAATAATTTGGTTTAGATTTGCTGACTGGAGAGCAGACTCTGTGTTAACCATTGGTTGTATGAGACAGTTGAACTGTCAGGAGGGCAGGTAGTTTACAACCCCTATCAGGGTCACAGCTAAGTAGGTAATTGGCAGGGGTGCCTCAGCGCAGCCATGCTGAATCTGGGGAAATGCTGCCTTGCAATTCAATGCCCTTTCTGTCTCTGGTCAGATTTCATAACCAGAGGAGCAGCAGGTGCCTGCAGGGGATGACCAAGATCCAACACCCTGCCAACAGAGAATATTCAATCCTCCAGAACTTATAGCACAGAGTTTTCTTTGGGGAAAAATAGTGAAGTAAGTAGGACTGAGAATATTTTGAAGAATCAAAATGCAGATGACTAAAGCCGAGCAACACACACAATATGCTGGAGGAACTCAACAGGCCAGGCAACATCTGTGGAAAAAAGAATGGTCGATGTTTTGGGCCACAACCTTCAGCAGGACCCGACACATCAACTGTACTTTTTCCATTGTTGCTGCCTGACCTGCTGAGTTCCTCCAGCATCTCGTGTGTGTTGCTTGGATTTCCAGCATCTGCAGATTTTCTCATGTTTGTGACTAAAGCCTACTTAGCCAAGGAACTGGTCGATGAACACACACAAAATGCTGGATGAACTCAGCCAGTCAGGCAGCATCTGTGGAGAGAAATAAGCGGTCTACATCTCAGGCCAAGTATCTTCATCAGGACTGATGGGGATAGGACATTGGAATGGATATCCATTGTGAAAACAAGGCAGTCCTGGCCATGGAACTGAAAATGATTGCTGTGATGGAGAGCACATGAAGTGTCACAGATGTAGGTAGGAAGGGAGACAAAATGGAGTTGAGGCATGCAGACACAAGTTCAGGGGGGAGCAGGAGCAGGCAGAAACAATGGGTCTACCTGGACAATCAAGTTTGTGGATCTTGGGTAGGAGGTAGAAACAAACAGTGTGACGTATGGGAACCATGAGGTTGGTGGCAGTGGATGGGAGATCACCAGAGTTGATGAGGTTGGTGGTGGTGCAGGACACACTGGCCTGGTGGGATCTCACGCAAGGGAGAGGAGGAAAGTTGATGTATGGCCTCAGAAAAGTCAAGGTCAGCCCACCAGACTACAACAGCACCACTCTTGTCTGGGGGTTTCATGGTGCGGTGGAGATTGCTGCAGAGAGAGTGGAGGGCAGTGTGTTCAGAGAGGTGTGCTGAAATCAAGACATCTGATGTTTTGACGGCAGTTAGAGATGAAAAGGTCCAGACTGGGCAGAAGGCCAAAGTTGGTCGTCCAAGAAGAGGAGGTGAGTTGAAGATGGGAGAAGGGGTTATTGGTAGGGATTGGAGAATCCTTGACAAAGAAATAGTCTCAGAGACAGAGGTGACAGAAGAGCTCGCATCATGGCAGGCATAGAGCTCAGTGAGGTGTGGGTGTAAGGGTCAAAATAAGGCCCTTGCTAGGACAGAACATTCAGAGAAGGGTCGAGGTCTGGAGGGTTCAGGGAAGGGTCGACGTCTCGAGGGTTCAGAGAAGGGTCAAGGTCTGGAGGGTTCAGAGAAGGGTCGAGGTCTGGAGGGTTCAGGGAAGGGTCGAGGTCTGGAGGGTTCAGGGAAGGGTCGAGGTCTGGAGGGTTCAGGGAAGGGTCGAGGTCCGGAGGGTTCAGGGAAGGGTCGAGGGCTGGAGGGTTCAGGGAAGGCTCGAGGTCCGGAGGGTTCAGAGGAGGGTTGAGGTCTGGAGGGTTCAGCGGAGGGTCGAGGTCTGGAGGGTTCAGAGGGGGGTCCAGGTCTGGAGGGTTCAGGGAAGGGTCGAGGTCTGGAGAGTTCATGGAAGGATCAAGGTCTGGAGAGTTCAGAGGAGGGTCGATGTCTGGAGGGTTCAGAGAAGGGTCGAGGTCTGGAGGGTTCAGAGGAGGGTCGAGGTCTGGAAGGTTAAGGGAAGGGTCGAGGTCTGGAGGGTTCAGGGAAGGGTCGAGGTCTGGAGGGTTCAGAGGAGGGTCGAGGTCTGGAGGGTTCAGGGAAGGGTCGAGGTCTGGAGGGTTCAGGGAAGGGTCGAGGTCTGGAGGGTTCAGGGAAGGGTCGAGATCTGGATGGTTCAGGGAAGGGTCGAGGTCTGGAGGGTTCAGGGAAGGGTCGAGATCTGGATGGTTCAGGGAAGGGTCGAGGTCTGGAGGGTTCAGGGAAGGGTCGAGGTCTGGAGAGTTCTGAGAAGGGTCGAGGTCTGGAGGGTTCAGAACACGGATGAGATCTGGAGTTTTCAGAGAAGGGTCAAGGTCTGGAGGGTTCAGGGAAGCGTCAAGGTCTGGAGGGTTCAGGGAAACGTCAAGGTCTGGAGGGTTCAGAGAAGGGTCGAGGTCTGGAGGGTTCAGAGGAGGGTCGAGGTCTGGAAAGTTCAGGGAAGGGTCGAGGTCTGGAGGGTTCAGGGAAGGGTCGAGGTCCAGAGGGTTCAGGGAAGGGTCGAGGTCTGGTGGGTTCAGGGAAGGGTCGAGGTCTGGAGGGTTCAGGGAAGGGTCGAGGTCTGGAGGGTTCAGGGAAGGGTCGAGGTCCAGTGGGTTCAGAGAAGGCTCGAGGTCTGGTGGGTTCAGGGAAGGGTCGAGGTCTGGAGGGTTCAGGGAAGGGTCGAGGTCTGGAGGGTTCAGGGAAGGGTCGAGGTCTGGAGGGTTCAGAGGAGGGTCGAGGTCCAGAGGGTTCAGGGAAGGGTCGAGGTCCAGAGGGTTCAGGGAAGGGTCGAGGTCTGGATGGCTCAGGGAAGGGTTGAGGTCTGGAGAGTTCTGAGGAGGGTCGAGGTCTGGAGGGTTCAGAACGCGGTCGAGGTCTGGAGTTTTCAGAGAAGGGTCAATGTCTCGAGGGTTCAGGGAAGCGTCAAGGTCTGGAGGGTTCAGGGAAGGGTTGCAGTCTGGAGGGTTTAGAGAAGGGTCAAGGTCTGGAGGGTTCAGGGAAGGGTCGAGGTCCGGAGGGTTCAGGGAAGGGTCGAGGTCTGGAGGGTTCAGATAAGGGTCGAAGTCTGGAGGGTTCAGGGAAGGGTTGAGGTCTGGAGGGTTCAGGGAAGGGTCGAGGTCTGGAGGGTTCAGAGGAGGGTCGAGGTCTGGAGGGTTCAGAGGAGGGTCGAGGTCTGGAGGGTTCAGGGAAGGGTCGAGGTCTGGAGGGTCCAGGGAAGGGTCGAGGTCTGGAGGGTTCAGAGAGTGATCGAGGTCTGGAGAGTTCAGGGAAAGGTCGCAGTCTGGAAGGTTCAGGGAAGGGTCGAGGTCTGGAGGGTTCAGAGGAGGGTCGAAGTCTGGAAGGTTCAGAGAAGGGTCGAGGTCTGGAGGGTTCAGGGAAAGGTCGCAGTCTGGAGGGTTCAGGGAAGGGTCGAGGTCTGGAGGGTTCAGAGGAGGGTCGAAGTCTGGAGGGTTCAGGGAAGGGTCGAGGTCTGGAGGGTTCAGAGGAGGTTCGAGGTCTGGAGGGTTCTGGGAAGGGTCGAGGTCTCGAGCGTTCAGGGAAGGGTCGAGGTCTGGAGGGTTCAGAGAAGGGTCGCGGTCAGTTGGGTTCAGGGAAGGGTCGAGGTCTGGAGGGTTCAGGGAAGGGTCGCGGTCTGGAGGGTTCAGAGGAGGTTCGAGGTCTGGAGGGTTCAGGGAAGGGTCGAGGTCTGGAGGGTTCAGGGAAGGGTCGAGGTCTGGAGGGTTCAGAGAAGGGTCGCGGTCAGTTGGGTTCAGGGAAGGGTCGCGGTCTGGAGGGTTCAGGGAAGGGTCGAGATCTGGAGGGTTCAGGGAAGGGTCGAGATCTGGAGGGTTCAGGGAAGGGTCAAGGTCTGGAGGGTTCAGGGAAGGGTCGAGGTCTGTTGGGTTCAGGGAAGGGTCGAGGTCTGGAGGGTTCAGGGAGGAATCGAGGTCTGGAGGGTTCAGAGAGGGATCGAGGTCTGGAGGGTTCAGTGGAGGGAGAGTGTCGGGGAGTTCATGGAAAGTGGAGTGGAAGGAAGATGGGGACTCAGGAAAATGAAGGAGGTGGAAAGATGGGGACTCAGGAAGATGAAGGAGGGGGAAAGATTTGAAAGGGTGCCTGAGAGACTAAGAGTGTGTGGGAGTAGTGGTGGAAGAAGAGGAAAAGTAGGGTCCAGTGGCAGTTACAAAGGTCAAGGCCGAGGTTGGAGCTGGAGTTGGAAGTGGAAGGAGGAAAACCAGAGGCTGAAATGAGGATTCGGCAGCGGACAAAGAGTTGGAGAAGCCCGTGGCAGTCAGTGAAGCCTGAGGTCCAGAGATATGGCATAGGAGGACCGTAAGACATAGGAGCAGAATTAGGCCATTCAGCCCATCGAGTCTGTTCCACCATTCCATCATGCCTGATCCCGGATCCCACTCAACCCCATACACCTGCCTTCTCACCACATCCTTCCACCTTAAATATACACTCGGACTTGGCCTCCACCACAGTCACTGGCAGAGCATTCCACAGACTCACTACTCTCTGGCTAAAAAAATTCCTCCTTACCTCTGTTCTAAAAGGTCACCCCTCAATTTTGAGACTGTGCCCTCGAGTTCTGGATGCCCCCAGCATAAGAAACATCCTCTCCACATCCACCCTATCTAGTCCTTTCAACATTCGGTAGGTTTCAGTGAGGTGCCCCCGCATTTTCTAAAGTCCAGTGAGTACAGGCCCAAAGCTGCCAAACGCTCCTCATATGTTAACCCCTTCATTCCCAGAATCATCCTGGTGAACTTTATCTGGACTCTCTCCAATGACAACACATCCTTTCTGAGATAAAAAATCAGGTGTCTCCACATGGCAGTGAGGGTTATATGTTGTTAGTTTTCAGTGGTCTTTCCATGATACATGGGTCCTGAGTAGACTCCTTTGCTGCACTGGAAACTGCCCGACTGATGCAAGAATTTAACAAATGCATTCTTTGTTCCCTGCAGATGCTGCTTGAATCACTGATTTCCTCCAGCCATTTGTCGCTCCAGATCCCAGTCTTCTGTCTTCATATGATTTTATTATACTTGGCATAATAACAACTAAATCTGTTCATAAAGTTGATTTAACATACATTTTTGATATATGAGTTAAGAAATTGGCTGTTGAACTTACCAGTCAATAAGGCTGATTAGTTACCTCAGATTTTCTCTCCTCCCACAATACTTTGATTCCATTACCGTTAACATCCAAGCTAAACCAGAGAAGACAACGCACAAGAGCTTCAATATACATTCTTTTCTAAGGACTTCGAAGGAGATTTCTCCTTCAGAGGGAACTTGATGGGTTTAATGTCTTTCGGCTTCAAGTTTATTGCAACATATGGGGTTGAGGTGCCCCCGTGTGGTAGGCCGAGTTACTACAACTGATATTGGGAGCTCCGTCAAGCACCCTGGCTCTGGTTGGCGCTACAGCCAGGATTAACCGCAGGCTGCGAATTGCAATTTGTCTTTCCATTCCCACACTGACATGTCTGTCCATGGCCTCCTCTACCGCCATGATGAGGCCAAACCCAGACTGGACAAGTAAAACCTTTTATTCCGTCTGGGTGGTTTACAGCTTGATGGTATGAACATCGATTTATCTAACTTCCGATAATCACCACCTCTTGCCCTTTTTCCCTTTTTCCATTCCCCATTCTGGTTACTCTCTCACTCTTTCTCTTCTCTTCACCTGCCCTTCATGCCCCTCTGGTGCCCTTCCTCATCCCTTTCTCACGTCGTACTCTCTCTTCTCCTATTAGATTCCTTCTTCACCCATCACCCGGATCCTCCCCCCACACACCCACCTTGATCCTGACTGGGGTTCACCCATCATCTGTCAGCTTGTACTCCTTCCCCTCCCCTACCTTCTTATTCTGCCTCCTGCCCCTCCTGTTCCCGTCTGGATGAAAGGCCTCGGCCCAAAACGCTGACTGTCTATTTCCCTCCATAGATGCTGCCCGGCCTGCTGAGATCCTCCAGCATCTTGGGTGTACTGCTTTGGATCAAGCCGCTGTAAATGAGTCTCCTGGGCAGTGGGAATGGCAAGGGTGAACTGCTCTGTCTGGTAACGCAAACACGAGGAAATATGCAGATGCTGGAATTTCAAGCAACACACATCAAAGTTGCTGGTGAACGCAGCAGGCCAGGCAGCATCTCTAGGAAGAGGTACAGTTAATGTTTCGGGCCGAGACCCTTCGTCAGGACTAACTGAAGGAAGAGCTAGTAAGAGATTTGAAAATGGGAGGGGGAAGGGGAGGGGGAGATCTAAAATAATAGGAGAAGACAGGAGGGGGAGGGATGGAGCCAAGAGCTGGACAGGTGATTGGCAAAAGGGATATGAGAGGATCATGGGGGCCTAGGGAGAAAGAAAGGGGGAGGGGGGAAGCCCAGAGGATGGGCAATAACAGATGGGGTACGAGGGGGAGGTGGGCCATTAGCGGAAGTTAGAGAAGTCAATGTTCATGCCATCAGGTTGGAGGTTACCCAGACGGAATGTAAGGTGTTGTTCCTCCAACCTGAGTGTGGCTTCATCTTTACAGTAGAGGAGGCTGTGGATAGACATGTCAGAATGGGAATGTGATGTGGAATTAAAATGTGTGGCCACTGGGAGATCCTGCTTTCTCTGGCGGACAGAGCGTAGGTGTTCAGCAAAGCGGTCTCCCAGTCTGCGTCGGGTCTCACCAATATATAGAAGGCCGCATCGGGAGCACCAGACATAGTATATCACCCCAGTCGACTCACAGGTGAAGTGTCGCCTCACCTGGAAGGACTGTCTGGGGCCATGAATGGTGGTGAGGGAGGAAGTGTAAGGGCAAGTGTAGCACTTGTTCCGCTTACAAGGATAAGTGCCAGGAGGGATATCAGTAGGGAGGGATGCTCAGTTAGTCCTGACGAAGGGTCTCGGCCCGAAACGTCGACTGTACCTCTTCCTATAGATGCTGCCTGGCCTGCTGCGTTCACCAGCAACTTTGATGTGTGTTGCTCTGTATGGTGACAGATTGCCCAGCAAAACACCAACAAATTAAAGCATTTAACATACAAGTTACACAGAAACCTCTTCACATGGCCTTTGGCAAAGTTCTGCTCCACTTTCCATTCTTCACAAAGCTGTCAAATAGTTCAGTCTGTATGTTTCCCATTTCCACTGGATGGGAATGAAGACTGTAAACCATATTGACATCACATTCTTCCTGCAAAACCAACTATGATTTACCTGAGCCAACATTAAGAATGGAATTAACTCATTAAATATTTAGAGTTTTTGAATCATACAGCATGGAAGCAAGCCATTTGGCCCACAGTATCCACACTAACCAGTGAGCACCCTTCCTTATTAATCCCCTCTCCCAACGCTTGCAAATAGTTTTCTCTGCCAGGGTGATTCTGGACAGTTCCTAACTGCTCTCAGCAGTTCTGCTTCCAGCATCTGCAATGAGATCCAGGTCCTCATCTCCCTCTGGGTGAAGAAGATCCCCTTTAGAATATTTCTGAATCATGCCACCCTCTTACTCCTCCCCATAAATCTGTGCCCTCTAGTTTTATTTACCTCTGATGTGGGGAACGTTTCCTGCGGCCCATCCTATCTACACCCTTCGTAACTGTAAAACTCTGTCATGTCCCTCAAACTCCCACTCCAGACAAGACAAAGCTAATGGAATTATTTAAAGCCATAAAGAAATCCCAATCTCCAGTCACTCTTTGTGCTTATCCAGCTTGGGGTTGATATATTTTGGCAGCTTGGGTCCATAACGAGTGACCCACCTTTCTACACTCTGCTGCTTCACAGTCTTCCTAAGGAAATACACTCCCCTAACATTAACCTCCAAACTGACCCCAGGGCCCAAAAAGAACAAGCAGCTGGAAGAGCTCAGAGGGTCAGGCAGAGGGACTCTACATCAGGGCTGAGAGAGCAGAGGGGAGACAGCCAGTATAAGAGAGGTGGGCGGCAGGAAGTGGCAGGTGACAGGTGGATCCAGGTAAAGAGGGGAGCCAGGTGGGGAAAGAGTGCTGGAGATGGCGAAGGGCTGTGAGGTGATAAGTGCAGACAATGAGAGGCTACAGATGATGGAATCTGACAATGAACGAAAGCGAAGAGAGGAAGCAAGTAAGGGAAGAACAGTGGGGACAGGGGACCTGATGGGGGAACCAAGATGGTTGAGTATGCAGGTGATAGGGCAAGTGGAACCAGATGGGAGAGGGCAAAGAATTGAGCAATGGGGGAGGGGGTAGGTGAGTGGTGCAAAAGAAAGGAACAGAGGAGGAGGTAGGGATATGTGCGACTGCAACGTTTCAAAGACATTTGGACTGGTTGTTGTTCGTCCATCGTTGACGTCGATGAGGACCTCGACACCATAATGATGGTGTCAAGACTAGCGCGTGATTTGGATTTAAGTGAGGGAGAGTTGCGCAGCGTCAGCCTCACTCTCTCTTCCCAATTCCCATCTGGATCCAGTGGCAAGACAGAGTCTAGACGGCTGGAGATGGGACTAGGCGCAGTGTATGACCAGGACGTCTTCTGAGTCTTGTCGTGCTCTACACGTTCCACAACACTTGCAGAGACCGCCTTCTTGACCGTTGGACCTTCCATTGGTCTCGTCCGCTCAATCCGCCGGAGTCTGTCTTCACATGCTGGGATAGACAACTCCCTATCTCACCGAGGGTTTGAGACCCCTCGGCTACCCTCACCTGGTTTAGCTGGCTTGTCGAAGCCGTTGCCCGGGGTGTGGCCGCTGTCGCATGCAAACAGCTACGGGGAGCCACAGGTGAGAGCTGAGTGCCAGGTGGGGACCAAAGGTGGACTAACCGCCCTGAAAAGGACGTGACATGTTCCCCCACCAGAGGTGCTACCCTTCCCTGACACCCCATATACCCCTTTGGACTGGTACTTGGATAGGAAAGGTGTAGATGGATTCAGGCAACCAGTGCCCCACCCTCTCTCCAAAGCCCAATAACTTCTGCCATCTCCCTAATCCACAACTCTCTCTCTTCCAACAAATCTCTCAACTTTATATTAATCCCATTATATCAGCCTCTCCTCACTCACCTCTCTCTAGCAATGCCAACGTCACATCATACACTGGAAGCTCTCCTGGGCCACCCAGAGAGGCTTCAGTCCGAAGCTGATCCCTGCTCTTGCTCGGGTGGTTCTGATGGGAGCGGCAGCAACGCCTCCAACACCTGTGATGGCAGTGTGCACTGGCCGAGAGCGAGAGGCTGCAGAATTGGCATTCTTGACGGCTCTTTCCAACTCGCAGATCACCACCACCAGGATGGACAGGGCAGAAGATCCATGGGAACTCCAAGCGCAGGGTTCTCTCCACCTTGCTGGTGTTTCATCATTGTGGAGCCTAAAGCCCAGAACTCCCTGCCAAGTAGCACTGGGAGTAGGTTTCACAGGACTGCAGCCGTCTACCAGCACCTTCTCAAAGGGCAATAAACACTGAGCATGCCAGTGAGACCCCCCGAACATAAATCAGTAAATAAATCTGGGTGCTCTGTTCTTCCCAAATACTTCTCACAAGTCCAGTATCAACACGACACCAAACTAGTTCCACCTCCCCGGTCTCTCTCCAAAGCCTTGCAATCAGATCGCAAGCCAATCCCATTGCACCGCTTTGTCGCCGGTGAACTCTGCCTCTCCCAAATTCCCTGAAACATTTTCAACTACCACTCGCCCTCACCCCACATCAACCTTAAACTAGTCCGCTCTCTCTATCTATCCATCTTTAAAAAATTCAACAGCCCTTCTTTCTCGCGGTGGCCCTGCAGCAACCCAGAATTTATCTCCTTACCCTGATTTCACACCCACGCTGAAGCAGTACAGCAGGTACAGGCCGTTCAGCTCAACAAGTCTATGCCAACTGTGCACGTGCTCAGCTAGTCCCAGTGTCCTGCTGTCAGCCCCCAAGTCCCACTAAGCTCTGCTCCTCCATGTACCTATCGAGGAGTTTCGTAAATAATACCATAGCTGCCTCAACCACTTCCGCTAGCCGGCCAGTGGTAGAGTGCCGTCTGCACTGGACTTCCAGGTGAGCGGTCCTGGGTTCGAATCCGGCTGGCTCCTTGCACGCTGTCCGTCCGTGCTGGGTTGAGCGCCGAGCTAGCAACTCGGCCTCATAAAAAAACAGGCAAATGCTAAAGAACCAGCAAGGTTGCTGCCCGGAGAGCCATAAGGCGCGGAGTGGAACAGCAACAACCACTTGCTCTGGCAGCTCATTCCCCATACTCTCCACCCTCTGTATGAAAAAGGTGTCTCTCAGGCCCCTTTTAAATCTTTTTAATCTCACCTTCAATCTAAGCACCCGAGCTTTGAACTCCCCCACCCTGAGTTACCGTCCATCATATCTGTGCCCCTCATTACTTAGAACAAGGTCACCCTTCACTGTCCTGCGTTCCAAGGAATAAAGACCTTGCCTGACTAGCCTTCCCTATACCTCGGGCCCGCTTGTCCTGGCAACGTTCTTGTTAATCTTCTCTGCCCTCTTTCCAGTTTAACCATATCATTCCTTTTACCAGGTGACCAAAGCTGTACACAGTACTCCAGGGGTAGCCTCAGCAATGACTTACGCAAGTGGAACATAATGTGCTTAGTACCCTGACCGAAGGACAGCATGCTAAATGCTTTTGTCACCACCCTGTCCACCTGTGACGCTGATTTCAATCAGTTATGCCCTTGTACTTAACGGTCCCTGCGTTCCATTACACTCCCTAGTGTCTTACCATTAATAGTATGTCCTGCACTGGGATGACTTCCCAAAGTGCATCATCTCAACACTTAACGACAAGAAAAATAGAAACATAGAAACATAGAAAATAGGTGCAGGAGTAGGCCATTCGGCCCTTCGAGCCTGCACCGCCATTTATTATGATCATGGCTGATCATCCAACTCAGAACCCAGCCTTCCCTCCATACCCCCTGACCCCTGTAGCCACAAGGGCCATATCTAACTTCCTTTTAAACATAGCTAATGAACTGGCCTCAACAGTTTGCTGTGGCAGAGAATTCCACAGATTCACCACTCTCTGTGTGAAGAAGTTTTTCCTAACCTCGGTCCTAAAAGGCTTCCCCTCTATCCTCAAACTGTGACCCCTCGTTCTAGACCTCCCCAACATCGGGAACAATCTTCCCGCATCTAGCCTGTCCAATCCCTTTAGGATCTTATACGTTTCAATCAGATCCCCCCTCAATCTTCTAAATTCCAACGAGTACAAGCCCAGTTCATCCAGTCTTTCTTCATATGAAAGACCTGCCATCCCAGGAATCAATCTGGTGAACCTTCTTTGTACTCCCTCTATGGCAAAGATGTCTTTCCTCAGATTAGTGGACCAAAACTGCACACAATACTCCAGGTGTGGTCTCACCAAGGCCTTGTACAACTGCAGTAGTACCTCCCTGCTCCTGTACTCGAATCCTCTCGCTATAAATGCAGTTGCTACTCCTCTACCCACTTTTCTTTTTATCATACCTTTCATTCACATCTAATAAATCAATGCAGTCTCTGTGACCCCATCACTAAAATTAAATGGGACATAACAGGAATCATAGTAGCTGTTCAAACTGGCAGGCTCATCCCGGTTTCCTTGGGCTTGTGGCTGGATCAGAAGGGCCACCATCGATGGCTCTTGTTAGGTGGCATCAGCCCTGGCTGGCTCCAAGCCCGGGCCCAGTCAGTACACTCCCCATGACCCCTCCGGCCCACTGCCACCCCTGCTGTTGAACCATCAGGCCGGAATGCTGGGGTGGACAGGTATAGAGGAACACAGCTGGAGGAGTGGGGGGGGGGGGGTGGGGGGGAGTGGCTTGGAAGGAGCAGGGGGGTGCAGCCACTCTGAACCCAATTTCCTAACTAACCATAACCTGTAATCTACAATAACCTTTTTCACTATCAACAACATCTTCTAATTTCGAGTCAGCTGCAGACTTACTGATGAAGCCTTGCCCATTTGCATCCTATTTATTTATATATGTAGCAAATAACAAGAGTCCCAACACCAACTCCTGTGGCACACGTCTAGTTGCCGGCCTCCACTCCAACTGGCAGGTGTGTTTACAGACATTTTTAATCGCTCCCTCTCCCAGTGTAGAGTGCCCTCCTGCTTCAAACTGCCCACCATTGTCCCTGTACCAAAAGAGACCAAGGTAACATGCCTGGACGACTGGTGCCCTGTTGCACTCACCTCAATAATAAGCAAATGCTTTGGGAGGCTGGTCAAGGATTACATCTGCAGCTTGCTACCACCCACACTGGACCCCCTACAATTTGCCTACCAACACAACCAATCAACAGATGACGTAATAGCCACTGCTCTACATACCGTCCTTACACATCTGAGGAAGAAGGATGCTTATGTGAGAATGCTGTTCTTGGACTACAGTTCAGCATTCAATACCATAATTCCATCCAGACTCGACAAGAAGCTCAGAGACCTCGGCCTTGACCCTGCCTTGTGCAGCTGGATCCTGGACTTCCTGTCAGGTTGCCAGCAGGTTGTAAGAGTGGGCTCCCTCACCTCCAGCCCTCTGACTCTCAATACAGGAGCCCCTCAGGGCTGCGTACTGAGTCCCCTCCTTTACTCCCTGTATTGCCACAGCTCAAATGTGCTAATTAAATTTGCTGATGACACTACATTGATTGGCCGAATCTCAAACAATAACAAGGTGGCCTACAGGGAAGAAGTCATTTCTCTGACACAGTGGTGTCAAGAAAACAACTTCTCCCTCAATGTTGCAAAAACAAAGGAGCTAGTTGTGGATTATAGGAGGAATGGAGATGGGCTAACCACTATTGACATCAATGGATCTGGGGTTGAGAGGGTAAACAGCTTTATGTTCCTTGGCATCCACATCACCGAGGACCTCACGTGGTCTGTGCACACCAGCTGTGTGGTGAAAAAGGCACAACAGCGCATCTTTCACTTCAGATGGTTGAGTAAGTTTGGTAATGGGCCCTCAAATCATAAGGACTTTCTACAGGGGCACAAACGAGAGCATCCTGACTGGCTGCATCACTGCCTGGTATGGGAACTGTACCTCCCTTAATCGCAGGACTCTGCAGAGAGTGGTGCGGACAGCCCAGCACATCTGTAGATGTGAACTTCCCATGATTCAGGACATTTACAAGGACAGGTGTGTAAAAAGGACCTGTAGGATCATTGGGGACCCAACCCATCCCAACCACAGTCTATTCCAGCTGCTACCATCCGGGAAGCGGTACCACAGCAAAAAAGCCAGGACCAATAGGCTCTGGGGCAGCTTCTTCCACCAGGCCATCAGACTGATGAACTCACGCTGATTTGAGTGTACTCTATATTACATTGACTGTTCTATTTATTATAAATTACTATGATTGCACATTTAGATGGAGATGTAATGTAAAGAGTTTTACTCCTCATGTATGTGAAGGATATAAGAAATAAAGTCAATTCAATTCAATTCATTTCAATCACCACCCTCTGCTTCCACCACTGAGAAAACCTCCCTGGATTCCACAGGAGTCTACGTTCCAGACAAGCCTTCCCAAATGGGATCTTATTGAAGGCCTTGCTAAAGTCCAAATAGACAACTTTCGTTGCCCTGCCTTCATCTACACTTTTGGTTACCCATTCAAAAAACTCTAAATGAATCATCAAATGTGACTTCCCATGCATGAAGCCATGTTGGCTTCTCCCAATCACACTTTGCCTATGCAAATCCTGCTGCCCTACAAATAGGAGGCACAGCAGTGTAGCCTAACATTATTACAGCACCAGCGACCTGGAATCAATACTGCCGCAGTTTGTAAGAAGTTTATAACATTTTCCCTGTGACTGCGAGGGTAAGGGCCTGTTACTGAACTCTATCTCCAAACAAAATAAATAAACTGAATTCCCGCCAGTAACTTCCCAATCACTGATGTCAGGCTAACTTACCTGTAGTCAGTCTTATTTTCTTACATATAGAATGCTTTAGAATTTTCTTTAGAATTCTACTTGCCAAGAAGTTTTCATCAGCTCTCCTGGCCTTCCTAATTCCTTTCTTAATTTATTTTTTGGCTTCATTATAATCCTTAAAGTTTCAATTTGGATTTAGCTTCCTAAAGCTGACACATGTTTCTTTTTCCTTCTGGACTAAATTTACCACCTCTCTCAGTATCCAAGGTTCCCTTACATTGCCATTCTTGTCCTTCCTTCAGACTGGAACATGCCTGTCCTGTGCAGTTCGACTTTAAACACCCTCCACGTCAGATCCCAATGCTTTAGCCTCACCTCGTCGTTCTGTGTCAGTTCCAAATCAACCAGACCACACTGATCTCTCCCCTGAGTTGTACCCATCTCAAATGAATACTGCTGCCCTCCTCTCTGCCTCATTCCTTTGAAGATTAATGCACTCATGGAGAGTCAATTATACTTCATACTTTATACTTTATGGTCACCAAACAATTGATACTAGAACATAAATCGTCACAGCAATATTTGATTCTGCGCTTCCCACTCCCTCGATTACAAATTGATATTAAATATTAAAAATTTAAATTATAAATCAGAAATAGAAAATAGAAAAATGGAAAGTAAGATAGTGCAAAAAAACCGAGAGGCAGGTCTGGATATTTGGAGGGTACGGCCCAGATCCGGGTCAGGATCCGTTCAGCAGTCTTAACACACACACAGTTGGAAAGAAGCTGTTCCCAAATCTGGCCTTACAAGTCTTCATGCTCCTGAACCTTCTCCCGGAGGGAAGAGGGACGAAAAGTGTGTTGGCTGGGTGGGTCGTGTCCTTGATTATCCTGGCAGCACTGCTCTGACAGCGTGCGGTGTAAAGTGAGCCCAAGGATGGAAGATTGGTTTGTGTGACGTGCTGCGCTGTGTTCACGATCTTCTGCAGCTTCTTCTGGTCTTGGACAGGACAACTTCCATACCAGGTTGTGATGCACTCTAGAAGAATGCTTTCTATGGTGCATCTATAAAAATTAGTGAGGGTTTTAGGGGACAGGTTTAGCTTGCACTCAAGCTCTGTCCCAAAGTGTAGACAGGCAGGGAGGTGCAGACTGTTAAAGGGGCTTTCAGTGTTTTAGGTACAGTAAAGTACCCTATGCAAGGCTTATTGAGAAAGTAAGGAGGCATGGGATCCAAGGGGACATTGCTTTGTGGATCCAGAACTGGCTTGCCAACAGAAGGCAAAGAGTGGTTGCAGATGGGTCATATTCTGCATGGAGGTCGGTCACCAGTGGGGTGCCTCAGGGATCTGTTCTGGGACCCTTACTCTTTGTGATTTTTATAAATGACCTGGATGAGGAAGTGGAGGGATGGGTTAGTAAGTTTGCTGATGACACAAAGGTTGGGGGTGTTGTGGATAGTGTGGAGGGTTGTCAGAGGTTACAGCAGGACATTGATAGGATGCAAAACTGGGCTAAGAAGTGGCAGGTGGAGTTCAACACAGGTAAGTGTGAAGTGGTTCATTTTGGTAGGTCAAATATGATGGCAGAATATAGTATTGATGGTAAGACTCTTGGCAGTGTGGAGGATCAGAGGGATCTTGGGGTCTGAGTCCATAGGACTTCCAATCTGCACCTTGTAAGGCAGCTACGCAGGTTGACTCTGTGGTTAAGAAGGGGTACGGTGTATTGGCCTTCATCAATCATGGAATTAAATTGAGGAGCCGAGAGGTAATGTTGCAGCTGTATAGAACCCTAGTCAGACCCCACTTGGAGTACTGTGCTCAGTTCTGGTCGCCTCACTACGGGAAGGATGTGGAAGCCATAGAAAGGGTGCAGAGGAGATTTACAAGGATGTTGCCTGGATTGGGGAGCATGCCTTATGAGAATAGGTTGAGTGAACTCGGCCTTTTCTCCTTGGAGTGACGGAGGATGAGAGGTGACCTGATAGAGGTGTATAAGATGATGAGAGGCATTGATCGTGTATATAGTCAGAGGCTTTTTCCCAGGGCTGAAATGGTTGCACAAGAAGGACACAGGTTTAAGGTGCTGGGGGTAGGTACAGAGGAGATGTCAGGGGTAAGTTTTTTACCCAGAGAGTGGTGAGTGCGTGGAATGGGCTGCCGGTAATGGTGGTGAAGGTGGATATGATAGGGTCTTTTAAGAGACATTTAGATAGGTACATGGAGCTTAGTAAAATAGAGGGCTATAGGTAGGCCTAGTAATTTCTAAGGTAGGGACATGCTCGGTAGAACTTTGTGGGCCGAATGGCCTGCATTGTGCTGTAGGTTTTCTATGTTTCTTCTAAAACATTGATAACCTTATTATTCAGAAATTCTGTGCGTCACAGCTTCCAAGGAGATGTTGGACCATGTGGCAGAAGAGAGAGTTAAAAGAAGCAAGCTGGGGCAGCTGGGACATTCTGTGTGCCACAGTTCATGAGTAGAGGTTGGATTGCATAGCAGGAGAGAGAGTTAAAAGAAGTGGGGACAATTGGGATTTTCTGCGCACCACAGTTCGCGAATAGAAGCTGAATTGCATAGCGGGAGAGAAAGTTCAAAAGGAGTGAGCGGGGCAGCTGGGACATTCTGTGTGCCACAGTTCCTGTGGGGACATTGGATTGTGCATAATTAGGCACTTGGCAAGGACCAATGAAAAGGTTAGGTTTAAGCGGAGCGATCATTGTGGGAGCAGCCATAGTGTGAATAGGCCGGTGTTAAGAGTGGGGAGTTTTGGTTTCGACTCAGAGGTTTTGGCAAGGGTAGGTGGAGGCTCTAGGTAGATTATTTCTGTTAAGAATTTTTTTTCTTTCTTGTTGCACAGTTGGAGCAGTGGGGATACAAGGCAGGATACTGGAATTCTCCTCTTGCAGAGCGTGGGAAGGAAGGGAGACCTCCACCGTCCCCGACGACTGCATCTGCAAGAAGTACATCCAGCCGCAGCTTCTTCCGGACTGTTTAAAGGATTTGTAGCTGGAACGGGATGAATTCCGGATCATTCAGGAAGCTGGTGGTGTTGGGCACGTGGCCAAGTGGTTAAGGCATTCGTCTAGCGATCTGAAGGTCACTAGTTCGAGCCTCAGCTGTGGCAGCGTGTTTGTGTCCTTGAGCAAGGCACTTAACCACACTTTGCTCTAGTGTCTGTGCGAGGAGTGGTGCCCCACACAGACTCCAATCTGCGCCTTGTAAGGCATGAAAATGCCCGACGCAGGCCTCTCATGGTCCAAGTCGACGTTCTCTCCTTCCTCCCCCAGGAAGCTGAGGGGTTGATCGATAGGACATACAAGGAGGTAGTTACACCAAAGGTGCAGAATAGGGATAACTGGGTGACATCAGGAAGGGGAAAGGAATAGGTAATCAGTGCATAACATTCCTGTGGCTGCTCCTCTTCTCAACTGGTATACTACTGCTTTGGATACTGATGACCAAGCAAAGGGAAGCCACAGCGGTCAGGCCTCTGGCTCTGTTGCTCAGATGGGTAAAGGTGGAGAAAAGGCAGGATTTATTGGTTAGGGGAACAGGCAGGAAGTTCAGTGGATAAGAATGAATTTCCTGGATGGTATGTTGCTCCCCCCCCCCCCAGGTGCCAAGGACAAGAACATCATGGATCAAGTATATAGCATTCTTAAGTGGGAGAGCGAGCAGCCAGAGGTCGTGATCCATGTCGGTACCAATGACATGGGTAGGAAGGGAGACAAGGGTCTGCAAAGTGAGCTCAGGGAGTCAGGTGTTAAGTAAAAAGTTGTGATTTCAGGATTGCTACCCGTGCCACAAGCCAGTGGAGCCAGAAATAGGAAGATCATACAGTTTAACACGTAGCTAAGGAGGTGGATCAGGAGGGAGTGCTTCAGGTTTTTGGCTGTCGTACAGGGAAGGTGGGACCTGTACAGAAGGGACAGTTTGCACCTGAACTGGAGCGAGACTTGCCCTTGCGGGAAGGTTTGCTAGTGCTGCACAGGGTGGGGGTGGGTTAAACTAGAGTAGTAGGGGGAAGGAAACCAGAGTGCCAGAGCAGACAGGGGAGTGTTTGTGGCAAAAAAATGTTGTTAAGCCTACATACAAAGTCAGGTATCGAAAGGCTGAGCTTGGTGGGACTAATGTTCTGAGTTGTATGTATTTCAATGCAATGAGTTTTACAGGAAAGGCGGATGAGTTTAAGGCATGGATCAGCATGTAGAATTATGATATTGAAGCTATCAGTGAAACTTGGCTGCAGGAGGGAAAGGACTGGCAGCTCATTGTTCCAGGGATCTGTTATTTAGACATGATAGAGCAAGAGGAATTAAAGAGGGAGGCATGATATTACTAGTCAGGGAAAATGTCATGGTAGCACTCAGAGACAGGACAGACTGGAGAGCTCGTCTACTGAGGCTATATGGGTGGAACTGAGAAATAAGAAAGGGATGACCACGTTAATGGGATTACATTGTAGACCACACAACAGACTGCAAGAATTAGAGGAGCAAATTTGTAGGGAGATTGCAGACTGTTACAAAAAAATAAGGTTGTGAGAGTAGGTCATTTTAGTTTTCCACATATTGACTGGGACTCCCATACTGTGAAAAGGCTGAATGGAATGGAGTTTGTTAAATGTGTTCGGGACAGTTTCCCTAATCAATATACAGAGGCCCCAACTAGCAATACTAGATCTCCTATTAGGGAATGAGACGGGGTAGCTGACAGAAGTTTGTGCAGGGGAACACTTTGCATCTAGTGATCATAATGCCACTAGTTTCAAGATAATTACGGAGAAGGATAGGTCTGGTCCTTGGGTTGAGATTCCAAACTGGAGAAAGGCCAATTTTAATAGTATCAGAAAGGGTTTGGCAAGTGTGGCTGGGACAGGCTGTTTTCTGGCAAATGTGTACTTGGTTAAGTGTGAGGCCCTTCAGAAGTGAACGTTCCTGTCAGAATAAAAGGCAAGGGTAACAGGTCTAGGGAGCTTTGGTTTTCGAGAGATCTTGAGGGCCTGGTTAAGGAAAAGGAGGAGTTCCGCAGATATAGGCAGGAAGGAGCAAATGAGGAATATAAGAAATACAAGAGAACACTTAAAAAAGAAATCAGGAGGGCTAAAGGCCACACGAGGTTGCTCTAGCAGACAAGGTGAAGGACAATCCCAGGGGCTTCTACAGATATGTTAAGAGCAAAAGGATAACAAGGGATGAAATTGGTCTTCTGGAAGATCAGAGGTGTTATCTATGCTTGGAGCCAAAAGAGATGGAGGAGATTCCAAATATATTTACTTGAGAGACAGGTATAGAGTCTATAGAAGTGAGGCAAAGCAGCAGTGAGGCCATGGACCCTCTACAGATTACAGAGGAGGAGGTGTTTGCTGTCTTGAGGCAAATTAGGGTGAATAAATTCCCAGGGCCTAACAAGGTGTTCCCTCGGATCCTGTGGGAGCATAGTCCAAAATTTGCAGAAGCCCTAGAAGAGATATTTAAAATAGCCTTAGCAATTGGTGAGGTGCTGGACGATTGGAGGATAGCTAATGTTGTTCCATTGTTTGAGAAAGGCTCTAAGAATAAGCCAAGAAATTATTGAACAGTGAGCCTGACATCAGTAGTGGGAAAGTTATTGGAAGGGATTCTAAGGGACTGGATATTTAAGTATTTGCATAGACAGGGACTGATTAGGGATAGTCAACATGGCTTCATGTGTTTGGTTGTGCCTAACTAATATAGAGCTTTTCGAGAAAGTTACCAGGAACGTTGATGAAGGCAAGGCACTGAATGCTGTCTGTTTAGACTTTAGCAAAGCCTTTGACAAGGTTATTCACAGAGGTTCAGTTGCTTGTCATTCAAGATGGGGTAGAAAATTGGCTTAGACATTGGCTTCACAGGAGAAGCCAGAGAGTGGTAGTAAATGGCTGCTTCTCTAACTGGGATCCTGTGACTAGTGGTTCAAGTTCATTGCCATTCAACCATACCGATAGGTTCTGCCAAATGAAACGACGTTCCTCTGGACCAAGGTGCACAACACGGTATATACAACTCACATACGTAACACATAAAGTAATATTACCACAAATAAATTAACAAATAAAAAGGTGCAAATATGATACAAGTTAAAAAGGATATAGTATATCAGTACTGGTGCTTCATACGTACGAGACCTGGGTTGTGGCAGGGGGTTCAGTAGACTTGCGGCCTGGAGGGAAGAATCTGTATCCCTCCTGCCTGATGGTAGGGAGTCAAAGAGATTGTTGGACTATGGGAAGGGGACACTAATGATGCTAAAGGCCCTGCGTACACAGTGCTCCTGATAAATATCCCCAATGGGTGGAAAAGAGAGTCCTCACAATCCTTGCAGTCAGATACTTTGCAATGCCCATACAGATGGTCAGGACACTCTCGACGGTGCTCCTGGAAAAGCTGGCTAAAATGGGAAGCTTCACTCACTTCCATCTCCTTAGCAAGTGGAGACACTGCCCCGATGGAGAGGTATTTGGATAGACAGGGACTGATTACAGATGGTCAACATGGCTTTGTGCATGCTGGTGGTGTTGAGATCATCCGATATGTGCTCTCTCAGAAACCTGATGCTCCGAACTCTCTGCACGGAGCAGCCGTGTATTTGCAGTAAGGAGCGGTCAGCCTGAACCTTCCTCAAGTCCACAATCATCTCTTTGGTCTTGTCCACATTGAGACACAAGCTACTGTGCTCACACCGTTCTGCCAGCTGCTCTAACCCTGTGCGCCATCTCATTGTCATTGTTGATGAGGCCAACCACTGTTGTGTCATTAGCAAACGTGATGGTTTGGTTTGAACTGGATCAAGGAGTACAGTCGTGAGTTACAGGCTGAGCTTACAGCCCAGTGAGCACTGGTGCTCAGCATGATGGAGCTAGAAATGTTCATGCCAACACGGACCAACTTGACCCCTCATCCAGGATCCAGTTAGAGTTGTGCCGCGGGGTCCATTGTTTGTCATCTATATCAACGATCTGGATGATAATGTAGTAAACATGATCAGCAAATTTGCAGATGACACCAAGATTGGGCGTGTAGTGGACAGTGAGGAAGACTATTAAAGCTTGCAGTGGGATCCCAACCAACTGGAAAAATAGGCTGAAAAATGGCAGATGGAATTTAATGCAGACAAGTGTGAGATGTTGCACTTTCGGAGGACAAACCAGGGTAGGACTTGTTAGGGCACTGAGGAGTGTGGTAGAACAGAGGGATCTGGGAATACAGGCCTATGATTCCTTGAAAGTGGTGTCACAGGTAGATGGGGTCGTAAAGAAAGCTTCTGACACATTGGTCTTCATAAATCAATGTATTGAGTACAGGAATTAGGATGTTATGTTAAAGTTGTATAAGACATTGACGAAGCCCAATTTGGAGTATTGTGGCAGCTTTGGTCATTTACCTACAGGAAAAGTGTCAATATTATTGAAGGAGTACAGAGAAAATTTATAAGGATTTTGTCAGGACTTTGGGACCTGAGTTATAGGGAAAGGTTGAGAAAGTTATGACTTTACTCCCTGGAGCATAGAAGAATGAAGGGAGATTTGATAGAGGTATACAAAATTATGAGGGCTATAGGATAGGGTCAATGTAAGCACGATTCTTCCACTGATGCTGGGTGAGACTAGAACTAGGGTTAAGGGTGAAAGGTGAAATGTTGAAGAGAACAGAGGGGGTATTTCTTCACTCAGAGGGTGGTGAGAGTGTGGAATGAGCTGTCAACGGAAGTTGTGGATGCAGATTTGATTACACTATTAAAGAGAAATTTGGATAGGTACATGGATGGGAGAGGTGTAGAGGGCTGTGGTCTGGGTGCAGGTCGATGGGCCTAGGCAGTTTAATAGTTTGGAAAGGACTGGATGGGCCAAAGGGCTTGTTTCTGTATTCTATGGCTCTAAATCCCAATGGTTCAGCATCACCTAGTTATTTCCCACACTCCCTTTAAACTCACAGTCTATTCACACCTTGCTCCTATCTATCACCACCTCATACTTCTGTATGAGCTGAAGGTCATCGAGTTGCAAGCTCCAGTTCCTTTATATGTTCTGTCAGGAGCTGCAGCTCGGTGCACCTGAAGGTCTCCCAGACTTCCCACACCTCACACAGAGTACAAAACACTGCCCTTGGAGCCATTCTCACTAAACTACTATGCCCTAACGTAAGGAATGAACAAATAAGAACAGAGAGAGTAACTAACAAGATACTGTACGTCACGCAACCCTGATGAGCCAAAGCCACTCTAATCAGTAGCACACTCAAAAGAATAGCCACTCCACTTGCAGCTGTGTTTTTCTTGGCCCTTTGGCTGATTGGTCGCTCAACTCATCACAGATATTCATCACTCCTTTAAAACTCATCACATTCCTGTTTGAATCCACACTGTGATTACAACCACTGAAGACAATAAAGGACAAAAGAAAGCCAACGTGGGCTCTAGTGCTCCTGGCGCTCATTGTCCTGTTCATGGGTCCACAGTCACCATGGTTCCTACCAGGAGTTGAACTGGGGTCACAGTCGTTTTACTCTGAGTGAGATACACCCACTCAACTCCCTTCGTCCTCGAATGGGCCACCTAGAACTCCTCCCTCCAGCTCTCAGGCACCTCATTCACACACAGACTTCACTTTTGTTTTAAGTTCTTCTGAGTAATTAAAAGACTATTCCACTGTGTAACATCTTAAAAATGTGAAGTAACAGTGTTGGCAATACAAGATTATCAAAGTATCACACATAGCCCTCTATTTTTCTAAGCTCCATGTACCCATCCAGGAATCTCTTAAAAGACCCTATTGTATCCGTCTCCACCACTGTCGCTGGCAGCCCATTCCACACACTCACCACTCTCTGCATAAAAAACCTACCCCTGACATCTCCTCTGTACTTACTTCCAAGGACCTTAGAACTGTGCCCTCTCGGTGTTAGCCATTTCAGTCCTAGAAAAAAGCCTCTGACTATCCACATGATCAATGCCTCTCATTATCTTGTACACCTCTATCAGGTCACCTCTCATCCTCTGTTGCTCCAGAGAGAAAAGGCCGAGTTCACTCAACCTATTCTCATAAGGCATGCTCCCCAATCCAGGAAACATCCTTGTAAATCTCCTCTGCACCCTTTGTATGGTTTCCACATCCTTCCAGAACTGAGCACAGTACTCCAAGTGGGGTCTGACCAGGGATGATTAGACAAGTGGACTAAATCTCTAATTCAAGACGACTGATCTGAAGGGTCCCTAAATTTCATAGAACATAGAACAGACAACACAGGAACAGGCTCTTTAGTCACAATGTTGTGCCAAACTGATTAAATTAGTAACAAAATGGCCAACTAAACTTCTCTCTTCCACCTATACACCCATATCCTTCCATTTCCATCACATCCATGTGCCTATCTAAACATCTCTTAAGAGTCCCTAATATGTCTGCCCCTCAGGCAGTGCATTCCAGGCACCCTCCACTCTCAGTGTAAAAACCTTGCCTCTCACATCTCCTTTGAACTTATCCCCACTCTCCTTAAATGCATGCTTCTGGTATTAGACACTTCAACCCTGGGAAAAATAAACTCTCTGTCTACTCTCTCTATGCTTCTTACAATCTTATAAAGTTCTATCAGATCTCCCCTCAGCATCCGTCACTGCAGAGAAAACAACCAAATCAACCTCTCATTGTAGCACGTGCCCTCTAATCAAGGTAGCATCCTGGTAAACCTCTTCTGCACGCTCTCAAAACCTCGATATCCTTACTGTGATGGGGGTGACCAGAGTCCTGAACGCAATACTCTAGATGCGATCGAAAGCTGCAACATAACTTCCTGACTTTTGACCTCGGTGCCTCAACTAATAAAGGCAAGCATGCCATATGCCTTCTTAATCATTCTATCACCCTTAATCACCCCATGTAGCCACTTTCAGGGATCTCAAGACCCCCTGCTCATCAACACTGTTAAGGGTCTTACCTTTAACAGTGTACTGTCTCTTCACATTTGACCTACCAAGGTGCAAAAACTTCTCATTTGTCCTGGTTAAGCTCCACCTATTTCTCTGTCCAAATCTGCAACTCATCTATATCTCACTGTATTCTTTGCCAGTCTTCTACACTATCCACAACACCATATGATTGGCAAACTTACTAACCTACCCATCTACATTTATATCCAGATCATTTATACACATCAGAAGTGTGAACTTAAATGTAAATTTTAAATTATATATATTCCAAAGCCAACCCAAAATAGCAGTGGTCAAGCTATACAAGTTAAAGATATTATTTATTTTATTTGAATAATCAGAATGGTCGTTCATAATTCAATGTTCTGTAAACGTGACTAGTTGTAGTGTATTTGAGATCAGATAAAAAAGACAAAATTCAAATACTCAGTTTTATTTTATTTGCAATGTATTATATAAATTCAATTCGAGCAAATAGATCAATTTTGATAGTGCAAAAATGAGCATAAAATTATTGACTGAATTCCACAAAATACAGAGGCACAATGTACACTGATTTTGATACCAATCCATCTCTCTATGGATGGAAGAGAACACAGTATTAATACTTCTGAGAATTTGTATTTCATTAGAGTAAGAAAATAAAATTGCAGCGCAAATGAAAATGTAATAGAAAAGAAGTGGATATTAATCCCAGTGCAACACAGAGGCTGTGCAAAAAAAGTCAAGGTTTAGAAAACCTGAGCGATTTCTGTTTCACCAGACGTTGCTGTTGTCTTGCTAGTCGAGCTTCTTCAAGTGTATCAAATATCATCTGAAACAACACAAACACACTCATATTAAATTGTCCTTTTAAACTAGAGAAATTCAAGAATCAACACATAATTCATAGATGTATTGCAAAGTCAGAAGTTCAATTGTTAATCATTTTAAAATACAACAATAAGAATGCTCTAGACGCAAGCTGTTATTTGACAATGTTTAAGAAATTTGAAGTTTCGAATTGCACACAAATAAATTAAAAGCAACACACAAAATGCTGGAGGAATTCAGTGGGTCAGGCAGCATCTGTGGAGAGAAATTTCCAGCCAAGACCCTTCATCAGAACTGAAAGAAAGATGGAAGATAGCCCATGTAAAATGCTGGGGAGGAGTGGAGCAGGAGCTGGCAAGTGATTGGTGGATCCAGGTGAGGAGTGATAAGGTGTGGAATGAGAACAAGGTAAGAAGCTGTAAGGGTTGTAAGGGTGGAAGTGAAAAACAGTTGAAGAAGATAGAATCTGATAGAAGACGATGGTAGATCATGGAATAAAGGGAAAGTGATGGGGAGGGTTAATGGCTGGAGGAAGCTGTGGGCAATAGGCAGATGGAAAGGATAAGTAGAGGAAAGGTATCATGATGATGGGGATGGTGGGATAAAGGAAAAAAGGTAATGGACAGAGGAATTGGTTACTGGAAATTAGAGAAATCAATGTTGGAAACTGCCAAGGGGAATATGAGGTGCTGTTCCTCTAATCTGTGTCTGGCCTCAACTCAGCAGTGGACGAGGTTGTGGACCAACATGTTGGTGCGGGAATTGAAATGGCTGGCCACTGAAGATCCCAGCTGGCACAGCGAATGGAGCGAAGGTGTTCAGTGAAGCAGTCCTCCAGTCTGTGTTAGGTCTCACTGATGTAGAGGCTGCACTGGCAGCACTGAATGCAATGAATGACACTGATGGATTCGCTTGGGAAGGACAGCTTAGGGCCCTGAATGGTGGCAAGGGCCTCCTCCTCACCTTTATTCCACGGTCCCCACCTATCACCTCCCAGTGTGTTACATCAATCCCACTCTCTCCCCCTTCCACATTCATATCTACCCATCACCTGCCAGCTCTTGCTCCACCATTCTCTCCACCTTTTTACACCAGCTGTCTCCCCTCTTTCATTCCAGTCCTGATGGCCTGAAATGTTGACTATCCATTTCCCTCCATAGGTGTTGACTGACACACTGAGCTCCTCCAGCATTGTGTATGTTGCTCCAGATTTCTGTAGTCTCTTGTCTCTCCTCAAACAAATTTAATGTCCCTCTGTGAACATCTTGACTTCAGTATCTACATACTGCACTCCAGGTGACTTGCACAGTACAGGACAAACCAAAAAAGCTGCAGGGAAGTTCAGGGTATACTTCATTCTTGGTTGGTGCAACTGTAACGAAAACCAGTTTCCCTTGGGATCAATAAAGTATGACTATGACTATGACTACTATAGGTTAACCATGAACCTTACTTGGACAGATCACAACCCTGTTACTGGACCAGTTTCATGGAATATCCCACCAAACACTTTCTGGGTACACATATCCGGGTGCTAAAGGTCCATTAGACACCCTTCATGAGGAGTTCCAAACATCAAAACTGGCAGCATCACCTATAACCCCGAAACATTCCTTCCTAAATAACCACGATAGTTGTGATTTTTTGAAGATTACAATTTTTAAAAATTCTATTTGAGAATTGATCCAAGTCTGAGCACATCACTGTTGTTAACGTCATACTCTCTGAAATGAGTACAGATAAACGATCGAAAAGAAATCCACAGTGCAGTGCTGTAGATTGTAATGCTGCTGTTCAAAGGGACCAACTCCAAACCTGTACAGAGCTCGTGTCAGAAGGCACACAGCGTAGAACTTGCAGTAAATGATCGGGGTAAGCAAGGAGTATGAAAAGAAATTTCACTCATTCACTTTATCCAGCCAACTCCATTGTGCCTCAGACCCAGGAGACAGTTTCCCAATTAGAACCAACGAAGCCATTCAAATATTAAGAACATAACAGAGAAAAAGAACCATATTGCCCGTCAAGCCTCCCATTCCATTCAACAAGCTCAGAGGAAATGATGACCTTCGAACCAGACCAGACAAACATGGCACAGGAGGATGTTCTCAGTGGCTGGAGGCAAGTCCCCAACTGCCAATCACAACCTCAGCAAACAGAGATCAGGAGAAATTACTTCAACCTGTAGCATAGGAACCTGTGGAAGCCAAGCCATTTAACATAGTGAAACATTTTTCTACCAAAGGGATTCCAGAATAAGGTGATGGTGGGGTAGGTATGGGAGGTGGTTATCAGCCATGGCACTGCTGCCTGGTGGAGCAGGTCTGAAAGGACTGCTCTACTCTCATTTTCTGTTTTATCTCATCACCACTCTGTTGCCTAATCCCCACATCAACTCAGGCCTTTCATTTCTAGAAACCCTATTGGATTGGAATTGGTGACTAAGTCCCCTGAGGATGAAAATTCCTAACATTCACTGCTCTGCATCAAGGCATCACCCCTGGTTTCCATTTCAAAGGCCAACTCTTCATGTTGAGATTGTGGCCCATGATTCAAGATTTCAGTGAGAGAAACACCTTCCCTGTTGAGCCTCCTCAGTTTCAGTAAGTGCCATGTTATTTTAAACCGGAGAGAGTACAGGTCTGGCATTTTCAGTATCTCCTCATGTGACAGATGTACCATTTCTGGTGAACTTTTGCTACTCTCCCTTCATTACAAGTGTATCTTTTTCAGGTAAGGAGACCCATACAGTACACAATACTGCCAGAATGGTCTCACCAGAACCCCACACAACTGTAGTAAGACACCTCCTGTACTCAAGTGCAAGTATTTTCTTTTACACAGCATGGTGAGAGCCTGGAATGCACTGCCGGGGGGGTGGGGGGGGGTGGTAGAGGTAGATGGCATAAGAGACTCTTAGTTCAGCACATGATATGGACAGAAGTGGGGGGCGGGGGGCTATAGCCAATGTGCAGGGATGAAGGATTAGATTAACGGGAGTCTAAATGGTTTAATTAGTTTCAGAAAACATCAAGGGCTGAATGGCCTGGCCTGTCCTGTGCTGTACTACGTTCAGTGTTAACTCTGTACTCAAGTGAAGGCCAAAATACGATCTGCCCTTACAACTGCCTGCTCCACCTACATGTTAACTTTCAGTGACTTTGAAGCTCAACACTGCCCAAACTCTCACAAACACTATGCCTTCTGTCAAGTGCACAGTGGATAACCAGACTAATTCTCCACATTATACTCCACCCGCCACACTCTTTCTCCTTCTCTCAGCTTGTCTGTATCCCCTTGAAGCCCCTTTACCTCCTCCTCTGCACTCACAGCCCACCCAGTTTACTATCATCAGCAAACTTGGAAATTTAACTTTTCACTGATCAGCCAAATCACCGACAGAAATGTTAAACAGCTGTGGCCCAAGCACTGACACCAGGATTTCCCTGCTGGTCACTCTGACAATTGCTCCTACCCTTTCTCAACCTGGCTAAAGGATCAAGGATCAACTTTATTCCTCCATATGGGTACATTTATATGTAGGAATTTGCTGTGGTGTATTGTCAGGGCACGGCATGCAACAAAACCATTTAACAATGATAAAGAATAAAGAATTATATAAAAATACACCACGGGTTAGAACTGAGCTAGAAATACTGGCAGCAAGTCACCAGTGTACATTGTGAGCAGATGAGACTGAAGCACTGATCACTGTAGTGCCCTTCTGACCTCTGATCACAGCAGGACACTTTGGAAGAATCGTCAATTCCCGGTCTCCAATTCCTGCCTGTAAACTAGTTTACAATCCAGGTCGGTATATTTCCCCAATTCCACATTAGCCTCATGTGCGCCTTTAATAAAGGCCAAAGAGCCAGAAGTGAAATGCGGATGTTTTTAAGTAGCATGTTTGGGACTGGTATACGTTGCCGGAGTAGATAGGGAAGCTGATGCAATTCTATTGGTTCAGAAGGCAGCTGGATCACTCCTGGGGGGAAGGAATTTACAGGACCATGGGAGAGGGCAGGACGTGCGATTATTTGGAATGCTCTTACACAGATCTCACTGCAGCCTCCCGTTGTGTAACCACTCTGTGAAGAAGAACATTAATTGGATCTTGTGCAGTCCCACCAGCAGAGGGAGTGTGTCACTGTAACACAATAAACTTACAATGATCTTGAATGTGGCTGAAATCTGCATGGGGGAATCAGCAAGAAATCAGAGTGGGCCAGAACAGAACAAACAGAAACAGGCCCTTCAGCCCACCGTGTCCATGCTGATCCTTTTGCCCATCTACTTGAACCCAATTGCCTACATTACAATAGTATACTTAAATACCTTGCATGTTTAAGTGTCTGTCTAAATGTCTCTTAAATGTAGTAATTGTAAGCATGTGTGTCACCTTCTCTGACAGCACATTCTTGACATCAACCACTCTGTGTGTGAAAAGAAATTCATCCCTCAGGTTCCCTATAAATCTCCTACCACTCACCTTAAATCTCTGCCCTCTGTAGTTTTTGATAACCCTTATGCCCTTATGATGGGAAAAAGATTTTAACTATTCACCCTATCCATATCTCTCCTAGACACGTAATTCCATCAGATCACTCCCTCCCACCCCCCCCCCACCGAGTCTCCTTCACCCCAGGGAAAACAGTCTATCCAATCTCTCCATGGAGCTAATGTCCTCCAATCCAGGTAAATCTCCTCTTCATTCTCTCCAACATAACCACATCCTTCCTAAAGCGTAGTGACAGGAACTGAACAGAACATTCCAGTGAGAGCTCATAAGTATTTTATAAACATGCAAATTACTGCCCCAACTCCTATATTCTAAAATACACCCATTAAGACAAGTGTGCCATGTACTTTCTTCACTACCATGTCAACTGTGAAAAACCCAGTTCAAAGCAAATTCATTATCAAAGTACATATATATGTGCAGTACTGCGCAAAAGTCATAAGCACACATATATAGCTAAGGTGCCTAAGACATTTGCAAAGTACTGTTGCAATTTTCTGTATTGCACTGTACTGCTGCCGCAAAAAAATATTCATGGCATAGCTGAGTGATGGTAAATCTGAATCTGATAGATAGGGGTCTCTACCATGGACTGAGAGTGGGAAAAAAGCAGGGAGAAGGGAATCATAGTTGGGAAAAGTGGACGGGGAGAGCATGGGAGCAGCACAGAGTCATTCTGTTTTGGAAAAATAAACCAATTGCTTGGAATCAAATAACCTTGTCTGGTGTCTCAGGGCTGGTGCCACCCGTGTCACCTCCTACCCTCTGGCACTCCTTCTCTGCCACCTGTCCCACAGCGCTCTACCCTTGCCATTCCCAACATCCTTTGCTCCTGTCAGATTTACAAACAAGCTTCATGTTCACAAATACAGTATAGTGCAAAAGTCTTTTAAGGCATCCGTTAGTCTTACGAGACCATGGATCTGTGCCTGGAAAGTCTTCACTCTCCAGGACGCAGGCCTGGGCAAGGTTGTATGGAAGACCAGCAGTTGCCCATGCTGCAAGTCTCTCCTCTCCATGACACCGATGTTGTCCAAGGGAAGGGCATTAGGACCCATACAGCTTGGCATCGATGTTGTCGCAGAGCAATGTGTGATTAAGTGCCTCGCTCAAGGACACAACACGTTGCCTCGGCTGGGGCTCGAGCTCATGACCTTCAGGTCGCTAGCCCAATGCCTTAACCACTTGGCCACATGCCCACACAAAAAGTCTTAGGCACCCTAGATATACATATGTGTCTAAGACTTTGGCACTGTACTGTATCACCATATACAACTCTGAGGTTCTTCTCCTTGTGGGCATACACAGTAAATCCAAGAAATACAATAGAATCAATGAAAAACCGCACCCAACAGGATGGACAAAGAACCAATGTGCAAATACAATAAATATTGAGAACATGAGATGAAGAGACCCTGAAAGTGGGTCCATAGGTTCTGGAAACAGTTCAGTGATGGGGCGAGTGAAGTGAACTCCTCTGGTTTAAAAGCCTGATGGTTGAGGGGTCATAACTGTTCCTGATCTTGGTGGTGTGGGTCCTGGGACTCCTGTACTTTCTTCCTGATAGCAGCAGCGAGAAGCGAGTATGGCCTGGGTGGTGGGAGTTTTTCATGATGGATGCTACTTTCCTGCAATTGCGCTCCAGGTAGACGTGCTTTACCTGTGATGGAGTGGGCCGTATCCATTACTTTTAGTAGGTTTTCTGTTCAAGGCCATTGGTGTTTCCATACCAGGCTGTGATGCAACCAGTCAATATACTCTCCACCACACATCTATGAGAATTTGTCAAAGTTTTAGATGTCATGCCGAATCTTCACAAATCTCTAAGGAAGCAGAGGCACTGCAGAGCTTTCTTTGTAATTGCACATGTGCTGGGCCCAGGATATATCCTCTGAAATGATAACACTGAAGAATTTAAAGTTGCTAACCCTCTCCTCTTCTGATCCTCAAATGAGGACTGTCTCATCAACCATCCGTTTCCTTCTCCCGGAGTCTATAATCAGCTCTTTGGTCTTGCTGACATTGAGTAAGAGGTTGCTGTTATGACACTACTCAGCCTGATTTACAATCTCTCTCTTATATGCTGTTTAATCACCAACTTTGATTCGGCCTATGACAGTGGTGTTGTCAGCAAATTTAGATATGGCATTGAAGCTGTGCACTGTACACTTAGTCATAAGTACACTGCAAATAGAGCAGGAGTCTAAGTACACAGCCTTGTAGTGCACCTGTGCTGATGAAGATTGTGGAGATGTTGCCAATCCAAACTGACTGGGGTCTGCAAATGAGGGATTCGAGGATGCAGTTGCACAAGGAGGTATTGACGGTTAATGATTAGCTTTGAAGGGGATGATAGTATTGAATGCCAAGCTGTAGTTGACAAGAAGCATCCTGATGTATACATCTTTGTTCTCCAGACGTTCCAGGGTTCAGCGAAGAGCCAATCAAATAGCATCTACTGTGGACTGGTGCCAGTAGGCAAACTGAAGCTAATCCAAGTTGTCTGTCAGGCAGGAGTTGGTATGTTTCATCAACGAGCTCTCAAAGCACTTTGTCATTGAGCTCATCTGGGAGCGAAGCCTCGTTATCACCTATGTTGCCTGCTTTCACTTTGTAAGAGGTGACAGCATTGAAGCCCTGCCACAGCTGTCAAGCATCCTTCAGTGATTCGAGTTTGGCCCAGAATTGTCACTTCACACATGAGGTGGCTTTCTGGAGATCTCGTATCTTATTTGTTCATCATTATTGAATGGCAGTGATCTGGTCCTCAGCAGATTGTGGATCTCATTGTTCATCCAGAGCTTCTGTTCAGGGAAGACTCTAAATGATTTTGTGGGGACACACTCATTTACGACTGCTTTTATAAAGCACATAACAACTGCGGTGTATTCATTCATATCCTCTGATGAGTCCTTCAACACAGTCCAGCCCACCAACTCGAAGCAATCCCGTAGACACTCCTCTGTCTCCCTTGACCATCTCTATGTTGTCTTTATATCAGGAACCCTGCTCTTTAGCCTCTGCCTGTATGCAGAGAGGAAAAGGACAGTCAAGTAATCTGATTCCCAAATGCAGTCTAGGCATGGAATGGTAGCAGTGATCGAGTGTGTTGGGACTCCTGGTGCTGTCGCTTATATGCTGTTGATAATTGGGCAGGGATTTCTTCAAACAAGGCTGATTGAAGCCCTGAACTATGATATGAAATGTGTTGGGATAGGCTGTTTCTTGTTTGGTGATGGCAGCATTCAATACCTCGAGTGCCTGATTAATGTCGGCTTTTGGCAGTATTTAAACTGCAGTCAGAATCATGGAGGAGAACTCTCTTGGTAAATAGAATGGTCAGCACTTAATCATTATATGTTCCAGGTCAGGGGAACAATGGTAAAAGACCACCAAATCCAAGCACCACAGACCCTCATCCTTTCCTTTTTCTGAATCAGCAGTCTGATCTATCCAGTGTATCAAGAAGCCTTGAGATCTTACCAACGCATCTGGGGTGAGCCATGTCTCCGTGAAACACAGAACACAACAATTCCCCATTGTCCTCCAATACAGCAATTTTGCCCTTAGGTCCTCAATCTTACTTAAACTAGAAACTCATTTAAGATTGGAACATGGCTGGGTATACACAGTAACTAATAAAGATATCTTCCAAAAACAAATTGCACTAACATAACATGTCAAATCTCTGTTGAGATGAAAATATTTACCTGAGCCATATTCTCATCCTGGAGAGCCACTTTCTTCACAAAGCTTTCAGTCTCACTTTTTGCGCTTGTAAAACTGATTAATGTTTGATCCTGTAAAACCACCCAAATACATCATTGTCATTGTTAATGTTGGTTCCATTTTTGTACATTTCTCATGGAAATATTTCAGATCTGTATTTTAAATGGACTGACATGCCACAGCTGAGATAGTGGAAGAGCAGATAATGCACAGCAGGAAGATAGTCCCTGATAACCAGACCTCCAGTTCTGGGACCAGCAAATGGATTATGGGTACATAGAGCTCTAAACCTTGTCAGAGGAAGTAAAAGGGAACAGGTAAGATCCTCCTTCTTTCATAAAACAAACTCCAGATTTCTCATACTGACAAGGCCACATTTTGTCACTGACTGTCTACAATTCCTACTGAACAATGATTAATACTTCAATGTGCTTTATTTCACTGGCTGATTTTGGAAGTTGGTGACTCCATTTAAATAACATAAGTCAAGATTGTGCAATTAACTTGCTGATCAGACCATAAGATATAGGAACAGAATTAGGCTATTGGTCCCATTGAGTCTGCTCCACCATTCAATCATGGCTTTTGTTTTAATCTTCTTCTCCACTTCTTCCCATAACCCTTAACCCCTTCACCAATCAAGAATCTATCATAGAGTCACCACCCTCTGGTTGAAAAAATGTCTTGTCATTTCTGTTTTGAAAGGACATCCCTTTATTCTAAAGCTGTGCCCTTGGATCCTTGATGTTCCTATTGGTGATAATGTCCTCTCCATGTCTACTCTATCCAGGCCTTTCAGTATCCAGTAGGTACCAATGAGATCCCTTTTCATCCTTTTGAGCCCTGTCAAGCACAGACCCAGAGGCATCAAACACTCCTCATACATTAAGTGTTTAATTTCTGGGATCATTCTTGTGAACTTTCTCTGGAACCTCCCCAGGGTCAGCACATCACTTTCTAGATATGGGGCCTAAAGTTGCTCACAATATTCCAAATGTGGTCTGACCAATACCTTAGGAAGCCTCGACAGTACACCCTTGGTTTTATATTCTACATATACTCATCTTGTAACTTAGACAGACCACTGTTCTAATTCTCACACAGATGAACCATTCATAGCGGCATATATTTTTTGATTCTTTATGTATTCTTGCAGGAAAGATTAAAAAAAAAGTTCAAAGACTTCTCTATTTATGATGAAAGCTCTCAATTAAATTTTAAATCACAAGACTTGAAAAGTTCTGACCAGGAACACTGGAGGCCTATGTTTACTTTGAAAAGACAATGGCCCCTTGATTGTCACTTATTAAAATTCACTTAGCATCATAATTAACAATGTAATATCATGTAAAGGATGTTAATTCATGCTTCCATCAAACATCAAGTGATGCCACATAAAGATCCAGTATCCCACACACGTACCTTGATATACAAGCTCAGTACATTCCCTTCCAAAGTTGGTGGTTGAATAAACTCATCAAATACATAATTCCAATCACAACCAAGATGGCAGAGAATCTCATCGGATGCGCAGATCACTCTCCTAAAAGAACAAAGTATTTGAAAACAAGAGGAGAAGAGGTCACTGCATATGTGGAGTCAAGGACTCACACCAGTTGACAGTTGTTAAATATTTGGGGTTTCATTTATTCTAATAATTGTCACTTATAGTAGTTTTATAAAAATGAATTATTACCAATTTTCTAAAAGCTCAAGTGTATATTTAATCATAAAATTAAATTTAAACTTATTTTATCCAATATGAACTTAATAAATTAAGCTATATTTATTTTTTTAACTCAAGTTGCAGGCACTGTACAACAGTAAATACCCTCAACTTGACACTTTTTCCAGTCTCTGTGTTCTTAATGTTTAATTTCAGTAGTGTGTGCCTCACTGGTGCTGACAAATTTGTAAATAATGCTCTTACATTTTTCCTTCAAACAGGCTTAGTTATTCTTCACCAAACAGTTAATAATTTCTGGCTTTCTGACATAGATCTATAAAAAACCTTGGAGCTACGTTCAGAATGGTGCTCTAATGAGTGTAGAATCAGCTCTTCAGACAAGTGCTACCTTTTCTAACAAGCTATTAACTTAGTCCCATAACTTGAAATGCTCCTGCAGTTCCCTTCAGAAAGATATCACTAAACCAACTTCCATTCCCTTTAAGAAAGTACTTCTAATTCACAATTCATTACTTAACCCCTCTTTCTTCATAAGGCAAAATGGCATGAGCCATTTCCTTCCACACTTCGATCTTGACTGCAGACTGGTGTTGCTGTAACTACTGCTGAAATGGAATTCCCATTCTCAAAGCCTCCGGATCAGTTAAATCCCTGAGACAGTTGAAAATTAGCTTGAAGTTTTGAGGTGCAGCTGCTGCCAAACGTGCTTTTGACTTTGTATGATGAGTTCAAAGAACAAACACATTAAACACAAACTGCAAATCAGTAAGAAATGAGTCCATGTTGTCCAAGCTCTTCCAGCACCAGAACCAGGAAAACAGAGGGAAGGGCCAGGAACAAAATTGATAAGATTGAAGATGGACATTAAAGCAGGAAGGAATGAAACTAAGTTTCAAAAAGCTGTTATTAGCCACAAAGACATACAGCTCCCTTGTCCAACCCTATTCTAAAATCCGCTCTGCCACTACCAACAATGATCCATGAACAGCCTTCCTGACTATAAACACTAGAAATTCTGTGACTGTAATCAAACAAGGACAGGCTGTTGGTGAAGCTACAAGAAATTATATTCTGTAGCAGAAAATCCTGGGAATAGCAGAGATTGTTTCCTGTAGCTGTGAACATCACATGAAAGGATATTAAGTGAGCGAAAGGGAAATATACAAGGGGTGATTGATAAGTTCGTAGCCTAAGGTAGAAGGAGTCAATTTTAGAAAACCTAGTACATTTATTTTTCAACATAGTCCCCTCCTACATTTACACACTTAGTCCAGCGGTCGTGGTGCATATGGATCTTGGACCTCCACAGCAGGGGTGATTGATAGGTTCATGGCTTAAGGTAGAAAGAGATGAGTTATACAGCTCTCGTTACATGCACATGTAGGTCAACTCCTTGAGTGATTATGCAGAAAGTTTGAAGTTAATCACTCATCAGGGATGATTGATAAGTTCATAGCCTAAGGTAGAAGAGATGAGTTATTAACTTCCAACTTTCTGCATGATCACTCAAAGAGTTGACCTGTATGTGCATGTAACGAGAGCTGTATAACTCATCTCCTTCTACCTTAGGCCATGAACTTATCAGTCACCCATCTGTGGACACTTTCTGGAGGTCCAAGATCCGTATGCTCCACTACCGCTGGACTAAGTGTGTAAATGTAGGAGGGGACTATGTTGAAAAATAAATGTGCTAGGTTTTCTAAAATTGACTCCGTCTACCTTAGGCCGGAAACATATCAATCACCCCTCGTAATCGACCAGTTTCTGAAATTGTCCTTGAGACACTACACTTTGGCCCATCTTGAAAAAGCATATCAAAGCCCATCCCTTTCTCCAAAACTCAGCTAGCTCACACTGTGAACCAAAAAACACAAAGGTTAAGAATGGGAGGAAGTCATTCAGCCCTTTGAATTTTCTCTGACATTTAATGATCATGGCTAATCACTCTAATCTAATATCCTGGTCTATCCCGCCCCCCCCATATCCCTTGACCCCTTTGGTATTAAGAAATTTATCTGCATTCTTTATGATCACATTTAATGACTTGCTCCCTTGTCTTGTCATTCTGGCCCCTCGATCAAGATGATTATTTTCTGTACCTGTTTGTGATGAGCAGATTTGTTCTTTTCTTCCCATACAAAAGACAATGCGAACGATATCGCTCTCCATTAAGCTTTGCAATCTCCAACCTCTGCAAGAAAAGTCAGATTATTTTCTCCAGCAACACTTAATCAAAGGTGAGAATTTAAATATGGTGCATACAACTCACTGACATCATGTGCAGTCAGTAGCTTGTGTCAGAATGGGTAAGTCTTAGCTTCAGCCACACAACCACATGTAAGTTGAAAGTTAAGGTGAGGTATTTGATGTGTTGTAGTAAACCATCAGAGCCAAATAACTGAGACACAGACTCCATCCCTACCAGTTCCTGCTCTCACCAAAATTCTGTTTGATTAGGCATTGTGTACATTGGCAAGAGTTGAGGAAAATTGATTTTGCAATGCATCACATAATTCCCAATGACTGCATGCAAATTAACTACTTTTAAAATATTTCTTCCCTGTTAATCAAATCCGTCACACACAAGTCAAGTATTAAAATATGTTTATTTAAAAATAGCTATATTCAAAGCAGGTTTTGTACAAAAGATGCAAACTTAGAGGAAGGACCCATGCTGATGAAAACTGCCATAAAATTAGATTTGAAATAGAGGCACTGTTGTACCATGGGAAACGCAGCAACACACTCATACACAAACAGCAGTGTTCCACTACAATTGGAACCATCAAACATTAATTATAATTAGGCACATTTGCCAAGTGATCAAGATCAAAATGGGTATTGATATTAACAGACTGAATTGTTAGAGCAACAGTCAGTGGTCTGAAGGGAATTAATATTAGGTAATGGTTGAAGCCTTGAGCAATGATTTTCTGCAGGTCTTCATTGTGAGGACACATATTAACATACCAAAGGGAGATGTTATGGATGCAGTGGGAGGTGAGGATCTCAATACAATCACTGACACTAAAGAGGGAGTGATGAGCAAAAAGGTAGACAAGTTCTTTTGTCCTAATGAAACACATTCCAAGGTACTGAAAGTAATGGCGTAAGTTAGACGTGTTTGTGATAAGTTACCAAAATTCTCTGCATTCTGTGCAGGTCCCAGCAGAATGAAACACATACAATGACATGGCACTGTTTAAAGAAAAGTTGTAGGGAATAAGTGGGCAAATATAGCTAGTTAGCTTAACGTCTGTAGTTGAGAAAATACTTGAAGTTATCATCACAGTGAGACATCGGGATAGAAGTTCCATCAGGCAGACACAACACGGATTCATGAAGGACAGGTTCTGCTTGACAAGCTTAGTGGAGTTCTTTGAGAAGATAAGCAGAGTGAACAGAGAACAGGTGGATGCTGTACACTTGGACTTCCAGAAGGTATTCGATAAGGTGTTGAATAAAAAATACATCGAGTTAGAGGTAATGTGGTTAACCAGTGGAAGACAGATTATGATTAATGGCATTTCTCTTGTTTCAAGTAGTGAGCAGAGTGCCATTGGGCTGGGTCCTGGGCCAGCAATATTTATACATTAACTAAGATTAGGAAGAGAGGACAGAGTGTAATGCACCCAAGTTTGATGATGACACTAAACTGAGTGGAAAAGCAAATTTGTGCAGAGATGTTGAGAGTCTACAAGAAACATAGATAGGTTAACTAAGTGGGCAAGGGTCTGGCAGATGGAGTACTATGTGGGTAAATGACAGATCATCCACTTTGGAAGGAAAAATAGAAGATCAGATTACTTACTTAATGTCCATACAGTATTCAGCCCCCTTGAAAGTTTTCGTGTTTTATTGTTTTAGAAACAAGGAAAATAGGTGCAGGAGTAGGCCATTCGGCCCTTCGAGCCTGCACTGCCATTCAGTATGATCATGGCTGATCATCCAACTCAGAACCCTGCACCTGCCTTCTCTCCATACCCCCGATCCCTTTAGCCACAAGAGCCACATCTAACTCCCTCTTAAATATAGCCAATGAACTGGTTTCAACTGTTTCCTGTGGCAGAGAATTCCACAGATTCACCACTCTCTGTGTGAAGAAGTTTTTCCTCATCTCGGTCCTAAAAGGCTTCCCCTTTATCCTTAAACTGTGACCCCTCGTTCTGGACTTCCCCAACATCAGGAACAATCTTCCTGCATCTAGCCTGTCCAATCCCTTTACAATTTTATACATTTCAATAAGATCCCCCCTCAATCTTCTAAATTCCAGCGAGTATAAGCCTAGACGATCCAGTCTTTCATCATATGAAAGTCCTGCCATCCCAGGAATCAATCTGGTGAACCTCCTTCATACTCCCTCTATGGCAAGAATGTCTTTCCTCAGATTAGGGGACCAAAACTGCACACAATACTCCAGGTGTAGTCTCACCAAGGCCTTGTACAACTGCAGTAGTACCTCCCTGCTCCTGTACTCGAATCCTCTTGCTATGAATGCCAGCATACCATTCGCCTTTTTCACCGCCTGCTGTACCTGCATGCCCACTTTCAATGACTGGTGTGTAATGACACCCAGGTCTCGTTGCACCTCCCCTTTTCCTAATTGGCCACCATTCAGATAATAATCTGTTTTCCCTTTTTTGCCACCAAAGTGGATAACCTCACATTTATCCACATTAAATTGCATCTGCCATGAATTTGCCCACTCACCTAACTTATCCGAGTCACCCTGCATCCTCTTAGCATCCTCCTCACAGCTAACACTGCCGCCCAGCTTCATGTCATCCGCAAACTTGGAGATGCTGCATTGAATTCCCTCATCTAAGTCATTAATATATATTGTAAACAACTGGAGTCCCAGCACTGAGCCTTGCGGTACCCCACTAGTCACTGCTTGCCATTCTGAAAAGGTCCTATTTATTCCCACTCTTTGTTTCCTGTCTGCCAACCAATTCTCTATCTACATCAATACCATACCCCCAATACCGTGTGCTTTAAGTCTGCACACTAATCTCCTGTGTGGGACCTTTCAAAAACCTTTTGAAAATCCAAGTATACCACATCCACTGATTCTCCCCTATCCACACTACTAGTTACATCCTCAAAAAATTCTAAGAAATTCGTCAGACATGATTTTCCTTTCACAAATCCATGCTGACTTTGTCCGATGATTTCACCGCTTTCCAAATGTGCTGTTATCACATCTTTGATAACTGACTCTAGCATTTTCCCCACCACCGATGTTAGGCTAACCGGTCTATAATTCCCCGGTTTCTCTCTCCCTCCTTTTTTAAAAAGCACGGTTACATTAGCCACCCTCCAATCCTCAGGAACTAGTCCAGAATCTAAAGAGTTTTGAAAAATTATCACTAATGCATCCACTATTTCTTGGCCTGCTTCCTAAAGCACTCTGGGATGCAGACCATCTGGCCCTGGGGATTCATCTGCCTTTAATCCCTTCAATTTACCTAACACCACTTCCCTACTAACATGTATTTCGCTCAGTTCCTCCATCTCACTAGACCTTCTGTCCCCTACTATTTCTGGAAGATTATTATGTCCTCCTTAGTGAAGACAGAACCAAAGTAGTTATTCAATTGGTCTGCTATGTCCTTGTTCCCCATAATCAATTCATCTGTTTCTGTCTGTAAGGGACCTACATTTGTCTTAACCAATCTTTTTCTTTTCACATATCTATAAAAGCTTTTACAGTCAGTTTTTATGTTCCCTGCCAGTTTTCTCCCATAACCTTTCTTCCCTTTCCTAATTAAGCCCTTTGTCCTCCTCTGCTGGACTCTGAATTTCTCCCAGACCTCAGGTGTGCCACTTTTTCTGGCTAATTTGTATGTTTCTTCTTTGGAATTGATACTGTCCCTAATTTCCCTTGTCAGCCACGGGTGCACTACTTTCCCTGGTTTATTCTTTTGCCAAACTGGGATGAACAATAGTTGTAGTTTATCCATGCGATCTTTAAATGCTTGCCATTGCATATCCACCGTCAACCCTTTAAGTGTCATTTGCCAGTCTATCTTAGCTAATTCACGTCTCATACCTTCAAAGTTACCCTTAAGTTCTGAACCGTTGTTTCTGAATTAATTATGTCACTCTCCATCTTAATGAAGAATTCCACCATACTATGGTCACTCTTACCCAAGGGGCCTCTCATGACAAGATTGCTAATTAACCCTTTCTCATTGCTCAATACCCAGTCTACCTGCTCTCTAGTTGGTTCCTTGACATGTTGGTTCAGAAAACCGTCCCGCATACATTCCAAGAAATCCTCTTCCTCAGCACCCTTACCAATTTGGTTCACCCAATCGATACGTAGATTGAAGTCACCCATTATAACTGCTGTTCCTTTATGGCACGCATTTCTAATTTCCTGTTTAATGTCATCTCCAACCTCACTACTACTGTTAGGTGGCCTGTACACAACTCCCACCAGTGTTTTCTGCCCCTTAGTGTTATGCAGCTCTACCCATATCGATTCCACATCCTCCCGGCTAATGTCCTTCCTTTCTATTTCGTTAATCTCCTCTCTAACCAGCAATGTTACCCCTCCTGAATATTAAATATCCCTGAATGTTGAGCTCCCATCCTTGGTCACCCTGGAGTCATGTCTCTGTGATCCCAACTATATCATAATCATTAATAACTATCTGCACTTTCAATTCATCCACCTTGTTACGAATGCTCCTTGCATTGACACACAAAGCCTTCAGGCTTGCTTTTACAACACTCTTAGCCCTTATACAATTATGTTGAAAAGTGGTCCTTTTTGATTTTTGTCCTGGGTTTGCCTGCCTGCCACTTTTACTTTTCACCTTACTACTTTTTGCTTCTACCCTCATTTTACACCCCTCTGTCTCTGCACTTGTTCCCATCCCCTGCCACATTAGGCTTCGTCCACACTACTCTGGATAATTTTGAAAACACCGGTTTCGAGTAAAAATGACAGGCGTACACACTAAGCGTTTTTCAAAATATCTCTGTCCACATTACACGGATATTCGGGTGAATCTCCTCTACTGGGCACACGCAGGACACACAGAAAACAAGCGAAGAGGGAACGGTATACTTGGAGCGCGTTTGTCCAGTTACAGACTAGAAAAACTTAAAAGGAATTGCTCTTGGTTCTCGCGCAGGAGGACTTAAAACTTAAAAAAAACAAATACTGGAGTGTACAGAGGCAACCGACAGGGAGTTCACGGACAGTATGACCCGGCTGACGACGAACATTGAAAAACTGACCAACTTTGTTGCATTAATAAAGCACCTTGTTAAATGTATAAAACATGTCTGCATCAGTGTTATCTTGTATTTCCATACAATATTACATTAGGCTGTTACACATCTATTGTCAGAGAAGTACTTGCATAAATGGGTAAACCACCTTCATACAAGCAAGGACAGAAAACAGGGCAAAGTGAGTATACTTATTTATTCAGTAAGCTATTGGTCAAAGTATTTGGTGAGTACGTTTCTAACTCTTGCTTCAGTCTCGTTGCTGTCCGTTCTGAAATTGTTTGGTTCTGCAAAGCGCAGAATCAAATATCGCTGTGATGATTGTACACTCTAGTATCAATTGTTTGACGACAATAAAGTAGTAGTAGTAATAATAATAATAAGAAGAAGAAAACAATGAAATGCCGCGCTGTCTCCATCTGTTGCGGCACGTCATGACAGCGGTTTTAAAAAGCTCCGGTTACCCCGTACACACTGCAACGGATATTAGGTGTCTTCAGATTTATTCACTCTGGAGACCGTTTCTGAAAATCTCCGTTTTCGGGGGATGAAAACGCTGTTTTAGTGTGGACAGAGGGTCAAAACGAAGAGAAAAAGTTTTGTTTTCAAAATTATCCAGCGGTAGTGTGGACGTAGCCTTAGTTTAAATCCTCCTGAACAACAGTAGCAAATGCTCTGAATAACAATGTGTATTGAATAACAGTGGATTTAATTTGAGTTTTTTTGAACTGATCAACAGAAAGACTCTTTTGTGTCAAAGTGTAAACAGATCTCTACAACGTGATCTAAATTAAATACAAATATAAAACACAAAATAATTATTGTATAAGTATTCACCCCCTTCAAGTCAGTATTTAGTAGCTGCACCTTTGGCAGCAATTACAGCTTGAATCTGTGTGGATAGGTCTTTATCAGCTTTACACACCTGGACACTGCAATTTTTCCCCATTCTTCCTTACAAAAGGGTTCAAGCTCTGTCAGATTGCCTGGGGAACTTGAGTGAACAGCCCTTTTCAAATCCAGCCACAAATTCTCAATTGGATTGAGGCCTGGACTCTGACTTGGCCACTCCAGGACATTAACTTTGTTGTTTTTAAGCCATTCCTGTATAGCTTTGGCTTTATGCTTGGGGTCATTGTCTTCCAGGAAAACAAATCTACTCCCAAGTCGCAGTTTTCTTGTGGACTGCATCAGGCTTTCCTCCAGGATCTCCCTGTATTTTGCTGCAAATCATTTTACCCTCTTCACAAACCTTCCAGGGCCCACTGCAGTGAAGCATTCCCACAGCATGATGCAGCCACTACCATGATTCATGGTAGGGATGATGTGTGCTGTTTGGCTTAACCAAAGATATCGTTTAGTCTGATGGATAAAAAACTCAATTTTGGTTTCATCATACCATAGAATCTTCTTTCAGCTGATTTCACAATCTCTAAATAATATATATTTTTAAAACTGTACATAAGACTCCTGGATAACAAGGTTTTGTACAACTGTACTACCACATCTTGTGCATATGCCCAAGCCTTTTGCATTGAAGGCCAACACTTCAATTGTTTTCTTTACTGTCTGGGGCACTTGTATGTTTACTTTAAAGTGTGCTGCACAAGGACACCCAGAGCCTTTTGTTCCACATTTCTCAATCAGTCACCATTTAAATAATACACTGCTTCAGAAGCTATGCTCACCCTTATCCGCAGTGTACCCACTCTGCCATGTACCTGCCCACATACGTAGCTTGTGGAATCATGTTCAGATCTGTTTGCACCCCATCGTCTCATGTTGTTGGTAAAGACGTTGCAAAACTTCATACATTTAACGTATACGGTGATTAGTGGGGTCACAAGCACTGATCCCTGCAGTACTTCACTAGTCACCACTTGCCATCCCCACAAAGCCCCATTTATTACTGTTCCCAATTTCAAGTCGGTTAACCAATTTTCATTCTATGGCAATAAAGTACCCCCAATCCCACAGGCTCACATTCACCATTAATGTGGGACTTTATAAAAGGTTCCGTTAAGATGTCGGCGCATTGGATCGCAGCAGGTTCTACAGGGTCAACAAAAAGTGTTATTATCCTTTTTAAACGTATTTTTTATGATCGCCAGACCCGTTAGACATTAAGAACTTAAAAGTACTGTAGGTCTACCCCATCAGCGAGTTGCTTATTAGTAGAGAAAATGAGGGAGCTGTGCATCATGCTGCTGCCTGTGTCGAAGGCGGCATAAGGTCTAATGGCAATTTTGGTCGTCTTGGTCAATTTTGACCATCTTGGTTGCAAGATTTGGATATTGTTAATATGGTATGCCACAAGTTCAATTCACTGATTTATTGGCAAAGCGTAGGGGCCATTTTTTTTTTGCATGATTGTATTTTACTGATAACTTAATATGCTTGTTATATCGTATGTACGAGGACTAAGCCTCAAGCTGCGGTGACGCCTGTTTACAACAGGCAGGAGAGAGGGATCGGAGCCAGTGCACTCCCCCAAGGGCAGTGTGGTGCCGCGTCCAGATTGGAGTTGGTGCTGCTACCTAGCGTTCACTTGGCAAAAGACAAATTGTGTTGTAGTCAACTGCAGATTTTGGCAGCATTCATGGCTAAGGTCTGGACTATTTTTAAATTGTGTGGCTGAATCTCACAAATATCTTTATGTGAGTAAAATGGTTGAATGACAATTAAACTTGAATCAAATGGAACTGAATTGAAAACCCAAATGCGCCATGCCCACTGGTTCTCCATCATCTATTTCACCACATACATGCTCAAGTAACTCTAGGAAGTTTGTCCAACACAATTTCCCTTGCATGTTCCATCTCATGCCTCTTCATCAGGAGTCAGCCTCAGGATGCTCATCCAACAGCCCAACATTACACTGACATATGACAGTGCCAGGAAATTACAGAATTTAGTTTTTGACAGTAGACTTGCTGGTTCAAGAAGAACCAATACACTAAAATGTGAACAGAAGTAATGCATTTTAAAGATAAGATTGAAGGTTTTTATTTTGTTTTGGCAGTTGTATATATGAACAGAAAATGCACCTATGCTATCTAATTTCAAATTTATTTCCAAATATAAAGGAATCACTGATTGTTTTCAATGGCCAAGGTCTTAAATGAATATATAATATTATCAAAATTTACTGTGGAAAAGATCAAGGAAGCAGACAGTAATGTCCTAACATATAGGCATGAAAGTGGAGGAGTTGGCAGTGTTGAGGCACATAAAAGTGGATAAATCCCTTAAGTTTAACCAACTCTGGGATTCTTAACCTTACAATCTACCTCATTATGATTTTGCACTTTATTGTTTACCTGCACTGCACTTTTTTGGCAGCTTTTACATTTTATTCTGCATTGTTATTGTTTTTCCTTATTCTGGCTCAATGTATTGTGTAATGATTTGATCTGTACAAACAGTATGTAAGAGAAGGTTTTCACTCCATCTTGATACCAATAACTATATACTATGACATTATAGGAAGCAAGGTAAATCTGCTGGGATCCTGGCAGAGATCTTTACAACTTGTTTAGCCACAATTGAAGTAATGAAAGAGTGGCGGGACCTGAAAGTTGGCCCTTCATTTAAGACAGCGTACAAGAACAAAAGAAACTAATATCAGTGGTGGGAAAGTTACTGGGCAGAATCAGAGATAAGATCTTTCTGCATTTGGGAGGGCAAGTACTGATCAAGGATAATCCGCATAAGTTTGTGGGTGGGAAATAGTGTCTCACAAGTTTGAATGAACTTCTTTCAAGAAGTGATCAAGAGGATTGATGAGGGCAGGGCAGTAGTCATTGCAATGGACTTTACAATGTAAAGCCCTACATGGACTTTAGCAATGCTTTGGACAAGGTGCAGCATGCTAGGCTGGTCCAGAGCAAAATCATGACCTGGCCAACTGGATACAGAATTGGCTTGATGGAAGTAGTCAGAGGGCAGTAGAGGAGGGTCACTTTTCTGAATGGTGGTCTGTTACCAGTGGTGTGCTGCAGAGATCAGTGCTGGGTCTTCTGTTGTTTGTCATATATATTAATGACTTGGATGAGAATGTATGTGACACAAATAGTCATTTGAAGATGACACCAAAATTGATGGCTGTCTAAGTTTACAACAGAATCTAGATTAACTGCAAAAGTGGGCAAAAAAAAACAGGAATGGAATTTGTTGTGCATTTAATGTTTCAATAATATTTGAGTAATATTGTAAGTATGTTGTTGATTAAGCATTCTTTGTTTAAATAATTTATTACTGTTTTATATGTAAAAATAAGTGAATTGCATATATCATGACACTACCACATGATTGTGTGCACATCGCTTAAAGTAAACACAAAATTAAAACTCGAATTCCCTGCTCTGTGTATTTTTGCTTTTAATTAATTTTATGTTTTGGATTTACAAAACATAACAGAGTTTAAGTCAGACAACTATCAATTTATGCATTTTGGAAAGCTACACAAGGCAGAACATTCACAGTGGTCTTGGGGAATACTGCAGAACAGAAAGACTTTGGGGTAAAAGGGCCTGGAGACAAAGGTAAACAGGGTGGGGAAGAGAGTATATTGCATGCTTGCCTTCATTGGAAAGGGCATTTGGCACGATAGCTGGGATGTCATATTACAGCTGTAAAGTTTTCTGATAATTTTTAAGTTTTTCCAAGCTTTTTATAAAATACTCCTCAGGGTCATTTTAAAAAACCTCACATAGATTTCAAAGTAGTTATGGAAATAAGACAGTGATACACACAAAACGCACATTATGTGTTGCTTCGTATTTCCTGCAATTTTCTCATGTTTAAGATAGTGATATATCAGGAATAAAATGAGGGAAGGTCAATTTGATTAAAATAAGCAAGAGCTCGCAAAGGTAGACTGGGAGCACCTACTTGCAGGGAAGTCTACATCTGCAGTGTAAGCATTTAAAAGAAAAGTAATGACTATTCGGGTAAAAGTTTTCCTGTAAGGGTGAAAATCCTGGCTAACAAGTACAGGAAATCTTGGTTACTGAACATAAAAAAACATATAGCAGGCATAGAGGGGGAGGCTGGTCAGGAGTGTAAAGGTTATAGGGAGATGCTTGGAAAGGAAATTAGCAAGTCCGAGAGGGGTCATGAAATATCACTGGCAGGTAGGATTAAGGTAAATTCAAAGGTATTTTATAATTATAAAAAAGAAAAATGACTAACGAGACAAAAAGTAGAGTCTGTTAGGAACAATGCAAGCAAGAACTAGAAGGTATGGGTGAATACTATTCACAAGGGGCACAGACTTTATAGTTGGAGGATTCAGCAAAGGGGAAGGTGAAACTCAACTGAAAGTCTACATGAAGAGAGGAGGTATTCAATACCTTAGATAAATAAATCCCTTGGGCCCAATGAGGTTTATCCCAGACTTATGAGAGGTAAGAGAAGAGATTACTTGCACTCTGCTGAGATTTTTAAACCTTTGTTGAGCACAACTGAGGTATCAGTTTGACTGGAAGACTGTTCTCTACTTTCAAGGCAACAGGTAAAAGCCTTGTAATTATAGACCAGACATCAGTGGGAGTGGTACAGAAGTGTAGTAGTAAGCACGATGCTTTACAGTATCAGCGACGCGGGTTCATTTCCTCCTGCTGTCTATGAGGAGTTTGTACGCTCTCTTCATGACCTCTTGGGTCTCCTCTGGTTTCCCCCCACAGTCCAACAACGCACTGGTTTGTAGGTTAATTGGTTATTGTAAATTGCCCTGTGATTAGTCTAGCATTAAATTGGGACATTGCTGGGCTCAAAGGGCCTACACCACACTCTGTCTCAATAAATAAATCAGTGGTAAGGGTTTCTGGAAAAGATTTCCGAGGGAGAGGATTAATGATCATTTGGAAAGGCAGGGAATAATCAGAGACAGCATGACTTTTTCAAGGGCTGATTTTGTTTGACCAATCTGATTGACTTTGATAAAAAGGTAAAGAAGTATATTGAAGAGGGCAGCGCAGTAGATGTGTCTGCATGAACTTCAGTAAGACCTTCAACAAGCTCCACATGGGAGACTAGTTGAAAAGGTCAAGGCCCATGGGATCCAGGATAGGTTGGCAGATCCAATCCAAAAATTGGTTTAGTGACAGGAGACAGAGGGTGATGGTAGAGGGTTGTTTTTGTGATTGGATGGCTGTGACTGTTGGTGTATCACAGGTATCAGTGCTAGGACCCTTACTGTTTCTAATATACGTGAATGATTTGGATGTGGATGTGGGAGGAAGGATCAGTAAGTTTACAAATGACATGAAGACTGGTGGATTGTTGAAAGTGTGTATGGTGGTCTTAGGCTACAGGGCGATATTGATGTGTTGGTGAAGCACGATTAATGAGGTAGTGTATTCTGGGAGCACTAATAAAGCTGGTCGAAGAACACTGAGGCTGTCTACAAGAAGGGTCAGAGCCGTCTCTATTTCCTGCCGGACGATGCTGAGGATGTTCTACAAGGTCTGTGGTGCCCAGTGCTATCATGTTTGCTGTTGTGTGCTGGGGCAGCAGGCTGAGGGTAGCAGACACCAACAGAATCAACAATCTCATTCGTAAGGCCAGTGATGTTGTGGGGATGGAACTGGACTCTCTGACGGTGGTGTCTGAAAAGAGGATGCTGTCCAAGTTGCATGCCATCTTGGACAATGTCTCCCATCCACTACATAATGTTCTGGGTGGGCACAGGAGTACATTCAGCCAGAGACTCATTCCACCGAGATGCAACACAGAGCATCATAGGAAGTCATTCCTGCCTGTGGCCATCAAACTTTACAACTCCTCCCTTGGAGGGTCAGACACCCTGAGCCAACAGGCTGGTCCTGGACTTATTTCATAATTTACTGGCATAATTTACATATTACTATTTAACTATTTATGGTTTTATTATTATTTATTATTTATGGTGCAACTGTAACGAAAACCAATTTCCCCCGGGATCAATACAGTATGACTATGACTACGGCTAGGACATACATCACAAATGGTAAGGTCCTACAGAGTATTGAGGAACAGATGGACCTTGGTGTGCAAGTCCAAAGTTCCCTGTAGGTGTCAGTACAGAGATAATACAAAGCCGCATATGGGCTACAGGCCTTTACCAGTTGAAGCATTGAATACAAGATCAACAAGGTTATGCTCCCATTTCACAAGATCTTTGTCAAACCTCAGATGGAGTACTATGTACAGTTCAGTTCACCACATTACAGGAAAGATATGACACTGCTGGAGAGGGTGCAGAGAAGATTCATCAGGAAGTTGTCTGTGATGGAAATGAGGACTGACTGTTTTCTTTGGAAAGAAGGAGGTTAACAGCAAATATGATTGAGGTATATTTAATTATGAAGTGTATAAGGCATATTACAGGAAACTTTATCCCTTATTGAAGGTAGGTAAAATGAGAGGACACAGATTTAGTTTTGGGGTAAGAGAATTAGAGGAGATTTGAGGGAGACTCAGTGAGTGATGAGTACCTGAACTGCATTGGCTGAGAAGCAGAGTCACTGAAGTGTGTAAACAAACATTTGCATTGCCCCTGATAGAAGGCAATAGGCCAAGTACTGGAAGATGGGATTAATGTGGATGGGTGCCCACTGGTCAGCATGAGCCAAATGGTCTGTTTCTGCATTGTCTGACTTAATCATCTAAATGTCATTTTACAATATTTCAGATCATGTAAACATTGGTCTATTATTCAACTGTAGAGCAAGACCAACAAAATAAAGATATTTCTCAAAAAAATCAAACTATAACTGAATACAATAAAGCAAACTATAGAATCACAATTAAAATACAATCCATGTTTATTTTAAATATAGGTGATGATTATTATTCATACAATATATGTGGAAATTAATAACCAGAATAGAAAAAGAACCAGCCAGACAGGAGGGTCATAAGATTAACTATTAGTGTTTCAGAATATACAATGGATTCCAGTTAATTAGGACACTTCATGACCAGTACATTTTGGCCCCGTTAAGTTTCATGGAAAGAGATACAAGGGTATTAACATTTAAAAGAGTAACAAATTACATATTTAAATGAAATACAGAACAAATAAGAACATTACAATGCTACTGCAACATTATAAAACTGTGTATTGACTCTTAATAGTTATCCATGGAGGAATTCATTCAGTGTATGCTGTCATGTTCTTTTGATTGACTATAATTATCAAAATCAGCACAAACACCTAGTGCAGAAAATGGACTACCTTCATACAATGCTTTCAACGACTGCATCATCCAAATCTTAATCTTAAAGATGATTGTTGACACCTTTATATTCTTTGTAGATCCTACTTGTTGAAGTAGTGAAATTGTTTCATTTTCACTCCTGGCCATTTCTGGCATTTCCAAGCCTGAATGCTTGAAGCCACGGTGAGCAAATTAGTTCTGAGTTGTCTTCCTGTTTATTTCTTTCCAACTATCAGTGATGAAAATCACTGCTTTTTTAATGCAAACACATGCAACTAATGCTATTTAAAAACTGTTCACTCTAAGCACAGTGTAGTGTCTAACAGTCACACAAGTGCATGCAAGTGATGCTAGTTAGAAACTGGTCGACAATCATCTCATGTTCCAATTTAGCACCATAGTGTCCCAAATAAAACAAAGGGAATCCCAGCTATTTTCTCAATTAGTTTTGTTCTTTAAGAGTTGGCCTAAATAAGCGGCTGCCCCAATTAACTAAAATCCACTGTATTTCCTTCATGGAATTTCTTTCATGGACTTTACAATTGGAATGTTTACTGTTGAGATGACAGATTCGTTTGTTTTGTCAAGTTTATCCAAAATGCAGAGTGACTCAAAATGGAATATAACACTGTAATATATGATAGATTCAATAAATTTATATATTACAAATCTAAATGTATTTACATTTGGTGCCAATATGCAAAAATAAACAGATTACGAAAAGCAGAAAGGTAAAAAGTCTGAAAGACATTTGAAATCTCAATCCATATCGTGCTGCATGTGTAAAGAGAAAAGGGAAAGACATTAGAATTTTGCCATATTAAAAGGTAAAGGATCATACGTTTTTCATTCAGCAATTTTTGGCAGAAGTAAAATAAACAAGGATTCAAAGTGAAAAGAAAGCTATTTATGTTGGGGCAGAGAGAGAGATCGTTTAGAAGGGGAGGCACAAGAAGGCATTAACCATAACAAAGCAGCCTCCCATCTATTCCCATGATCATTGTAAGTCGCATTTAATTTCTAATACTAGCAATTACACTGTTAAGTATGTACAGTACTCTGTAAAGTCTTAGGGTGCCTAAGGCTTTTGCACAGTACTGCATTTGTCAACGTGGAGTGGAGATCAGGCTTGTAAATCTGGTAGGAGCAAAGGATATTGGGGATGGCGAGGGTGAAGCACCACAGGAGGGGCAAGGGACAGGTGGCGAAGGACTGCCAGTGGCAGGGCGTGGCATGGGTGCAGACATACCCAGCCCCAAGGCACCAGGCAAGGTCATTTGATTCCAAACAATTGGTTTACTGATCGTTGCAGAATGTGTCTTTGGTGCTTCCCACAACCTCTCCTCTCCTTTCCACTTTTCCCAACCATGATTCCCTTCTCCCTGCCCCTTCCAACTCTCAGTCCACAGCAGAGACCCACATCAGAATCAGGTTTATCATCACTCATATGATTTTTTTTTTTTGCAGCAGTACAGAGCAATACATAAAATTACTACAGTACTGTGCAAAAGTCTTAGGCACCCTAGCTATATTTTATATATGTATGTGTGTGCCTTTGAACAAAATAAAAATAAACTACAAATGTGAAAAATCTAATAAATATAAAATACAACAAACCCATCAGACTAAACCGTGACAGGGCTCGAAGTGTCAATCCTCTGTACTGTAACCTCACTTGTAACCTGCGTGTTCCTTTTTTGGCAGCTTTTATATCCTCTTAACAACTTACTTTTTTACCACCTTTGTTTAATCAACATAATTAGCAATGGTACCTTTATTGCCTTCATGAATATCATGAATAAATAGAGGTCCCAGCAACAATCCTTACAGTAAACCATTTGTTATATCTCATCAGCCAGAAAAAAAGACTCATTTATAACTCTGGTACCACAAATCTCTGGTAGTCACAAGGGATTACGATATGCAGGTACAGGTAGATTGGGAAAATCAGGTGGGTGCTTGTTGCCAAGAAAGAGACGGTAATAGGGGATAAGGAAATAAGGAAATGGCAGACGAACTAAATAAGTATTATCTTCACTGTGAAAGACACTAACAGAATGCCAGAAGATTGAGAGCATCAGGAGACAGAAGTGAATGCAATTGCTATTACTAGAGAGAAGGTGCTTGGGAAGCTGAAAGGTCTGGTTGATAAGTCACATGGACCAGATGGACTACACTTCAAGCTTCTGAAAGAGGTAGCTGAAGAAGTTGTGGAAACATTAATAAAAGTCTAGTTTCTGTCAAGGTTCTGGAGGACTAGAAAATTGCAAATTCACTCTTTCAAAAAGGAGGCAGAGGAAAGGAAATTATAGGCCAGTTAGCCTGACAATGGTTGGAAAAATATCGGAGTTGTAGGCACATGATAAAATAGACCAAAGTTAGCATGGCTTCTTTAAGGAAAAATCTGTGGAAATCTTTGAGAAAATAATAAGCAGGATAGACAAAGGAGAATTGGTAGATATTGTGTACTTGGATATTCAGAAGGCCTTTGACAAGGTTCCACACGAGGCTGCTTAACAAGATACAAGCCAAGGGTATTACAGGAAAAACTAGCATAGACAAAGGATTGGCTGATTGGCAGAAGTTGAAGAGTAGGAATAAAGGAAGCATTTTCTGGTCGACTGCTGGTGACTAGAGATTGGTTCTGCAGGGGTCGATATTGGGACTGCTCCTTTTTACATTATATGCCAATAATTTGGATAATGGAATTGATGGCTGAGATGAAGATCTTATCTAAGTAAAAATGTTTTTCATCATTGAAGTCTATCCATCAGTAGGTTCAGGGGGTATGATGTGGAACATTTATTTCTCATTTGAAATAGAGGAGGCCCTTAGCCCAATGAGTATTTGTTGGCTGTCAGGGAGATTGCATCAGTCACTTTCTCTGCATTTCTTATAAATATTCTCTCTCTCACAAGACAATCAAGACCACCCAATTCTCCTGCAACCCACCTGTTACAAGATCAACTTGAAGTTAATCTAATAGCGCTCTTTGAAGCGTTGAAGAAAACTGGAGCACTGGAGGAAAATAACAGTGAGAACCGATTGCTGGGCCACCCTAATGCTACATTTTCTTAAACAGGAATAAATTGCATTTTGAACTGTTTTATGAGAGAAGTGAGCTTATGATGGAATAAAGTGAGGAAAACAGAGTGGTGAAGGAATCGTTGGAAATGCTTGAGATGGCAGGCTACAAATTTGGGTGCTGAAGGCCTACATCACAGAATGGAGAATATTAAGTAGCAGAAGAAACTGCAGATGTACATATAGAGCAACAAACAGTCTGCTGAAGGAAGGTGTGTCAAGCATGCTGTGGGGGGTGTGGAGGTAGGAAGGATCTGTCTAAATGTAGGAAAATTCATTTCCTCCCACAGATGCTGCTTGACCCACTGAATTCCTTCAGTAGATCGTTCGTTGAATTTCAAGTGATGGCAGAGACACATTATGTTCTATTTTACAGAGAAAGGCATCACAAAACTGTGACTTAGAAGAAAGCAGAGTGGTGCCACTTTGTGGTCTGTGACCACAGTACCAGTCCCATTGGATTGAAGGAGAGAAAGCCCTTTTTTTTGGGAAGAAGACTGAGAAAAGGATTCTGAGAACAAATGCGCACTGGTTTCTCCACTCACTATGATCCTGCCAGACACAATGCATTCCTATCATATGTATTCAAAGACTCAAAGTACATTTATTATCAAAGAATACATAAATTATACAACCTTGAGATTTATTTTGCTTACAGGTAGCCACAAAGGAAGAAACACGAAAAAAATCCAAATTAAAGAAAAAAATAGAAAGTCCAACACCCAATGTGCAAAAGAAAGTGAAAAAATACAAACCATGCAAACAACTGAAGTGAGCAACAAGTGTATTGCAACAAGTGATATATTACAATAGCCAATGTCTAGAGAGAAAGATACAGAGGACAATAGATACTACTCAACAAAATACACTGCTATGGTACTGGGACTTCCCAGGTGTAGACTGTGTGGCATGGATTTTGAGTTAATGACCCTGTTTTTAAGATGGAATAGCTCATATTCCACATTCTGTGTGCCACTGCAGAACTGTCAAACATGGGGAGAGCACTCAGCAACAATTAGAGGGCAGCATTCGAGGATATAATACATGCCCAAAGTTAAATCCATTATAAAAGTGTTAGAAGCTAATCACAAACAAGAGAAAATCTGCAGATGCTGGAAATCCAAACACACACAAAATGCTGGAGGAACTTGGCATCTATGGAAAAGAGTACAGTTGACGTTTTGGGGCCAAATCCTTCATCAGGACTGGGGAAAAATATGAGGAGTCAGAGTAAGAAGATGGGGGAGAAGGGAGGAAGAAACACAAGGTGATAGGTGAAACTGGGGGGGAAGGGGGGACAAGGGGAAGGGAGGGGGGAAGGGAGACAGGGGAAAGTAAAGAGCTGGGAAGTTGAATGGTGAAAGAGATACACGGCTGGAGAAGGGGGAAACTGATTGGAGAGGGCAGAAGGCCATGGAAGAAAGAAAAGGAGGAGGGGCACCAGGAGGTGATGGGCAGGTAAGGAGATAAGGTGAGAGGGGGAAATGGGAATGGGGAATGGTGAGGGGGGGGGAGGCATTACTGGAAGTTTGAGAAATTGATGCTCATGCCATCGGGTTGGAGGCTACCCAGATGGAATATAAGGTATTGCTCCTCCAAACTGAGTGTGGCCTCATCGTGACAGTAGGGGAGGCCATGGACTGACATGTTGGAATGGAAATGGAAAGTAGAATTAAAATGGGTGGCCACTGGGAGATCCTGTTTTTTCTGGCAGACAGAGCGTAGGTGCTCAGTGAAGCAGTCTCCCAATCTACGCGGGGTCTCACTACACCAGGAGCACCGCACACCGTAGATGACCCCAACAGACTCACAGGTGAAGTGTCGCCTCATAGTAGTGAGTGAGAAGGTGAGTAGTGAGCAGGTGTAGTACTTGTTCTGCTTGCAAAGAAAATGCCAGGAGGGAGATCAATGGGGAGGGACAAACGGACAAGGGAGTTGCATAGGGAGCAGTCCCTGCGGAAAGCAGAAAGCAGGGAGAGGAGGGTGGAGGTAAAGATGTGCTTGGTGGTAGGATCCCACTTGAGAAGGTGTAAGTTACAGGGAGAATTATGTGCTGGACGCGGAAGCTCGTGGGGTGGTAGGTGAGGCCAAGAGGAACCCTGTCCCTGGTGGGCTGGCGGGAGAATGAAGTGAGGGCAAACGTGCGCGAAGTGGAAGAGATGCGGTTGAGGGCAGCATTGATGGTGGAGGAAGGGAATCCTCTTTCTTTGAAGGAGGAGAACATCTTCTTAGTTCTGGAATGAAAAGCCTCATTTTGAGTGCAGATGCAGGTGAATCGGAGGAATTGAGAGAAGGGGATGGCATTTTCACAAGTTACAAGGTGGGAAGAGGTATAGTCCAGGAAGCTGTGAAAGTCAGTGGGTTTATAATAGACATCAGTAGAAAAGCTGTCTCCAGAGATAGAGACAGAGAGATCGAGAAAGGGGAGTGAGGTGTCAGAAATAGACCAGGTACATTTGAAGGCAGGGTGGACTGTTGGCTTCTGATGGCCTGCTGATCTCCTCCACCATTTTGTGTGTGTTGCATAAATGTGTTAGATACTGGAGAAGGAATCACCTAGGAAGAGAAAGTTAGGTCCAAGAACATTTTTAGTAGGACAGATAGAAGAGGTTTCAACAGATGAGTGCTTGCTACATAGAGATAGAGAGCCACAGGCCACATGGATGAGCTGTCAGCAACAGGAAAGGAGCTCATGGGGGCAGTGCTGCTGGCTGGATCCTCCACTGTGGTGGCAGAACTGGTGGCTCTAAAGGGGGCTAATGTCATGGGAAGGGTTGACATTAAACTAAAATTAAAGTTGTCTTGCTGGATTAGTGCACAAATGAAATACAACAATTAATGGAAATTGCACAAGATAATTGGTAACTGACATCTTCCACTGTCCCAGCAAATCAGCTAACAATTTACAATTAATGGTGAAATCCCAACAACAGACTTTTGAGCAATATCTTGGGACATAATGAGAGTGGTCAGATTCATAGATATTACTAAAATGGGAGCACTTGTGATCAGCAAACAAAACATCAAAAAAAATGAGGGCAATTAAAGAAATAAAATTCTCTTCAAGCAGTACGTCAGAACTTCAGCAAATGAAGCTAATGACAGTTTTTAGGTTGTGGAAATATGCCCTCAACAGAGTCACAAATCTCTCCCCAAAAATGAGATACAGAACAAAAGTCAAGAAAATTGTATGGATGAAAAGGTAAATACATCAACACAAAATTTATTTTAGCAACCTGCATTTCCTGGTGCATGCACAGATGATATCGTTGTACTCTGGAAAATCACCACCAGTACAGGTGCCACACATGAGAAAAATGAGACATAAAATCTATGGTGATATTACACTCAGCCATGACCAAGCACACCCATTCCACAGCAGCAGTCAAAGCAGGGAAAATGCAGAAAAAGGCTATTCAACCTTTGATGGTATGAACAAACACAGTTCAGAGAAAGGGGCAGCGGGGATGGACCCAACTAAATGAGAGGACAACGGGAATGGAACCAGCTCAGAGAGGGCAGTGGAAACACACCCAGAGAGGGGAGCGGAAATACACCCAGAGTGCAGAGCTGGGAAGGACCAATCAGCAAGTTCAAAGCAGTCAATGCCATCATGTGTTTCACTTATGCCATTTTAAATGCCAGAATTTGATGGCAGAACAACTTGAGAGTTGAAGCTTCATGTTTCAGAAAACTCAGATTTTATATATCTATTATAATTCAGCAATTTAATTTTTCTGCTTTTCGATGATTAGCAGCTCAGCTTACCTCAAACAGGTGACAACCCTCAGATTCTCTTCGATTGTAGGGCCTGATAATCCCATCCTCACGAATATATCGAGGAGGGCGGAGTTTACTCACATCTTCAGTTGATTCCGCCACCCTGTATAAACAAGTGATGGTTAACTCTAATTCCTAGTCCCATGAACACTACCTCATCCATGAACACTACCTCACTTTTTGAACATATTATTTGTTTTTGCAGGATTTTTAATTTATTCAATATACATATACTGTAATTTCTTTCTTTCTTTCTTTCTTTTTATTTTATTTTTCTTCTATATTATGTATTCTATTGAACTGCTGCTGCTAAGTTAACAAATTTTACGACACATGGCGGTGATAATAAACTTGATTCTGTTTAACTCTATTTTATTTAAACTAACTTTAAATTGCTTTTTTAAAAAAGAGATAATTACACAAAATTACAACAATAATTACACAAAAGGGATACTTCAAAAGCAGAGCCACTGAAGACAGTAACTAAGAGACTAAGGCCAGCTGTCTTCACGTCTGCCATAAGGAATTAAAAAGAAGCCATTATTAAAGATACAGGGTACTTTGAAAAATTCAAATGGGAAATTGTCTTCGGCCTATTTATTTGAGCACTTTTCAGAAATAAATGTAGCAAAAAATGACTTGTGGATGTTCTATACATTGATAAGGTGTTAAAGTTCATGGAAGTTACATACGGGTGTGAGTTCAAGATTAACAAGCTAATAGGGAAGTATAGGCACAAATGTCTTTCTTCTGTAGTTGGCAAAATTAACCAGTGTGTAGCACAGCCACCTTTTATAACTTAGATGAACGTGTTGGATGAAGGAAACTAAGTTGTGAAGAGGACACATGGAGGATACTAAAGCAATATTGATAGGTTAAGCCAATGGGAAAAGATCCAGGAAATTAAATATAATGTAGGAAGACTTGAAACTACCCAATTTGGAAGAAAAATAAATTATTAGTTTATTTTTGAAATGGTGAGAGACTGCAGAGCTCTGAGATACAGACGGATCTCAGTGTTTCCTATTCATGGATCTCAATGTCAGCAAAACAAAAGAGCTCGTCATTGACTTCAGTGAAAGGGGGGAGTGCAGCCATTCCCATTTATATTAACGGTGCTGAGGTGGAGAAGATTGAGAGCTTCAAATTCCTAGGAGTGAACAGCACCATAGCCTGCCTCGGTTCATAAGACCATAAGAGACTGGAGCAGAATTAGGCCATTCAGCCCATCTAATCTGCTCCACAACCATGTTGAAGCCACAGTCATCAAGCTTACCACCATCTCTACTTCCAAAGAAATTTTACATGTCCTCCTTCAACCCTCAGATTTTTATTGATGCATCATAAGATTCTATCTGGAAACACAATGGCTTGGAATGGCAACTGCTCCATACATGACCACAAGCTCACCGCTTAGCACATCACGAAAACCACCCTCCACTAAGTGAACTCTGTCTATTCTTCTCACCCGCTCTGGAAGAGAGCTAGTATAAATCAAAGAAACCACCCACCCTGGACATCTCTCTTCTCCCCTCCCATTGGGCAGAGGATACAAAAACCTGGAAGCACATACCACCAGGTTGAAGGACAGCTACTATCCCACTGTTATAAGACTACTGAACTGTTTCACAGTATGATTAAACAAATTCTTGACTTCGCGACCTACTTTGTTTTGACCTTGCACTTTACTGTCTACTTGCATTGCACTTCCACTGTAACACGTCATTGTGCAGTTTGTTACTGTTTTACCTTGTGCTACCTCAGTGCACTGTTAAAATGAATTGATCTGTATGAATGGAATGCAAGACAAATTTTCACTATACCTCAGTATGTGTGACAATAATAAACCAAATTAGAGTAATTTACAAGTAATTAAAAAACTAACAAAACATGATTATTTATTGCTATGGGATTTGCATAAAAATAGGAACGGTATATTGAGTACTGTGAACAGTATAAAAGTGTCCTTATTTAATTATAACTTGAAAAGCATTAGATTTAATAATCTAATACCGGGAATGGCTGGAATAGAGGTCATACAAGGAAAGGTTGTACAAGCCAGGCTTGTATCCACTAAAGTCTGGAAGAAGGATTGAAACATAAAGTCCTGAGGGGTCTTGACAGGGTGGGTATGGAGAGGACATTAGTCACTGCTTAAAAATAAGGGGTCACCAGCTGAAGACACACGAGGAAACACATTCTCTTGGAAAATATGAGCTTTTGGAACACTAACTCAGTTGGCACTAGAAGCAGAGTCTTTTAAGGTAGAGGGGGCCTGATAGCCTGAAAGCCTGGACATAGGGCGTGAGTCCATGATGGACTTCATTACTTCTCTCCAACTGAGGCAAAGTTGAGGTCAATGATGATGAGAGCAGAGGATGTTCAGGTGTTTAGCGCCCTCTGCCTAAGTTTGACCAGTCTTCCTCTCCCTCTCGCTAGCTGCTGTTAGAGGAAAGATTCTTGGGATCCATGTTACCAGGATTAATCGATGAGGCTGTGGACTCGTTTTGAGAGATTTTGGGGTTCATATTGCATGTGTTCCTGGATTACGATTATTCTTCCGTTTGCTGTTTTTGAGCGGTTTGATGCGGACTGGGGCACTTTGGCGAAGAATGTCCCTGTGGCCTGCAGTGGGCTTGTGGCATGGCGCTGAACTGAACTAAACTAAACTGATTACTACTTGTGTCCTGGTTTGACGTTTGATATTCCATGTGTTGTTTGCTCATTTTTTGCTGTTTGTGCAATTTGTTCTTATTTTTAGGTGTTTGATGTTTTCTTTGAACAGGTTCCATTGTGCTTCTTTGTTTTGTAGCTGCCTATGGGAGGACGAATTTCAGAGTTGTATTCTGTACTTTGATAATAAATCTACTTTAGTCAGCAAGAGGCAGAAATGCTTTGTGGGCTGTTAAAGCTTACAATCAGATCAGTAATGCTTGAGGGAATGGTTTCAGGGGCCAAGTGGCCATCTCCTGTTCTAAATTCTATCATCTGAATGGACTCTGTTGGTGCAGCACATCTTACTTTTTGATTCCCTGGAAAGTGCTGCTTGCCATGTCAATGATTCCACCAGTTGGCCGTGCAACGACTCCAACTAGACCTTTGCCAACCCCTTTAAAGAAACCAGCTGCACCTTCTTTCTTGGCACCTGTTGAGGGAATTGTTGCAAACTGGTCAGCATTGCTCTTCCTCCCATCTGTTCTCACACAAATGTAAAACATAGTGGTTAATAAAAATTGGTTTAATGGCATAAAATGCAAAACTATTAATATGAACACTACAGATTAAGGCCCAGACTAATCCTGGACAGGAAACATAGTTCAGGAAAAGAGATTTGCATATTTTCTGTACTCAATGAATTTAAAGTGGTAATTCATTCAGCAGGTCAAGGAAAGATGTTTTATGCCCTCAAGGGTCGAACTCCGGTGGTCTGAAAGCAAAGTCCATAAGATAGATGGACAGGTTAAAGGCCAGGTCCTCCATGGAAGAAAAACTACCTGACAAATTGGTCTGTTTTGTTGACGTTATAACTAGCAATAATATTGGGGAGACAAATAAAATGGAAAACAAATTAAATAATATGAAAGAACACAGAATTGGAGCCAATATACTGGATGATTGCTTATCAGATGGCAAGCCTGTCAAGTCATCTTTTTCACTTGAAGGGCCATGATAATAGAGGGTCATAGAGTTACACAGCATAAAAAAGGTGTTTTCCCGAGGTAGTTTCATTTGCCTGTATTTGGCTTACATACCCACAAATCTTTTCCATCCAAAAGTCTTTTACACATACAGAGCCCATAAACAGTATTCACCCCTTGAAAGTTTTCATGTTTTGTTTTGCAACACTGAATCACAGAGGATTCAATTTAGCTTTTTTTGACACTGATCAACAGAAAAAGACTCGTTCATGTCAAAGTGAAAACAGATCTCTACAAAGTGATCCAAGTTAATTACAAATATAAAACACAAAGTAATTGATTGCATAAGTATTCGGCCCCTTTAAGTCAGTATTTAGTAAATGCACCTCTGGCAGCAATTACAGCCTTGAGTCTGTGTGGATATAGACACTGTAATTTTTCCTCATTCTTCTTTACAAAACTGCTTAAACTCTGTCAGACTGCATGGGGATAGTGAGTGAACAGCCCTTTTCAAGTCCAACCACAATCCTCAATTGGATTGAAGTCTGGACTCTGACTTGGCCACTTCTAGGACATTAACTTTGTTTTTAAGCCATTCCTGTGTAGTTTTGGCTGTATGCTTGGGGTCACTGTCTTCCTGGAAAATCTTCTCACAAGTCACAGTTCTCTTGCAGACTGCATCAGGTTTTCCTCCAGGATTTCCCTGTATTTTGCTGCATTCATTTTAGACTCTACCTTCACAAACCTTCTGGGGCCTGCTGCAGTGAGCATTCCCACAGCATGATGCAGCCACCAACATGCTTCATGGCAGGGATGGTGTTATTTTGAAGATGTACGATGTTTGGCTTATGCCAAATATAGTATTTAGTCTGATGGCCAAAGAGCTTAATTTTGGTTTCATCAGACCATAGAAACTTCTTCCAGCTGACTTCAGAATTTTGCACATGCCTTCTGACAAACTCTGGCGGAGATCTCATGTGAGCTTTTTTTCAACAGTGGTTTTCTCTTTGCCACTCTCCCATAAAGCTGACTGGTGATGCACCTGAGCAACAATTGTATGCACAGTCTCTCTCATCTCAACCATTGCATCTTGTAACTCCTCTAGAGTTGGTGGCTTCAGTCACTAATTCCCTTCTTGCACAATCATTCAGTTTTTGAGGATGGCCTGCTCTAGGCAGATTTACAGCTGTGCCATATTCTTTCCATTTCTTGATGATTGACCTAACTGTACTCCAAGGGATATTCAGTGACTTGGAAATTTTCTTGTATCCATCTCCTGACTTGTGCTTTTCAATAACCTTTTCGCAGAGCTGGCTTTTGCCTTCAGGACGAGGAAAGAGGGTAACCGTGCACTTGTATGCATTGGGGGATTGGTGGTGTAGAGAGTCAGCAGCTTTAAACTCCAAAGCATTAACATACCAGATGGCTTGTACTGGGGCTAACATATAGTTGAGTCACAAGGGAAGTGTGCCAATGTCTTTCCTTTCATACAAGGTGGAGGTTCAGCTTTTCGCTGAACACTCTAACAAACTTTCACATAAGCATTGGGAAAGTACCCTGATGGTTGCATCATGGACTGTACAGTGATTTGAATATAAGGTCCAGTGACACCCGAATTTAGAGGACAAATATCTTTATGGGCAGATTTGCTACAGCTCTTCAGGAGGGTTTAAACTAATTTGGGAAGGAAATGGAACTGCAGTGATAAAGGCAGAAGATGGGGCAGTTGGTATACAAGTAGATACAGCATGTAGTGAGACTGTGAGGAAGGATAGCCAGTTTTTTGGCTCAATTGCAGTCAGTGGGACTGTGTGTCTTTAAAATAAATAGTAAGGATTGGGTTCGACAGTTCTGAAAAGTGAGGATAAAGTAAAAGGGAAGGAGAGTGCAGGAGAAGTTATGAAATTCTCCAGATGAAATAAAAAGACAGTTTAGAAAGGGATAAGAATTTAACTTCTGGTGATGTGGAGGCAAAATTGAAAGGGTAATCAATATTGGAGATAGAAAAGGTATGTAAAAAGAACAATGTTTCGATAGTCATGGGGATTTCAATATGCAGGTAGATTGGGAAAATCAGGTTGGTGCTGGATCTCGAGAAAAGGAATTTGTAGAATGCCTGCAAGATGGCTTTTTAGAGCACCTTGTGCGAGGCCACTTGGGAAATGGTAATTCTGGATTGGGTGTTGTGTAATGAACCATATTTGATTAGGGAGTTTAAGATAAAGGAACCTCAGAAGGGTAGGGAAAGGAAGAGGATGGCAGCAGTGATAGGGGACTCTCTGGTTAGGGGGTCAGATAGGCGATTCTGTGGATGCATGAAAGAAACGCGGATGGTAGTTTGCCTCACAGCTGCCAGGGTCCAGGATGTCTCTGATCGTGTCCATGATATTTTGAAGTGGGAAGGAGAACAACCAGAGGTCGTGGTACATGTTGGTACCAACGAATTTGGTAGGAGAAGGGAGGAGGTTCTGAAAAAAGACTTACAGGGAGTTAGGAAAGAAGTTGAGAAGCAGGACCTCAAAGGTAGTAATCTCGGGATTACTGCCTGTGCCACGTATAGGAATATAGGAATAGAATGAGGTGGAGGATAAATGCGTAGCTGAGGAATTGAAGCAGGGGGCAGGGATTCAGATTTCTGGATCATTGGGACCTCGTCTGGGGAAGATGTGGCCTGTACAAAAAGGGTGGGTTGCACTTGAATCGGAGGGGGACCAATATCCTGGTGGGAAGGTTTGCTAAGACTGTTGGGGAGAGTTTAAACTAGAATTGCTGGGGGGTGGGAAACGAACTGAAGTGACGGAGGAAAGGGAGGTTGGCTCACAAATAGAGAAAGTTTGAAGACAGTGCGAAAGGGAGGACAGGCAGGTGATAGAGAAGGGATGTGCTTAGTCCGATGGTTTGAAATGTGTCTATTTTAATGCAAGGAGTATCATGAATAAAGTGAATGAGCTTACAGCGTGGATCAGTACTTGGAGCTATGAAGTTGTGGCCATTTGCAGAGACTTGGATAGTGTAGGGGCAAGAATAGCTACTTCAAGTGCCAGGCTTGAGATGTTTCAGAAAGGGAGGCAAAAGAGGTGGGGGCGTGGCACTGTTGATCAGAGATAGTGTCACGGCTGCAGAAAAAGAGGAAGTCATGGAGGGATAGTCTCCGGAGTCTCTGTGGGTGGAAGTTAGGAATAGGAAGGGGTCAATAACTCTACTGGGTGTTTTTTAATAGACCACCCAACAGTAACAGAGACATCGAGGAGCAGATAGGGAGACAGATTCTGGAAAGGAGTAATAATAACAGGGCTGTTGTGGTGGGAGATATAAATTTATCAAATATTGATTGGCATCTCCCTAGAGTGAAGGGTTTAGATGGGGTGGAGTTTATTAGGTGTGTTCAGGAAGGTTTCTTGACATAATGTGTAGATAAGCCTACAAGAGGAGAGGCTATACTTGATCTGGTATTGGGAAATGAACCTGGTCAGGTTTCAGGTCTCTCAGTGGGAGAGCATTTTGGAGATAGTGATCACAATTCTATCTCCTTTACCACAGCATTGGAGAGGGATAGGAACAGACAAGTTAGGAAAACACTTAATTGGAGTAAGGGGAACTATGAAGCTATCAGGCAGGAACTTGGAAGCGTTAATTGGAAACAGATATTCTCAGGGAAATGTACCAAAGAAATGTGGCAAATGTTTAGGGGATATTTGCATGGGGTTCTGAGTAGGTAGGTTCCAATGTGACATGTAAAGGATGGTAGGGTACAAGATCCGTGGTGCACAAAGGCTGTTGTAAATCTATTCAAGAAGAAAAGAAGAACTTACAAAAATTTCAAAAAACTAGATAATGATATGAATCTATAAGATTATAAGGCTAGCAGGAAGAAGCTTAAGAATGAAATTAGGAGAGCCAGAAGGGGCCATGAGAAGGCCTTGGTGGACAGGATTAAGAAAAACCCCAAGGCATTCTACAAGTATGTGAAGAGCAAGAGGATAAGACGTGAGAGAATAGGACCAATCAAGTGTGACAATGGAAAAGTGTGTATAGAACAGGAGGAAATAGCAAAGGTATTTAATAAATACTTTGCTTCAGTATTCACTACGGAAAAGGATCTTGGCGATTAGAGGGATGACTTGCAGTGGACTGAAAAGCTTGAGCATGTAGATATTAAGGAAAAGGATGTGCTAGAGCTTTTGGAAAGCATCAAGTTGGATAAGTCACCAGGACTGGACGGGATGTACCCCAGGCTACTGTGGGAAGTGAGGGAGGAGATTGCTGAGCCTCTGGCAATAATCTTTGCATCAGCAATGAGGAAGGGAGAGGTTCCAGAGGACTGGAGGGTTGCGGATGTTGTTCCATTATTCAAGAAAGGAAGTAGAGATAGCCCAGGAAACTATAGGCCAGCGAGTCTTACTTCAGTGGTTAGTAAGTTGTTGGAGAAGATCCTGAGAGGCAGGATTTATGAACATTTGGAAAGGCATAATATGATTAGTAGTCAGCGTGGCTTTGTCAAAGGCAGGTCATGCCTTACGAGCCTGATTGAATTTTTTGAGGATGTGACTAAGCACATTGATGAAGATAGAGCCGTAGATGTAGTGTATATGGATTTTAGCAAGGCATTTGATAAGGTTCCCCATGCAATGCTTATTGAGAAAGTAAGGAGGTATGGGATCCAAGGGGACATTGCTTTGTGGATCCAGAACTGGCTTGCCCACAGAAGGCAAAGAGTGGTTGTAGACAGGTCATATTCTGCATGAAGGCCGGTGACCAGTGGTGTGCCTCAGGGATCTGTACTGGGACTCCTACTCTTTGTGATGTTTATAAATGACCTGGATGAGGAAGTGCAGGGATGGGTTAGTAAATCTGCTGATGACACAAAGGTTGGGGGTGTTGTAGATAGTGTGGAGGCCTGTCAGAGGTTACAGCGGAACATTGATAGGATGCAAAACCTGGGCTGAGAAGTGGCAGATGGAGTTCAACCCAGATAAGTGTGAGGTGGTTCATTTTGGTAGGTCAAATATGATGGCAGAATATAGTATTAAAGGTAAGACTCTTGGCAGTGTGGAGGATCAGAGGGATCTTGGGGTCCGAGTCCATAGGACACTCAAAGCTACTATGCAGGTTGACTCTGTGGTTAAAAAGGTATACAGTGCATTGGCCGTTATCAATCATGGGATTGAGTTTAGAAGCCGGGAGGTAATGTTGCAGCTATATAGCACCCTGATCAGACCCCACTTGGAGTACTGTGCTCAATTCTGGTTGCCTCACTACAGGAAGGACATGGAAACCATAGAAAGAGTGCAGAGGAGGTTTACAAGGATGTTGCCTGGATTGGGGAGCATGCCTTATGAGAAAAGGTTGACTAAACTTGGCCTTTTCTCCTTGGAGCGACGGAGGGTGAGAGGTGACTTAATAGAGGTGTATAAGATAATGAGAGGCATTGATCATGTGGGTAGCCAGAGGCTGAAGCGGCTAGCACGAGAGGGCATAGTTTTAAGGTGCTTGGAAACAGGTTCAGAGGAGATATCAGGAGTAAGTTTTTTTACGCAGAGAGTAATGAGTGCGTGGAATCGGTTGCCGGTGGCAGCAGTGGAGTTCGAAATGATAGGTTCTTTTAAGAGACTCCTGGATGGCTGCATGGAGCTTAGAAAAATAAAGGGCTACGGGTAAAGCCTAGGTAGCTCTAAGGTAGAGACATGTTTGGCACAGCTTTGTGGGCTGAAGGGCCTGTATCATGCTGTATGTTTTCTAATTTTTATGAACCCTGAGGATGCAGTGTTCATAATACTGAGGCTGAGTACAGGGCTACGGGAGGAAACTTTGTCACATGGTATGAGCAGAATTATCTGCAGCTTAATGTGAAAAAGACTAAGGAGCTGGTGGTAGACCTGAGAAGAGCTAAGGTACTGGCGACCCGTTTCCATCCAGGGGGTCAGTGTGGACATGGTGGAGGATTACAAATACCTGGGGATACGAATTGACAATAAACTGGACTGGTCAAAGAACACTGAGGCTGTCTACAAGAAGGGTCAGGGCCGTCTCCATTTCCTGAGGAGACTGAGGTCCTTTAACATCTGCCGGACGATGCTGAGGATGTTCTACGAGCCTGTGGTGGCCAGTGCGATCATGTTTGCTGTTGTGTGCTGGGGCAGCAGGCTGAGGGTAGCAGACACCATCAGAATCACAAACTCATTCATAAGGCCAGTGATGTTGTGGGGATGGAACTGGACTCTCTCATGGTGGTGTCTGAAAAGAGGATGCTGTCCAAGTTGCATGCCATCTTGGTCAATGTCTCCCATCCACTACATAATGTACTCGTTGGGCACAGGAGTACATTCAGCCAGAGACTCATTCCACCGAGATGCAACACAGAGCGTCATAGGAAGTCATTCCTGCCTGTGGCCATCAAACTTTACAACTCCTCCCTTGGAGGGTCAGACACCCTGAGCCAATAGGCTGGTCCTGGACTTATTTCCTGGCATAATTTACATATTACTATTTAACTATTTATAGTTTTATTATTACTATTTAATTATTTATGGTGCAACTGTAATGAAAACCAATTTCCCCCGGGATCAATAAAGTATGACTAATATGATAGAATTCACACTGCATGTTGAGAGGGAGAAGCTAATATCAAACATATTAATTTACAGTGGAGTAAAGGGAATTACAGCAGCTAGCCAAGGTTGATTGTCAGAGGATACTCCCAGGGATGACGGCTGGAGTTTCTGGGAGCAATTCAGAGGGTAATTCATAGATACATCTGAAAGAAGTAGTATTGTAATGGGGGTATATGATAACAGTGGCTGACAAGGGAAGTCAAAGACAGCATAAAAGCAAAAGAGAGGGCGTATAATTTAGCAAAAAAAATAGTGGGAAAGTAGAGGATTGGGAAGCTTTTAACAACCAACAGAAGGCAATTAAAACAAAATAAGGAGAGAAAAAATGAAATATGAAGGTAAACTAGCCAATGATATAAAAGAGGATACCAAAAGCTTTTTTTCTGATAAATAAATAGTGAGAAAGGAAAGATTGGAAATCAGACCATTGGAAAACGTGGGACGAAGAAATGATGGACAAACACAGTAAGCATTTTGTGTATTCTTCACTGTGGAAGGCACTAACAGTATGCCAGAAATTTGAAAGTGTCAGGGGGCAGGAGTGAGTGATGGTGTCTATTGCTAAGGAGAACGTACTTGGGCAGCTAAAAGGTCTAAAGGTAGACAAGTCACCTGGACCAGGTGGACTACATTGCAGAGTTACGGGCCAGTTAGCCTGACTTCAGTGGGTGGGAAGATGTTGGAGTCCATTATTAAGAATAAGGCTTCAGGGTACATTATAAAATAGGCCAAAATCAGCATGATTTCCTAAAGGGGAAATCTTGCCTGACAAATCTTTTGGAATTCTTTGATGAAATAACAGGCAAAATCAACAAAGGGAAATCAGTGGATGCTGTTTACTTGCATTTTCAGAAGAAGTTTGACAAAATGTTATAATGCTTCTTTCAAGATAAGAGCCAATGATACTACAGGAAAGATACTCGCATGGATGGAAGATTGAGTGACTAACAGAAGGCAAATAGTGGGAATGAAGGGAGCCTTTTCCGGTTGGCTGCTGGTGACTACTTAAGTTCCTCGGTCATTGATACATAACGTGAAAAGAAGCTGTCCCAACTCAGGGGGTCAAGGTTGGGACCGCTTCTTTTCACGTTATATATCAGTGACTTGGATGGCAAAATCATTAACTTTGTGGCTAAGTTCGCAGATACAGAAATAGGTCAGACCACACTTAGAATATTGTGAGCAGTTTTGAACCCCTTATCTAAGAAAGGATGTGCTTGTATTGGACAGGGTCCAGAGGAGGTTCATGAGAATGATGTCAGGGATGAAAAAGTTAATGCATGAGGAGCTTTTGATGACTCTGAGCTGTACTTGCTTTGAGTTTAGAAGGGAGGGGGTGGGGGGGGGTTATCTCACTAAAACCTATCGAATATTGAATATTAAGTGGATGTGGAGAGGATGTTTCCTATAGTGAGGGTGTTTAGGACTAGAGGGCACAGCCTCATAATATAGTGCCGCCCCTTTAGAAGATAAGACGAATTTCTTTAGCCAAAGAGTGGTAAATCTGTGAAATTCACTGACACAGACAGCTCTGGGTGCGCAGTCACTGGATATATTTAAAGTGGAGGTTGATAATTTCTTGATTAGGACGGGTGTCAAAGGGAGAAGGCAGGAGAAAGAGGTTGAGAGGGATAATAAATCAGCCATGATAGATTGGCGAAGCATAATCCTGCTCCTATGTGGTATGGTCTTATATGATGGTATGTGCCAATGATGCTACTGCACCTATGCACACATGCACTTATATATATGGCAATAAACTCAAGTTGTGCAGCAGAATTGAGGAATTCATTAACACAAAGGATCAATTTATATCAATATCACAAACACAAGAAAATCTGCAGATGTTGGAAATCCAAAACAACACACAAAAACATGCAGGAGGAAAAATGCTTGAAACGAGCTAACAGTCAACATTACGGGCTGAGACCCTTCATCAGAATTTATATCAATAATACATTTCAATTATCTACCACAATTCACACCTGGACACGTACCTTCGACTGGCTTTGTGACTATTCCTGTAAATCCTCCCACTACTCCCTGAAAAAACAAACATTTAGAAATAATTTTTTTACATGATGCAATATTGCAAACAACATAATGAGCCATCATGGAAAGCGGCTCAAAATATATATATGATAAGTTTTATAGAGCAATGAAAAAAAATAAGTCTCAAAACAAGGGAAGATAATGAAAATTTTCTGATTGACAGAATTAATGTTGGGTTGGAAAGGCAAGGCCTAATCAGGGACAATCAACATTGCTTTGTCAAGGGAAGATCCTGTCAAGTTAAGTTGACTAAATTCTTTGAAGAAATAACAGTGTATTGATGAGGTAAGTAGATGTGATGTGACAGACTTTGATTAGGTCCTACATGGAAGACCGGTTTAAAAGCTTAGGGACTATGAAATCCAGGGAAAGTTAACAAACTGGATCCAAAATTAGCTTGGCATTAGAGAAAGATGTGATGGTAGAGGGCTGTTTTGTAATTGGGTGCCTGTAATTAGTAGTGTCCCATACGGACCAGTGCTGAGATCCAAGCTGTTCATATTTCCAAATGTGAATATGGGGAGGATGATCAATAAGTGTGCAGACAACACAAAGACTGACAAAACTGTTGATGGAGTAAAAGGCTTAGGCTGTCGAGACATACTGATGCATTACAGAAATGGCTGAACAACGCAGCTGGAGTGTAATCCAGACATTTTGAGAGTACAAATGAGGCTCAGATATACACCATGAGTGGTAGGGTCTTGGAGAGCTTTAAGGAACAGTAGGACCTTGAAGCAAAAGCCCAGAGATCATTGAAGGTAAAAATGCAGACAGACAACGTGGGTAGGAAGGCTTATAGGATACTGGCATGGGATTAATGGAATACAGAAGTAGGGAGGTTGTGCTTCAACTTCATAAAATCTTGATCGCATTTCATCTGCGAACTGTTCATTCTTCTGGTAATCAAACTACAGATGATGCAGAGGAGATTCAACAGGATATTGCCTGGGATGGAGCAGTTTGATCTGTTCTCCCTGGAGCAGAGGAGTTTAATAGGGGAATGACTAAGGTATATAAAATTGAGGGGTAGGGTAGGCTGCAGGATAATTATCTCTATATTTGATGCAGTTAAAATTGAGGACATATTTAGGGTAAGGAGGAAGAGACTTGGAGTGGATCTCAAGAGGACAATACCTGGAATGCACTGCCTGTGAGAGTGGTTTAAATTGGGACACAAACCCTATTTAAGGAATGTATAGATGCATGTTTCAGACATAGAAGGCCTTCCACTTGCTAGGATGAAGTGCAAGGAGATGGAAAGTCCCTTACTAGTCAACATGAATAACTAGGGCCGAGTGACCCATTTCTATGCTGAATGATTCTATGACTATGACCCCATGACAAAAAAAACTTTAATAACTTCGAAATGAAGATTGATTAGTACAGTTGTCCTGCTCAATGATCTGCATGAGCTGTTCTTTGGCCTGTAGAACAGTATCAGCTATACCACTGAAGGGAGTGGAAATGGGAAGCAAAAAAAAACCAAAGGTCTGAAATAGTTTTGAATATTTTGCCATGTACTCTAATTAAGTTCAGATACCAAAAATAAAAACCTGTCCTCTAAGAAGCTCCCTGCCAAAGTTTAAGGTGCAGGTTGCTGTTTTACTGATGTTACATAGGCTAACAGTCTAAAAGCGAAAACTCCTCCTTGACATGTTGCATACAAAACACATTTTGACCATTCTTTGTACTTCAAATGACATGAAGTCAGTGCTTTCCCACGAAGAAAAAAGGGTACTAAGGTGCCTTCCATTCCTGAAGAAGGAGGCAAGGTAACTTAAGGCAACACAAAGCTAGTAACTTCAGACCAAATTATACTGTCGGCACTGATTCAGTATCTTGGAACATATAACAGCAACAAAGAACAAAGAAATGCAGTCAACTAATAAAATAAGTCACCTCCCATAACAGCTAATTTCCACCCTAGTAAGATAGTGATGCAAAGTCTTCTGAAGAGCACCAGTGATTTCTCAGTTTCATTTGCATCTCTCCAAGAGCTGGAAGTCATAAGTAGTGTATCGGGGGGGGGGGGCGTGGAGTGGAGGGGAGCGCGGGATAGCTAGCTGCGGATAGGCCAGATTTTCTCAGCTACGCAGGCATGGTAAGTGTCGCTTCAGATGCCTAAACACAGCAGCAAGTAAAAGGAAGGTAGGGTCAAGCGGAGCAGCCATTGTCGAAATGTGTCAATGTTAGAGTGGGAAGGCTTTGGTTTAACAGGCTTTGGCAAGAACAGATGAGAAAATGCAAGATTTTTTTTTCCATTGACTGTAAAGTTCTGTATTTTTTTTTTGGTACAGAGTAGTCAGGATGGAATGCTCCTCCTGTCGCTATTTGGGAATTCAGGATATCTGGTGGTTTCCCTGATAAATACATCAGTGGGAAGTGCACCCAACTTCAACTCCTGACTGATCAAATCAAGGAACTGTAACTGGAGTTGGATGTACTCAGGGTCGTCTGGGAAGCTGAAGACATTACAGATGAGACTTTTGATTATACCCAGAACACATTAGAGAACTTTAAGAGACACTTAGATAAGCACATGAATATGAGGAAGATGGAGAGATATGGACATTGTTTAGGTAGGAGGAACACACACAAAATGCTGGTGGAATGCAGCAGGCCAGACAGCATCCATAGGAAGAAGCACAGTCGACGTTTCAGGTCGAGACCCTTCGTCAGGACTAACTGAAAGAAGAGATAGTAAGAGATTTGAAAGTGGAAGGGGGAGGAGGAGATCCAAAATGAAAGGAGAAGACACTGGGTTACAGCCACCCAGGGGAGATGACACCGTAGGCAGTGTGGGAAAGAGCAGAAGCACAGCAGGTGCACTGACGCCATGCCCCAGGACCAGGCCCTGGCCCTCATGCCACAGCATCGCCCGTAATAGCTACCCACCAACATGGCTAGAGGACACTATCAAACCAGGCGCTTTTATAGAGATACAGCGCAGAACAGGCCTTTCTGGACCAACAAGCCGTACCACCCAGCAACACACATTTTTAACCTTAGCCTAATTACAGGACAATTTCCAATGTCCAATCAACCTACTAACCGATACACCTTTGAAGAATGGGAGTAAACCGGAGCACCTGGAGGAAACCCACACACTCTCAGGAAGAACATGACATTAAAACTGAACTCCAAACTCTGATGCCTTGAGCTGTAATAGCATCTCATTAACTGCTACGCTAATACTATTTTATATGTGCTAAACAACAGGAATTCTACAGATGCTGGAAATTCAAGCAACACCCATAAAAGTTGCTGGTGAATGCAGCAGGCCAGGCAGCATCTCTAGGAAGAGGTGCAGTCGACGTTTCAGGCCGACTGCACCTCTTCCTAGAGATGCTGCCTGGCCTGCTGCGTTCATCAGCAACTTTTATTTATATGTGCTAATATTATTTTGTGACTATATGCACTATTGTGTGGTTGTATGTACTGTGTTTTGCACCTTGGTGCTGGAGGAACACTGTTTTGTTTAGCTGTATACATGTGTATGGCTGAATGACAATTTAACTTGAACTAGGTTAATAATGGGCACACCACCAATATCTGTGCAGTTTTGAGATATATCAAAAAAGAAATCAAAGTAATTAGTGTTGATATGATTAATATTGTTAATATACCGGGGCCTGATGGGGCAGTCACGGAGAGGAAGACACAATCTTCAAGTACAAATTTAAAATCTTACTTCAAGACAGCACTTGATGCTGTGTCAATTGTTGACTTTAAACTGGAGTTGACTTTGAAGCTATTAACCAGAGGGACTAGGGACATGGGTAGAAGATGGCGTAAGGATTCACGGTTTCATCCAATGACACAACTGGACCAAAGACCAGATCGTCTTTGCTGTTGTCCTCAACTTTTACAATTAGTGTTGCACAAAACTGTCCTCTTTGAAAAACAGGAATTCTACTTGCCCGTAAAAAGCCTTTTCCTCCTTTGGCCAAACTTTCCCCAAAGTCCTTGGGTTGACGGTTCATTTCTTCCCTACGTTTCTGCTGATACTCTTTATCCATTGTGATAGCAGCTAAACCTTTTCCAACTGAGCCTGTGATTCGCGATACCACACCAGCTGCACCGCCTGCAGAGAATGAAACAACATGTATTCTGCATCAGCGTTGTGGCAGAAGTTAGGTTCAAATCTAGTGTACAATAGAGTGATTATGAAACTATCTGAGAGACACAGATTTCAAATATCAGCTCGGAAATGCATCTGAGCTGAAGGCTTATTCAGTAGAATTCTGCCACTTACCCAATGTGTGCCCAAGCAAACTCCTCACTCCTATAACAAGGCCCTCAGCAAATTCTTCTGGTCCCTGAACTGCACCCTGCAACATTTACAATGTACATGAGCATTAAAACATAAACAAACTTCTCAAAATCATAGACATTTTCAATTCTTTTCTCACGGACTTACCTGGAAGGGTTCATAAAAAAATGCTTCTACACCTTCTGAAAGTCCTCTAATAAGGCCAAATGGGTTTCCAAGAACATCCAATCCCAGAACAAGCACATACATTTGTTTTAGAAACTGGGAGAAACCATGAGAAAGTTCTGTTAGTGATTTTTAACCAGTTTAGATCATGTACACTGTAATAGCAAGACTGTTCTGCACATTTTGGAAAGCAGCAAAAGTAGGTGAGTGTAAGTGGTAGCATCCAGGGAAAGTAAAACTAGATGAATATAAATAGGTGGATCATGGTCAGTAGATACTCAGTGAGCTGAACAGCCGGTTTCCATATCATAACATAATGCAGGTCAGACAGTAGTTGGTGGCCTTCTCAAAGACAGTAGTTCTGGTGAAAGTTCACCAGCCTAAAATGTTAACTTTCTCTATCCACAGATACTGCTTGTGGAGAGGCATTAATGCTGAGCGTTTCTGGCAGATACTGCACTAGTTAAATTGTTCACCAACACTGGTCAGAACATAAACATTCATTGGGGCTTCTGCATCAACCCGACAAGAGGCAGGACCTGTACATTCTATCATTCTATCTGAATACAGCACCTTTGGCTGCGTGAATGTTTTATGTTCATGAGGTTTGACAGGGATGATGAAATATCTCTGCCGTCATTTAGACAAAACTGATAAGGTTCAGCACAACTTTTTGCTTCTCTTTTTAGACTGACTGGTCTTGCTTCAATTCTGAAATTTATTCTCTTGCTCAGTTTAACTCTTACTATAATGCACATATTAAAGTTCTTACAATGGTGTTAGCAAGTTTGTGAACCCTTTAGAATGTTCTCTATTTCTGCATAAATGTGACCTAAAGTGTAATCAGATCTTCACACGTCCTAAAAACTAGATAAGAGAACCCAGTTAAATAACACAAAAGAACCAACGTACTTGTTCATGTATTTATTGAGAAAAATGATCCAATATTACATGTATTTGTTGGAAAATGTACGTGAACCTTTAGGATTATCAGTTCATTTAAAGGGGCAATTACAGTCAGGTGTTTCAGTCAATGGGATGACAATCAGGTGGGGGGGGGTTGTGTATGTGTAAGTGAAAGGCCCTGCCCTATTAGTGAGAATATAATATTCTTATTAAGGCCCTATTAAGAATATAAACCTGGATCTTCACTATCAAAGTCTGATCTTCACAACACAGGCTTTTGGAAATGTTCCATGCCTTGATCAAAGGAGATTTCTGAGGACCTCAGAAAAAAAGTTGTTGATGCTCACCAGGTTGGAAAAGGATACAAAACACTTTCGAAAGAGTTTGGGCTCCACCAATCCACAGTCAGGCAGTCAGTGTACAAATGGAGGAAATTCAACACCATTGCCACTCTCCCCAGGAGCAGTCGACCAACAAATCACCTCAACAGCAAGGTGTGTAATATTCCAGGAGCTCACAAAGAACCCCAGGGTAACATCTAAGGGGTCTCTCTTGCATTGGCTAATGCTCATGAGTCTACCATCAGGAAAACACCGAACAACAATGGTGTGCAGGGCAGGATTGCAAGGAGGAAGCCACTACTCTCCAAGAAGACCACTGCTGCCCATCTAAAGTTTGCTAAAGACCACGTGGATACGTCAGAAGGCTTTAGGAAGAATATTCGTGGATAGATGAGTCCAAAATAGAACTTCTTGGCTTAAATGAAAAGTGTCATTTTGGTGAAAAGTAAACTCTGCATTCCAGCATAAGAACGCCATCCCATCTGTGAAACATGGTGGTGGCAGTGTCATGGTTTGGGCCTGCTTTGCTGCCTCGGGACCAAGACAGCTTGCCATCATTGATGAAACTATGAATTTTGAATTGTACCAGCAAATTATACAGGAAAATGTGAAGGTATCCATCCATGAACTGAAGCTCAAGAAAAAGTACCCTAAATGCACAAGTCAGTCTACCACTGTATTTCTGTTATATTGACTGTCCTGTTGTACATACTATTTATTATAAATTACTATAGAGATGGAGATGTAACATAAAGATTTTTAATCCTCATGAATATAAGGATGTAAGTAATAAAGTCAATTCAATTCAATTCAGAGAATGTTTACAGCAGAAGAAACTTCACATTTGGGAATGGCTGAGTCACAGTCCTGACCTTAATCCTATAGGAATGTTGTAGAAAATCTGAAGAAAGCAGTTCATGCAAGGAAGCCCACCAACATCCCAGAGTTGAAGCAGTTTTGTAAAGAGAAATGGCCTAAAGTTCCTCCAAACCGATGTGCAGGACTGATCAACAGTTACTGGAAATGTTTGGTTGAAATAATTGCTTAGAAGTTACTGAAGACAAAGGTTCACATACTTTTCCCAACAAATACATGCAATATTGGATCATTTTTCTCAATAAATAAATGAACAAGTATAATGTTATGTTTGTGTTATTTATTTGAGTTCTCATCTAGTTTTAGGACACGTGAAGATCTGATCACATTTTAGGCTATATTTATATAGAAATAGAGAAAATTCTAAAGGGTCCACAAACTTTCTAGCACCACTGTATATCAGAAGAATCAGAATCAGGTTTATTATCACTGGTGTATGATGTGAAATTTGTTAACTTAGCAGCAGCAGTTCAATGCAATACATAATATAGAAGGAAAAAATAATAAATAAATAAGTAAACCAATTACAGCATATGTTAATGAATATATCAAAATGGTGCAAAAACATAAATAATATATATTTTAAAAGTCAGGTAGTGTTTACAGGTTCAAGGTCCATTTAGGAATTGGATGGCAGACGGGAAGAAGCTGTTCCTGAATCGCTGAATGTGTGCCTTCAGGCTTCTGTACCTCCTACCTGATGGTAACAATGAGAAAAGGGCATGCCCTGGGTGCTGGGGGTCCTTAATAATGGATGCTGCCTTTCTGAGACACCGCTCCTTGAAGATGTCCTGGATACCTTGTAGGCTAGTACCCAAGACAGAGCCGACTAAATTCACGATCCTCCGCAGCTTCTTTTGGTCCTGTGCAGTAGTCACCCCATACCAGACAAGGATGCAGCCTGTAAGAATGCTCTCCATGGTACATATATAGAAGTTTTTGAGTGTTTTTGTTGACACACCAAATCTTTTCAAATTCCTAATGAAGTGTAGTCACTGTCCTGCTTTCTTTCTAGCTGCATCAATATGTTGGGGCCAGGTTAGGTCCTCAGAGATGTTTAGTGTGCTTTATTAACCAATTGAATGTATTTTTAAATTGCGATGAATCATCATGTTAGAGTTGCAAGGAATGGAAACAGGCCTTTAGGTTATCAAACACCCATCTACACTCATCCTACTTTGTTCCTTGTGGAGCTTCATTAAACGTCCCCATGATTCTTCTGCCATCCACTTATGCAGGGGCTTAAAGTTTGGGAGTTCTGAAAATTAATCAGATCATACTTTCAAGTACATAGAGACAAACAACTTTCACAAAAATAGTTTTGATGGTGGAGGCAGGTAAATGTGGTGAACAATGCAAATTAAATGAAGTTAAGGAAACTGATTATGGTAATCAAAGTACAAAATGAGGATTTAGATCACATTTGTTGCTTGTTTCTATGGTCAAGTTGCTCAGCATTGCTTGCTAACTGCTTACAGCCCCAGTTAATTAAGACACGTTGCTACCTGCCATCATGTGGATGGAACAGGGGAGTCCATTGGTTAGTGTAAAGGTGGAAGACAAACAACAGCCACTTCCTGTCACAAATCTTTCTTGTACTAACGAAGAACAACGTACAAGGAAACCATCAGGAATGTCAGCATCCGTGGACATTTATACCGAGGCAAAGTGATCGTTCTGACAGCAGAAAACTGCTGGTGCAATTGGAAAGAGAAAGCACTTACTTGTTCACCATAATGTCTACCTGCAGCAAGCATCAACTCATTTCTTTTGTAGAACTGGCATTTAATTTCAAAGAATGCAAGCCTGTAATCCAAGACACTTGTTAAGTATTTCTTCAAAACTGACAGACGTAAATACTTGATCACACATATTTATAAAACAACTGGTTCTTTCAATCGACAGACACGCTATCTAACGCAAATGCTCTCCGTATTGTTTAACCCGAGTTACACCAACAGAATATCCAAGAAATTAAAACTTTAACAACTGATCCTGCTGAAGTGTAAGAAGAGCAAAAATTCCCAATCAGCCGGAAGACTTGAAGCCCAGCTACCTCATTCCCATCTGTATGCTAGTCCAAGGTCATCCTGAAGGCAGAGATAGCCCTCACCACCTTTCCTTTCTTCCTCCCAACACATGGCCCTCGGTTGGTCGAGGCCAACCATGGATGTTGCATCTTATCTATCTATGTTGTTGGTGCAGCACCGTCTGTGGCTGATGAAAACTTAAAGGTCACATCTAAAAGTTGTCTCAGCTCTGCTGGAGGTGCAGCATTCCTTTCTGTAGGCCTGCTTG